>NC_135814.1:50657991-50989982 GCF_964213995.1 Mustelus asterias
TGGACTGGGGTGGGTAAGATGAGAGGCCACACGACAGCAGGTTACAGTCCAACAGGTTTATTTGAAATCGCAAGCTTTCAGAGCGCTGCTCCTTCGTCAGGTGAAGTCGACTTTACAGTTGTACTATAACCTGGTGTTGTGTGACCTCTCATCTTATTACAGAAGTTGAGGTCAGAATCAGCTGATGATTTAGCTCTTTGGACTAAGCTATACGGACCAGGAATGTCTTGGGTTTGATTCAGTGGATTTCAGCTGATGGCAGTCAGAGTGGTAAAAATGGCATTAATGCCTTTGGAGGAAGAAACAAGATGCTCACTCTAGATTGCTACCTAGCAAGTCCTGCTGAGCATGTTAGCATCAGGTGAGGTCACTTATAATGCTCCTTATAACTTGCCAATGCTCACTGACAATTTGCAGTGTTGGGTGTTTGGCACATGTCCAATGGTACGCCTTAAGAGTCAACACCTTCAGGAAAGGAGCAAAAGAAAATTGGGGAAAGGGATATTTAAAATTCAAAAATATTGATGGTTTAGATATTATTTCTTTATTTTTCCATGTAAAAGATGAAAAAGCAGGCTTATGATTGACCATGAATATGGCACTCAAATTGCACTCACCTGTCAGTGTACTGGTACAATCCCCAAAAACCAGCTGTCCAAAAACCAGAATTGTTCAAAAATGGGACATTTTTGCATTAGAGGACTTGAAGTTTGGGTTATTTGGTTGAAAAGTACATGCCCTAATTTGAACAGGAGCAGCCACGCTAAAGGGCTGGTAATTGACACCCAGTTTATCTTCAACCATGATTGTTTTCTTGAAAACAATGAATCAATTTGAGTCACTGGTCAGGCACTGCACATGTTGGATGTCCAAATCCGAAATCTGGTGTGGTCTCAGTCCTAATTGGGATGCCAGACTTGTGTACCAATATTAAAGTCTTTGGGTGGGATTTTCCGGTCCCACCCACCGCAGGAATAATCCTGGGTGGAATGGAGAATTTGGAGTTCAAGCAAAAAAAGTCCATTGATTTCAGGTAGGAATTTTGGAAAATCCCACCCTCTGGCTCTGCTGAGAATTTTCAGCGCTCCAAACTAGATATTCATTGTGGAGTCCCAGCATTATTAGTTCCTATTAAAAGATAGATCAGTTCCCAGGATGGGGAGGAAAATCCAGTGTTACTCGAATTATGTAAGACAGCCATTTTTTATATCAGTAACAATATGCCTCACTGCAATGTCTGATATTGCTACGTCTCCCAGGCACCAAGCCTGTAACTTTAACCACTCTACAGCTGAGGTATTTCTATCTATAACTTAGCAAAGAAGGATCCAACTGTTTGACCCCAAGAGAAGGTGGCCCACAAAGGGCAGCAAATATCATCCCCAACAAACTCTGACTTGGTTTATAAAATTAAAAGAGACAGTCCTTGCAACAGTGCATTGAAATAAGAATGTTTCCAGTCATTGCCACCTTACTCATTGCATCAAATACCATCTACAAATTAGTACTTCACATGCAAGAAGTTGCACCATACCCTTCCCAATGCTTGTTTTCTGCTGCAAGTGGACTGTTAGTCATAACTGAACAAATAGGGGAGTAGTGGAAGATGACATGATGGATATTCCTTTGCCCAATAGGAATGCCTTCCATATGCTGGCATACAGAGTGCCTTCATGCTCAGTGCTTTCTCTTAAATAGGAAACGATTCATAATCACCTCAAATTGCTCAAGGCCCCTGCTGCAAAACATCATCTTAGAAAGGCCAGCATAGATACGATGGACCAAATGGCCTTCCTCTCTGTTGTAATGTTTCTATAATGTCAAAGCTTCCTGCCACTATAAACTGAGTAAGATGCCAGGATTTAAGGGTACGGAATAACAGGCACCAAGCAGAGGAGAGGTACATTTAAACAGTAGGCAAGTAGTCAGATTTGTTTTGACCAAGATTTTGTCACTGATGAGCAAGTGTGCAGATTGTTTAAGAGGAAGGTGAGGAATGGACTGTGCAAACATGTAGCAGAATAAGCTCCAAAAAAGGGAGACTTGATAGCTGTAGAAGAAAGCTACACATTTCTATGCGACCAATTAAGTTTTTCATCAAAGGGGAACTGTGGTGACAGAGCTTGCCTACAGCGAGCTTGGATCTTAGTTAGCTGAAGGTCTTCCTTATAATCCATCCGGCAACTGACAACTCAACTCTTGCTCCATAAGAAATAGGAGGAGTGGACGGTATGGCCCCTCAGACCTTCTAGAACATAGAACATAGAACATTACAGCGCAGAACAGGCCCTTCGGCCCACGATGTTGCACCGACCAGTTAAAAAAAAAAACTGTGACCCTCCAACCTAAACCAATTTCTTTTCGTCCATGAACCTATCTACGGATCTCTTAAACGCCCCCAAACTAGGCGCATTTACTACTGATGCTGGCAGGGCATTCCAATCCCTCACCACCCTCTGGGTAAAGAACCTACCCCTGACATCGGTTCTATAACTACCCCCCCTCAATTTAAAGCCATGCCCCCTCGTGCTGGATTTCTCCATCAGAGGAAAAAGGCTATCACTATCCACCCTATCTAAACCTCTAATCATCTTATATGTTTCAATAAGATCCCCTCTTAGCCGCCGCCTTTCCAGCGAAAACAATCCCAAATCCCTCAGCCTCTCCTCATAGGATCTCCCCTCCATACCAGGCAACATCCTGGTAAACCTCCTCTGCACCCTCTCCAAAGCCTCCACATTCTTCGCCTTTCATTCTGATCATGGCTGATGTTCTGTTTCAATTTCGCTTTTCCACCCACTGCCCATATCCCTGGATTTCCTGAGGCACCAAAAATCCATCTGTCTATGTCAACTTTAAATAAACTCAACAATCCAACATCCATAAGACTCGGGTATAAAATCCAAAAATTTACAAACCTATTGAGTGAGGAAATTTCACCTCAGCTTGTTCCCAAATGATTAGTTCTTTATTCTGAAACTGTGCTGCTGGCATTCTAGATTCCCCGGCCAGGAGAAAACAACCTCTGTGTCTCCCTTTCAAGTCCAGTTAGAACCTTGTGTGTTTCGATCAGTTGACTCTTTCTAAACTAGAGAGAATATAGACCCAATTTA
Organism: Mustelus asterias; assembly: GCF_964213995.1. Classification (NCBI taxonomy): domain Eukaryota; kingdom Metazoa; phylum Chordata; class Chondrichthyes; order Carcharhiniformes; family Triakidae; genus Mustelus; species Mustelus asterias. The sequence goes on from NC_135814.1 coordinate 50,661,105, forward strand.
ACCAACCTCTCAGAGCACAACCCTCTCATCCCAGGAACCAATTTGTTGAACCTTTACTGTACAACCTGCAATGCGATGATATCTTTCCTCAAGCATAGAGACTAAACTGCACATAGTACTCCAGGAGTGGTCTCACCAAGCTCTGCACAACTGTAGCAAGACTTCCTTATTCTTGTTCTCCAGTACCCCTGAAATAAAGGCCAACATGCCTTTTGCCTTCGCTTGCTATCACCTGCATGCTAACTTCCTGTGTTCCTTGTGCACATGCCCCCAAATCCCTCTGAACACCTACAAGTTTTGCACTTTTAAAGAAATATTTTCCTTTTATGTTTTTACTATCAAAGAAGTGAGTCCTACAAGGGAATAACATTGCTGAGGTTGCAGGATGAAATATTCCCACTTGGATCTGCGTAGGTTCCAATTGGCAGGAGACAGAGCACATTTGCAGCATCTGTTTATCTTTGTAGAACACAGAAACAAGGGAAACCCCATTGATTCTGAAGTGCGATACACAAAAGTGAAAAAATTCAAATGAATTCTTCTTCAACAGTAAAACAATATTGAGTTACTTAAGGCTGACATATTGAAAAATATAATTTCATTGCAGGAGGACGTGATAAGAGAGGTGGCCCAATTTTAACTTTCCCAGCACGGAGTAATCATGATAGAATAAAACAAGATGATCTCCGGCAACTTGTCACATATTTAGCAAGCGTACCCAGGTAAGGTACCAACGTTGTGTTTCAAACACTTTAGTGACAAACCTATTGGTGGAATTTGTTCTTTGAAATGCAGTATTAGTAGATTTGTGTATAAAATATTATTCAAATATATTTGGAATTCAATATATATATTGCAAATATAGAACCAAGGATCCATCTACACACTTTAGTTTGGGGGGGGGGGGGGTTAGAGTGAAGAGCTTAGGCAGCCTGGACTTGGAGAATGAAGAAGATATGGCATATCCCAGAAAAGCCAGCACACACAAGGAGGAAGCTCTTGTTGTAATCACAGACCAGTTGGATGTTGAGGGAGTGGAAGTCTTTCCTGTTGATGGGATCTTACTGGCTGATCACAGGGGGTTTTGATAGTCACATGGGTGCAGTCAATGTTACCCTGTCCCCAAGGGAATTCAGCGATGGAGATTAAACCCATTGACTGCCCTCTGTCCCTCCTAGGTCATATCAGTCATGAAATGAATGTACTGTTCAGCTTTGGCAAATAGGGCAGCAGCGCAGCCATTTATGAAATTCCACCAAGGTCCACAGCTGATCCTTGGGAGAAACTAGAAACAAATCAGTTCAAGGTCATACTGACTGCCACTGACAGGGCATGACAAAACAGTGCTGTGTCATACTAAGTCTTTGGCGACTAGAGCAAAGATAACAGTGACCATCTGCTGGAGAGTCTTAGTCTCCTGCATTTCTGTGTAGCTTATATTCCTGTGTTGAGGGCATGGACTCCATTGCGTTACTGCCTGTGCCCCTCTCCTGTGCCCTCCTACTCTTTGGATTCTATCATTCCTGCAAAAGGTGTTACACTTCATCACCACTGGGCCCAAAATCTGAGTTGTCAACTGCAGCCTTTCTTTTAGAAAGGTACCATCCGAAAATTGGCGATGCCAGGGGGTCATGACTTTGTTTGAACAAGAACTGTTGCATTTTTTCCAGCTGCTTTTCCTCACAGACAGACGGACAGGCAAGCAGGCCAACAACAGCCCGCTTTGTGCATTCCACTGGACACAGAATCCACTAGTTGATCTAGGGAGACAATGGGTATCTCATCTGAAGGGCTGTGGGTGATTAGGTTCCTTTGTGTTTTCCAGGGAGGTAATCAGTCTTTGGATTCTTTTAGAAGTACCTTGCCTCGAAACACATCCAGGTGTTCAATTTGAGAGAAACACTCTGCAGTCCTTCCTGTCAGTGGCTAACTGTACATTCTCACCCATCTTTGGGGCTTGTGCCCATCTAAAAAATATAAAACGCAGGTCTTTTTAAAATCCAATATTTCTGTGTATAATTCCATGGGTCTTTTCCCTCCATCATCATGACAGAACATAGGAGCAGAGGTAGATCATTCAGCCTCTCGAGCCTGCTCCATCATTCAGTAAGATCATGGCTTATCTGCTCATGTTTTCCACATTCTCATCTACCTCTGATAATCTTTGATTTCCCTACCTAACAAGAATCTATCTACCTCTGCCTTAAAAATATTCAATGACCCTGCCTCCATCGCCTTCTAAGACAGAGTTCCAAAGTCGCACAACCCTTAGAACAAAATTTCTCCATATTATGGTCCAAAAGGGCAAGCCCTAATTTTTAAAAAGTGTCCCCTAGTTGTGGACTCGCCCACAAGAGGAAGCATCAATTTGTGACCAGACTGTATTTTTAAGAAATGTATTTATATCATGTTTCTCGTGAAGGGAATGTTTTAAACTTTAGCCCTCATTATGGTACCAATTTGTCTTCTCCAGGCAGCCCACATGTAGGCTGAATGTAGAAGCATAAATGTTCCCAGTTATTGGAGTGTTTCTTTTAATCTGAGTTAAAGCAGTTTTGATTATTTTTTGGGTTGTCTCCCGGGGTTTCAGAGTAGGTTGATTGACAAGAGTGCATTATGTGCTAATGGGAAGAGCTAGGCTGCGAGGGAAAAAAGCAGGTTGTTTCTGTTTGGATTCACAAGGAGCAGCAGCTCTTCTCTCTCTCTGGAGATTGAAGTCTGGGACCTGCTAGAAAATAGGTATCTCTGTCCAGAGGCTTGAGGACTGGCAACCCCATGAAAGCCTGTGTGTTTTTGCTAACTGTTTCTGACAAGGAGTTCAAGGCTATAAGGAATTTGGTTAAATTGGAACTAATAGAAAGAGATCAGCAATTAAGAATTGTATCTTGTCATGTTTAAGTATTTCAATTGGTAAAAGCTACGCTATTTATTTTTGTTGTAGTTAAAATAAAGCCTGTTTTAATAAAAGCTTCCTAGTGGGTCAATAGAAACACATCTGGAGCAAAACACCTTATCCTCACACTAATGCCAAAATCAAAACTAATTGGGGTCTAGTCTAACTTCATAATATTCCTATCTGGTTTCTATCTGGTCCCTATCGCATTCATGATGTGGAGATGCCGGCGTTGGACTGGGGTAAACACAGTAAGAAGTCTAACAACACCAGGTTAAAGTCCAACAGGTTTATTTGGTAGCAAACAGTTTGCTACCAAATAAACCTGTTGGACTTTAACCTGGTGTTGTTAGACTTCTTACTGTGTTTACCTTATCGCATTCCACATTTGCCTTGTCAAGACCGTTCGGGTCTTGTATACTTCAATGAAGTCATCCCTCACTCTGCTAAACTGCAGTGGAAACAAGCCCAGTCTGTCCAACCTATCCTCATAAAATAACCCACTCATTCCATGTATTAATCCAGTAAACCTCCTCCGAACTGCTTCCAAAACATTTACATCCTTGGTTAAATAAGGAAACCAAAGCTGCTTTCTGCCTCCCTCCCATTTTGACTAGAGGGAGTATATTTGTTATGTTCCAATCTGATGGAACATTTCCAAAATCTAGCCAATTTTGGAAAATTAACAGTGCATCCACTACCTCACTAGCTGCCTCTTTTAAGACCCTAGGATGAAATCCATCTGGATCCAGAGGCTTGTTAGCCCACAAGTGATGCCCAAGCACTTAGTGCCCACTCACTTTGCCACCTGCATAACTCCAAAAACATTTTTCTACCAAATTCCAAGTCCACCTGTGTACAGCTAACCACCTATGGGTCTGGGGTGATGCCCTGGGGAATCATTGACTGTCTCCCTACTGTGTACCCACCTCCCCTCAGCTGCTCAGAGATGGATGGCTTCTGATATCCTTTGCCTCTAAATATTTCACCTTCCTCCTAAATGAGTTTTTAAACTGCCCTTAATGAGCCTTTTAACCCTGGTTACTTGGGCTGAATTGGAAGAAAAGCGGGAATCTTGTATCATTTTCACTATGCCCTGGTGATTATTGAATTTGACAGGCTACCTAGTGCCAGTATAGTCAGGGTCCCCTCACCTCCCTGTCCACTTTGGCCCCAAAAGGTAAGCCCACGCATCATGAACCAGCTGTCCAGCCAATTGAGCTGGACTCCCTGGTCATGGAATATATTCAAGGCTGAGTTACATAGATTTTTGGTTGACAAGGGGGTGAATGGTTATGTTGAGCAGGCAGGAAAGTGAAGCGAGGCTAAGATTGGATCACCTACAATCTTACTGAATGGAGGAGCAGGCCCAGGGGGCCAAATTGCTGACTCCTCCCATTTCTTGTGGTTTTATGAGCATGGCTATGATATTACCCATTGCTGAATAAGCTGCTGACATTCACAACTTGGTTTCACTCTTTAATAATAGCTACCTGAACAATGTATCGGAGAGCTATCTTTGGAACCAAACCCAAGGCAAAATATTTAATTTAAGAAGGAGGAGCAAAGAGAGTTAAGTTTGGCAGGGATTGGCAAGGAAAAAAAGTGGAACAAGAATCGGGAAAACTGTTTTGTTCAGGCTTGCAAATACTGTGGATAATATTATTGATGAAAGGTGATGTGTAATTCATCATTTTGACAGAAGTAACATGATCCTTACTATTCAAACTGATAGTCATTAATTAAATAGTTCTCATCAATTACAGTTGTACTCCACAACAGTTCATTTCTTTGTGACCTGTTAAGTGAAGGTATGAGATAAAGCTAAGCCTGTAGTGCCTAGCAGTAGAACAGCAGGATTTACACTGATCAATCATCCTTCATGTTGTTCTAGAAATACTGAAGGTATCATTTACTTCTTTTGAAGTTTGACATGTAAATCACAGAACATAAAGTCAATGTTATACAGGTGATATCAGAATGATTGGTGTTTGGTTCATGTTTTGCTGTGTTATACTAGTGTTATGCTACATCATACTTTAGGTAGAGTGAAACTGTTTCCATTGGTAGAAGGTTCAATGACCAGAGGACGCCAATTTCTAGGAACTGCAAAAGAACCGCGACAGGAGGAAAAACCTTTCTATGCAATAAATAGTTAGGATCTGGAATGCGTTGCCTGGGAGTGTAATGGAGGTAGATTCAATCCTGGTTTTCAAAAGGGAATTGGATGAATATGAAGTGAAAAGACTTGTAGGGACAGGGTGGAGAAATGGGCCTAACCGAGATGCTCCTGCAGAGAGCTGACACAGACATGACAGTATGATTCTATGATTGTTGAATGTCATTACAGTCTAGTTTTAACTTGTCAAGTCCTGGGAGAGGGGAGTGCTCGCACTGCTACTCATCAGGGCCCATGGCCTTCAGGGGATTCAGGCTCAAGTAGCACAGCTCCCCTTTCAAGTGGCCACCTCATCCCTCAATGTGCTCACAAACAAGTGTGCGGTGGGTGCTCTAGGACAAAGTTTCTGCACTTAAGTTCCAAGTGTCCTGGAGCTAGAGCCTAGGTCCATGCAGCCATTTGTTTTGACAGCCAGGGTGCATTTTGGGTGATGTAGTCTGCCATTGGCTGCACTCTAACCCTCCTGCCTAGGCACCAGCCCACTAAAGGACTACAGGAAAGGTGTGGGCTAGGGAAGCCATGAGGAACAGTGGTTGAAACAGCAGTGACACCCGGGGCAGCTCCACTTTAATACAGAGCAAAGGAGAAGCATGTCTTGCCCCCTTCACAGCCATCCTGGATTGCTCCTCAGTGATATTAACCCCTTAAACCTCCCAGGCCAGAGTGAGGGTGACTGAGTGCCAGTTGTGAAAGACTGGAGCAGGACATAGAGTCGGAAGTTGGGCAGATGCAGTCCTACAGAGGAAAATTAAGTGATCGATTTTAGAAGCAAGAAAGGCAATACAGACCTGAAAACCGTAAGACATAAAATGGAGCAGAAGAATCTTAGTGCAGAGATGCAGGTTCTTAAAAAGATGGAACACAAATCACAGAGCCAAACGCACAGGACAGAATACAAAAGAAAGGAGGTAATACTGGAATTTTACAGGACTACTTGGGATTATATGTAGTTTTGAACACTACAGATAGAAACACAAGAACACAAGAAACAGGAGCAGGAGTCGCCCATTGGGCCCTTTGCGCCTGTTCTGCCATTCAAAATAATGATGGCTGATCTTGCGTTTCAACTCCAGTTTCCCACCCACTCCCCATACCCCTTAATTCCCTGAGACCCCAACAATATATCTATCCCAGCCTGAAGTGTATTCAGCAATGGTGTTTCTATAACCCTCTGGGTTAGAGAATTTCAAAATTTACAATCCTTTGAATGAAGCAATTTCTCTTCATCTCAGTCCAAAATGACCAGCCCTTTATCCTGAGACTGTGCCCCCCATGTTTTAGATTCCTCAGCGGGGGGAACAATCTCTCAGCATTTACCCTATCAAGCCCCTTCAGAAATTTTGTATATTTCAATAAGATTGCCTCTCATTCTTCTAAACTCCAGAGAATATAAGCCCAATTTACTCAGCCTCTCATCATAGGACAACCCCCTCACCCCAGGACCTGTTTAGCAAACCTATACTGTACCGCCTGCAATGCAAGTATATCCTTTCTTAAATATGGAGACCAAAACTGCACACTGTATTCCAGATGTGATCTCATCAAAACCCTGTACCATTGTAATAAGACCTCTTTATTCTTGTATTAAAGGTCTACTGCAATAAAGTCCAACATGCCATTTTCCTCCCCAATTGCTTTGTTGAACCTACATGCTGGTGTTCTGTATTCATTGTACAAGAAACCAAGTCTCTTTGAACATCAATACATGCAAGTTTCTCACCTTTTAAAAAATATTCTGCTTTTCTCTTTTTATGACCAAAATGAATAACTTCACTCTTCCCTACATTATACTCCATCTGCCATCTTGTTGCCCACTCATTTAACCTGGCAATATCTCTTTGCAGCCTCTGTATCCTCCCCACAGCTTATCTTCCTCACCTAATTGGTATTATCATCAAATTGAGATAAATTATTCATCCAAGTCATTAATATAGTTTGTAAATAGCTGAGGCCCCAGCATTGATCCTTGCAGAGCCCCTCTATTCACTGTCTGTCTGCTTGTAAAAGCTCCGTTTGTGCCCACTCTCTGCATTTAATCCATTAACCAATCGTCTATCCATAGTAAAATACTACCCCAACCCCATGAGCCTTTATCTTGCCTATTGAATGGCAGAGCAGACTCCATGGACCGAATGGGCTTCTTCAGCTCCTACATCTTATGGTCTTAACCTTTGGTGTGGCATCTTATTGAATGCCTTTTGGAAATCTAGGTATCTACTTACCATGTTCCCGTTTACCAACCCAGTTTGTTAAATCCTCAAAACAAACTCAAACAAATTTGTTAAATGGGATTTTCACTTATAAAACCACATTGACTTGTTCTAATCATACTATGCTTTAGATGCATTGTTGAAACTTCCTTAATAATAGATTTCAGCATTTGCCAGACAACTAATATTAGGCTTGCAGTTCTGTTTTCATTCTCCCTCCTTTCTTGAAAAGTGGTGTATCATTTGCCAACTTACAGTGCAATGGGACTGTTCCCAAATCAAAGGAATTTTAGAAAATCATAGCCAGCACATGCACTATCGCAACAGCAATCTGCTTTCAAACTTTATGATGTGGGCCATTAGGCAACAGCATTTTGTCAGAGTTCAGTCTCTCCAGTTTCTTAAATGCCTTCTCTGTCAATATGGATTTCCTCACTCTTTCTGGATCTAAGATACCATCTGTGTCTGAAATGAAACTTGTATTTGCTACTGTGAAGACAGACACAAAATAATTGTTCAATACCTCTGCCAATCTTCATTCCCCATGATAATTTCTCCTGTCTCTGTTTCTAAGGGACCAATGTTTAATTTAGCTACTCCCTTCCTCTTTATATACTTCTAAAAGCTCTTACAAATATTTTAAAAATATTTTTGGCTAGTTTACTTATTTTTCTCCTTTCTATCAACTTTATGGTGGCCCAAATGCTGGTTTCTAAAATACTCCCAATCTTCATATTTGCTATTTTTTTTGCAACAGGTTTTGCAAAAGGTTTTAGCTCTCTTCTAATACTATTTGTGCCACAAATGGGTTTTGCTGAGATTTTGTTTTTCAGTGGAATATTTTTGTTGAACATTAAGTTATGTCTTTAAATATTTTCTACTGTTCATTTACCTGCATCCCTTTTAGCCTATTTACCCAAATGACCTCTTTAGTTCCCTCTTTATACTATGTAATTTGCTTTTATTAAAGTATTAAATTATCTTTTGCGATTGGAGTATGTAACTTTCAAACTCAACATGGAATTCAATGGTATTATGATCACTATTTCCCAGTGAATTACTACAACATTACTAATTAAACCTGCTTCATCATACACAACAGCTTCATCACTAGTTGGTTCCACAATGCATTACTTGAAGAAATTGTCATAAAAACATTCTACCAACTCATCTTCTAGACTACTCCTGACAACTTAATTATCCCAATCTATGACCACTCTTGCCAATTTGATTCTCCTAATCTATAAGAAAATTAAATTCCCCCACAGTTATTAAATTTCATTTGTTACAATGCTCTGCCAACAATATAACTACGGTTACTACGAAACTACTCCCACCAGTGTTTTCTGACTCTCTCTATTCTTAATTTCCACACATACCGATTCCACTTCATGATCTTCTGAGGCCAGACCCTTTTCCACTAATCTCCTTGTGTCATCCTTTACTATCAGGGCTACCCTTCCTCCATTGCCATTCTGTATGTCTTTCCAAAATGCTACATACCCTGAAATATTTATTTCTTAACTTTGATCACCTGACATGTCTCTGTAATGGCAATTAGATTGAAATCATTTACCTCTATTTGTGCCATTAGTTCTTCTGTCTTTTTGTGCATTGAGATAAAGAACCTTGAGTTTCATTGTTAAAACTTCTATTCCCTGCAATTACCTTTTTTGCTGATGTATAATTGTTGTTAAACTTTCTGTCCCTTCCTGTTCCACTCTGCTTGTTTTTACCCACATTGTTATAATGGCCTAATGCCTCAACCTTTCTCTTTGGATTTCTAAATCTCACTCTTTCCGAACCACCTCCTTGTTCTGTTTAACATTGTAGTTTTATGACTGACCAAGACACTTGTCCCAGCCAAGTTCCGATATTGATGCCAGTGCCCCATGAATCAAAACCCCATCTTCCCACAGAACTTTGAGTCACTCATTTAATTCTGTAATCTGTTTGACTCAATGCCAACTGACATGTGGCTCAGGTAACAGTCTGAAGATGATTACCTGTGATGTTCTGCTTTTTAATTTGGACATCTCTTAGCAGAACATCATTCCTCCTTCTACCTAGGTTATTGGCTCGCATATGAACGATGACAACTGGATTCTCCTGCTTCAAGTTCCTCAGCAGCCACAAGAAGATGTCCTTAACCCTGACATTAGTCAGGCAACTCAACTTGCAGAGAACAGTATCTATGACTATATCCCTGACTATACTGTCTCCTATCACTGCCACATTCCTCTTCACTTCACTCACTCAACTGGCATCCTTCACCATGGTACCATAGCCAGCCCCCTCATGCACCTTGCAGCCCTTCTCATTCACATACATAGACAGTAGCTCATACTTGTTAAATACAGTCAGGGGCTGAGGCTCCTCCATCACTAGATGCCAATTCCCTATTCTTGCCTGACTCACCATCACATGCTGCTGTCCATGATCATTGACCAACTCCAAGTCTTGCCCAATGAAGGGGCATGACTGCCTCCTAGAACAAAGTGTCCAGATAACTCTGCCACTTCCTGATTGTCCACTCTCAAAGTTGACTAAATTGCAGACATGGTTATCCAGGATTGCAGTTCATGCCAGAGGCTTCCATTTGCAGCAGTCACAGCACACCACATCACCAGCCCTAACCTTTCTGCCCAAACCTATTTATTTCATTAATCATTTAATTAATAATTTACACCATTAAAGTAACAGAAAGTTGCATTCACCTAGCTTGGAAATTAAAGAAGAAAACTCACCATCTACTGGAGGCTGAAAAAACTAGAAAAAGGAGCACCTCTTTTCTCATTTCCTTCAAATTCTCAACAACATATTCTGCCTATGTCCCATTAATTTGGTTCCCATCTCCATACTTCATGCAATTTGAAAAGCTTGTCTGCTTATATAAAGCTTCTGATGAGTCACCAACTAGTTTAGCTCCCTGCTACAATAATTAACAGCTATTGAACCATTTTATTTCAGCTGATTGACGGATACCTGCTACTGCCAAGCGATGCTCTGTTTACCAAAGTTATTTAACTCACTTGAAGGTTAAAAGCTTTATGTCAGAGCCTAACTCTTAATCAACATTTAACCTGAAAGAAAAAAATTACCAGAATTTACCATCTGAACCAAATTATCAACTACACGCTCTTGTCTGTGGCTCACTCTGGCATATTAGGAATCTGGTCACTGATAGGCAGCCACTGTTTACAAGGGTTTTATGATAGTTTACTGAAAAAGTTGCGACTTTGGTTAAAGGTTGTTTATGGCTCGAGGAACACCTTGATTCAAGCAACATGATTTCAAGCCTGCAAGCATAAAATCACTTGAGGGGAAAGTAATTACTTTAAACCTGTTAGCAACTGTCATAATATATTATCCTTGACAATCCTTTTGAAATATTTCCAGTTGTACGTTCCCTGCAACCGTATCAATTTTTCTCTATCATTTTTAAACATTCATTCAAGGAATTATTCAGTTCAAAGTTTAATTTTATGGTTGATTTTATTTATAAGCAGGGATGCCATTTAATAACAATTTCAAAAGCAGACTGTTGAAATGCTATAATTATGGGAAAAAGATGAATGCACTGAGCTTCATTTTTGAGTGATGGTCACGTCTCTGATTATAACATTCATTCCATGCAAGTATCATCACTCCTATCCTGTCAGTCCTGGTGCTTTGTATCTGGAAAAGCATTTTCACCCACCTGCAGCCTGATGCAGGGTTGCACATGTTGAATACGCAGCATACTAACGCATGCAACAAATTCATTGGCCTGGAATTCCATCCTGGAGGCATATAGCAGGAATCAGGAAAATTCCCAACTCAGACTGCCTGCCTCGTGAAAAAATGCCTGCAATGGTTGGATCTTCTTTGGCAGGGAGGAGGGGGTATAGGGTGTGAGCTGAAGACTGGCCAGCTGACCTGGGAAAAGTTTAGAGACAAGCATAGGGCTGCTGGGTGCCGAAGTGAGCTGTTTCAAAGGCCCACCTTGTTGCTGTGGTTCTTTGTCCCAGATAAAATAAAAACACAAAGGCCCTCCAACCCTCACACCCTAATACCCTCCAAACATGCCGCATCCATGCCACCACAGACCCCACCCACGCCCATGGCTCCTCATGCCCCCTGTGCCAAGCTGCGCCATTACACAGGTTCCCAATGGTCCTCCATGCCTCACTATGCCAAGCTATGGCACTTCCATGCCTATTGACTCGCTAGAACTGCTAGCACCCTATGGTGAACCCAATAATGACAGTAGGATGTGTAAAAATGTTTTAAAAATTGTAATTCATTCATAACTTTTTCTGTATTGAAAAAAAAGTTATTTCATTACAAGCTAATAGAAGTGTCAGTCTCTTTATCAAAAAAGCCACATTTTGTTTACGGGTATCTTCACACCCACACTGTTTTTCCCTTTTGGGAAATAGTGGGGCAAGTTGTGAAAGGATTCCAGAACTGATTGTCAGCCTGTTGTACCGCATTATGGACACTCCTTCCCTGGCCAACAAGTCCTAGTATTGAACCTGAACCCAGAGCTTCTGGTCCAACAGTAGGGGTGCCAACCCTGTGCCACAAGACAGCCTCACAAATCCTTGAAACCACTTAACGCTGTGTAAACAAACATTGTGCAAATGACGGCAGAGATCCGAGAGCCTGAGATGCCAATCAAACAATATTTTCTCTGGGGTGCAGGAACAAGCATGAGGTTTTGCCTAGGGGGTATGAAAGGCCATGGTGGAAAGGGGAGAGTTTGGCATGAGAGGCATTAGAGGCCATAAGGGGTGGATGGAAGGGCAGAGCTTAGCTAGGGGGCTTGAGAGACCCTGGGGTGTGAGTGGAAGGGAAGAACTTGGCATAGTGGGCATGAGGAGCCATAGGACATGGGTGGAAGGACAGAGGGGGCATGAATGATCATAAGGTGTGGGTGGAATGGTGGAGCTTGGCACAGGGGGCATGAATAGGACCTTTTAAGCATAACTTTTAAAAACTGGAATTAAACTGTAAGCACTGTCTTGGGGCTGAATTTTATGCTTCAAAAATGGGACTGTGTTAGTCCTGCAGAAATGTACTCTCCAGCAGGATGACGTTGGGTCACAAACCCGACACCATCATGCCAGTTGGCAATAATAGTGGGTGGGCAGGCTCCAAAATAAGGAGTCCACCCACCATTTTGCAATGAGTGATTAATGATCGTTTAAATATTGACTACAATAATATGTCCCCAAAGTCATCATACATTGTTTGCATGGGAAACATGTCAGAGGGAACCTCATTTTATTCGTTGTTAGTGGAAAGGGTGATATAGGTGGGTCCATGCCTGCCTTTAACAGGAAAGGCAGCTGACGGGTATTTTATTGGCAAATCTGTAAAGTGCATGAACCCCATGAGTTCCTGAGCAGTATCAGGGCTTTTGATCTTTAATGTCCCCCGTTTGGTAGATAATGTAATCTAACATCACTGCAGCATTGTTGCTGAATCCACTGTGAGCATAGTTTATCCTCTTGGAGATACCTCCTCCAGTGAGGAGGAAAGGAAGTGAAGGAGAGGGAGGAGGGGGCCAGTTAAACAGAGACAGGAGCCCAGGAAGTGAAAGAGGCCAACATGCTGAGGTGCAGGGGGTTGCTGAGGGCAGGCTGCAGCAGACACAGAGGCACAGGCAGAGGTCATACGCTGGCAATTGCGTGTACAGAGTGAGCATTACATACCTGCAAATGATTGAGAGACAATGGGCCTGATTTTACCATTTTGAGTCTAAGTGCCGAATCTGTGCGTCAAATAGATCCGAGCCCGGAATCCTCTTTCCAGCGCGCCCATATGGGTTTTGCCGGCTCCAGTCCGATCCGCGCTGTTGGCGGGGCTTAGCGTTGCCAGACCAATCGGAGCTCTGAACTGCGCATGCGCAGTTCAAAAAAATTCCGAAGCAGCGCGCCCGGGCACGAAAGAAAAAACAGCAGAGAGAGCGGAGAGGGGGGGAAGGTGGACTTGGGAGAATCCTGCAAACTGAAAATAATGTAGCATCCTCTTTGTGCTGCCTAATTATCTATGGGAAAGGTAATTAAACTACAGTGTCCTAGTGAGCAATTAGTGACCTGTATAATACATTTGTGATCCCCTGCAGAATAGAAATCTGCTTTGGACTTTTATTCTGCAGGTCGCTAAAAACGCGGATCCGAATTGGGCCGCGCGGTGGTAAAGTGGGATTTGGTGGTAGAGTTGGGCGCGCGGTTCATTAAGTCGATTTAAATGCATGCAAATGCATTTAAATTGTCGGGCCGCCCGATTCGGGCGCGGGCCGGACCCACGCCCGAATCAGGTGTCGGTAAAGCCGCGATCTGCTCGGATTCGGGTGCAGATCGCGTTAAAGGCCCAACGCCCGACTTTACCGCGATTTCGTGCCCGAAAACGGGCGCAAATCTTTGGTAAAATCGGGCCCAATGTTTGTTAGGACCTCACTTTTCATGAGCTATGGTGATATCTCTGTTTGACATAGAATCAAGGCTGAAGTGTCCACTTTCTCAGTGTAACAGTTGCTGTTCTTGTTCCAAACTGGAGCCTGCATGAACACTTCTTAGCATGGGCTGCATTGGATACCACTTTGGGTCAGGTGTTGGCACAGCACAGGGAACCTGCACCAGTATACTGGGGGAGGTGGAATGTGACCTCAATCAGTGTGCATTTTTAATTTGATAGCAGCTGTGCTATTTCTGAGCTCAGCACTCGAGCTAACGCATTTTCTTCACCTCAGACAGCTGAGCACACGCTCAGCAGCGGAAAGAATCCCCATCAGTGCTATTTAAAGTGCTCATCAACCAGTTGGTGATAGATTTCTGCTGCCCGTTGCTGAGTTAGTTGAAGTGTTTGGTGGTTTGTACTGTTATTTAAAGTTGCTGAAGCCTACAGGGAGTGGCACAGCACGTGCTGAAGGCCTTGGTCCTGAATCCAAGGGACCTGAATAGAAACACTGTGCTCCCATACATGGGTGCAGTAGTTTCTATCCCCCTTCGCTGAGGGAAAGACAGGGAAAACAAACAGAGGCAAAAAGTGCTGGACAAACAGCTGGAAGAGAGAAGAGGAGGAGGGGAAGAAAGGTTGTCTGTCGGAAGCCATATCCTCGAAGGGTTTTCATGGGACAGTTTTCCTATTTCAACGTCAAAGTCATCTTTGCTCACTAGGAGGTCACCACTTGCAGCAGCCATAACTGAAGCCTCAAGGGAGGGAGGATCAGATTGTCAGTGGCTATGATATAGTTTCCGTTGCCATGAACTTTTATGTGACAGGCTCCTTCCGGACTGGAGTAGACAATATTTTCCACATCTCCCAGTTTGCTGCCCACTATTGCATGAAAATCAATGTATATTCATGAGAATATTAAAAGTTAAATACAAAAGTGTTCCAAAAATAGACTATTATCTGCAAATAGAATTTTTCCCTGTATTCCAAACGGGCCAAAAGCATTTCATTCTCTGTGGTCAGAGAGAAGCAGGTGGAACTAGCATGTGGCTTCTTGACGATTGCAGGATTCCCCATGGTGCAGGATACTATTGACTGCAGAATATCTTGCGGTGCCACATATATACTCTAGATGTACCAGAATAGGAAAAGGTTTCACTCCCTCAACATCCAGCTAGTATACTCAGTGAATCAATCGCATCAAAGCCTGGTATCTTGGCAGCAGTCTTGATGCTTTCACTCTGCAGTAGTCCATGGTACCTTTTCATTCTTTCTCGGGAGGAGGGCATTGCTGGCTAGGCCAGCAATTTTATTTCTGATCCTTAATTGCCCTTGAGAAGGTGGTGGTGAGCCACCTTCTTGAATCGCTGCTGTCCATGTGGTATAGGTACACGCATAGTGCTGTTTGGGAGAGAGTTCCATGATTTTGACCCAGTGACTGTAAAGGAACAGTGATATAGTTCCAAGTTGGATTGGTGTGTAGTTTGGAGGGGAACTTGCAGGTGGTTGTGTTCCCATGCATCTGCTGCCCTCTCCCTTCGAGGTGCTGGAGGTCGCAGGCTTGGAAGGTACTGTCAAAGGAGCCTTTGTGAGTTGCTGCAGTGCAACTTGTAGATAGAACACACTGTTGCTATTGTGCACCGATGGAGAAAGTGAATGTTTAAAGTGGTGGATGAGGTGCTTTCTCTTGGATGGTGTTGAGCTTATTGAGTGTCGTTGGAGCTGCATTCATCCAGACAAGTGGGGAATATTCCATTACACTCCTGACTTCTGTCTTTCAGATGGTGGATAGGCTTTGGGGAGTCAGGAGGTGAATTACTCACCACATGATTCCTGGTCTCTGACCTGCTCTTGCAGCCACAGTATTTATATGGCTCGTCTTGTTCAGTTTCCTTGTTTTTAGAGGCAGAAGAAAACAATGGGTGGAATGCTCCCATCTGGGACTAATTCCCATGATAGGGGCGGGTACTTGTGTTTCCCACCATGGCAGCCAACAGGAAACCATGCCATATCTTCTAGCCCTGACCTCATGGATCATACACCTTGGGATTTGGTGCTGTATTTCATGGTGGGGCTGGCATGATGATGCGAGTCCTGCCATCATATCTGAGTGCCATATTGACATTGAAGGAAGAAGCTCCTGAAAAACGAAGATGGATTTCCAGGAACAATCTGAGGTTGGAAGATGGGCTTCCTTGATGACATTAAAGCTGGAAGATCCACATGTAGATGCTCCCCACCCACTGCTGTGGTGCTCCAGGGCCCAGGATTGTTGGCTGCCTCCATCCCAAACTCCGGAGGCAGCCCCGTGGCGTTGTCCGGGTGACTTATAACTTCCGCATGCCACATCGTTCCAGATGTGTTCCGCACCTGCGTGTTTTCCACTGGTGAAGCAGAGATTCGGGTGTAGGTGGAAGATTCAGGTCAGGCTTTCATCTGCATCTCATTCATGGGATGCAAATAAGTTTCATGTTGGCTTCCAACAGGTTTCCCGATCTGCCATGGTGGTCACCAGTGGAAGATCCCACCAAAATTCTGCCCAAAGAACATAGAACTGGTCCACAGATGTGCGGGTCAGGTTGATTGGACATGCTAAATTGACCCTAGTGTCAGGGGATTAACAGGGTAAATATGTGGGTTATGGGAATAGGGCCTGGGTGGGATTGTGGTCAGTGCAGTTTCGATGGGCTGAATGGCCTCCTTCAGCACTGCAGGGATTCTATGATTTTATGACTGCAAGGAAAATTTACTTTCAACCAAAACAGAGGGCAGGACTTTTCCATTTCTGCACAGAGTGCTGGCTGAGGCGTGAGAACTGGCATGCAGCTCACCAGCTGGCTTTTCTCACCACACAGTGCAGCACTGTGTCTATAAGGAAATGGAGGCATGGCTCAGGCTGGTGCGACAGAGCTTGAAGAAGCCAGTAACGTTGGGAATATTGAGAAAAGGGCACCCCAATCTCTGCTTTAAAATAAAAGGAAGCCCCCCCCCAACACAGATATAGAGCTCCCTCCCCCATTTGATTCTATGATTCTATGATTTTGGAGCTCCCCAGCGAGGCCTCCCTGGCACTGCCCCTCAGCACCGCCAGGGTTGCCAGGGGCAGTCAGGGGCAGTGCCAGGGTGCCTGGGTGGTGTCAGGGGGACAGTGCTAGGTAGTGCCAGGGGGCAGTGCTTGGGCAGTGCCAGGCAACTGTCCAGCTATGTCTCTGTTTAGTGTGCGGTTCTAGCGGGTTCCCTTTGCCTGGTTCATATTTTTAAAAAATTGTTGTAAAACTCGCTGACGTGACATCATGTCAGCAAGGGGAGAATTCCAAATGTTTGGGGGCGGGGGGAGGGCGTGGCGATACAGTGGAGAAGCTCGCTAATTATATTCAAATGTATTGAAATGTGGTTCCTGACCTTCCTGGGCAGGCACCTTGTTACGTCACTGGCAGGAGTGGGGAAAATTGGAAAATGAGGTGCCGCCAGCGAGTTTCTTACTTTCCAGCTCTCATGGGATTTTGGGCTCACGGCACAATTTGTGCTCGCGCTGAATGCAAGCACATACTCCCCCCACAGAGTGTCTGTGCCTACAATTACTCATGGAACCGAGGAAAGGCTGGAAACAAATTATCTTCACAGCCAGTGCTTTACCAGGTAATCGGTAGTAGAGCAGTGCCATACACTGCAATTTAACCATTTCAAACCCTGAATTTACAATACAGGTCAATACTGCCTTGAACATCAATAGCTCTACTCAATTCTAGTTTATTATACAGGACGTCGAATCAGCTGCCTCAAAACTCCATTCTGATGACAAACCTGGCGTCTCTGTCATGAAAGAGGCCCCAATTTAAGCTGGAAGAATGTTTTGTCACATAGCCTGTTTAAATTCTAAATTCTACCAAAATTGAGGGAGAGTGTAAGATTTGTTGATCTTAAGGTTGCAGCCATGGAGCTGATGTATTTGACCCAGGTTGATATAATCTTTTCTAAATTCTGTGATGACTGCCTCAGAATCATTTATCTAATATACCATGATAAATGATGGGTAAATCAGAGCAACTATCGCAGAAGGCTGTACCATAGAATCCCTACAATGCAAGAAGAGGCCATTCGACCCATTGAGCCTGCACCAACTCTCCGAAAGAGCATCCCAGGCATCCCACCTAGGCCCTCGCCTCCACCCTATCCCTGTAACCCCATGCATTTACCATGGCTAATCCACCTAAACTGCACATCTTTAGACTATAAGAGGAAACTGAAGCACCCGGAGGAAACCCCTGCAGACACGGGGAGAATGTGCAAACTTCACACAGACAGTCACTCAAGGCCAGAATTGAACCCGTGTCTCTGGCGCTGTGAGACAGCAGTGCTAACCACTGTGCCGCCATGCTACCCAGTGTGCCACCATGCCGCCAAAAGTATTGAAAGTGTATTTGTGTTTCATCGTTCTGTTAGGGAATTAGGGCTGAATTTTCTGGCCCTTCCCATTGGCGTGATCCTCCAGTCCCGCTGAAGGCTGCTCCCAAGCAGCAGGACCGGTGAGCTAGGTAAATGCCTTAGCCATCGGCGGGACTGGAAAATTCCCCCCTTAGAATTAATTTTTTTGTCAACTTCTTCCTCGTTAGTTTAATTTGCAAACCTCCTTCAAGACCGTTTCATGGAAAATTTTCGTAAAATTAACGATAAGTTTTCTGAATGAGATTTCCTCTGTTTATGATGTTGGAGAGAAAGGGGAGGAAGAATAACAGAGGTCAGCTGTGAGATCAGATTAATACCTTAGCACTACAGGATATCCAGAATCTCTTGCTGATCCCCAGTTACCAGAGACTAGAAACCCAAAAGGATTTATTTGAATACCTCCTTGGGATTGTGTGTAATAAGGGAGACGTTCACTGCAGAAGCCCTGGAGGAACTTCGTACCGTCTTACGGAGAGATCAGTAGGTTTCCTGAAGAAACAGAGAGTGCTTATTACCGCACATAATTTGTCTGCCACTGGCTAATTCCAAGAGAAATGTACGACTTCTGCCAGGTCAGTCAGTTTGGTTCAATAAGACAAGTCATTAATGACCTGTTTGTCTGAGAACCCAAGTTCATTATACTTGACACTAAGAAAGACAATTGAATGAACGGGCTATTAATTTCAGTCAGATCATTTGGAAGAGTGCTTGGAGGTGTATTCAGGCCCAGACCAGTCACTACTGTAATGTAAATGATTATGTCAACTGAAAGGGATTTCGCCCTCTTAATGTCCAATTAGTGTGTAATTACACTTTAATACCCACAATACGGAAAACTGCCATGATTCATTCATTCTTTGGCAATCCAGTGTCCCTATGCTGTTTAAGAATCAAAGACTAAATGTAACTTTTTGGAAATAAGGAGTTTCCAGAACTACTGCAGTTTCCAATAATTGCAGAGGACCATCAATGAAGCTGAACAATGCTGCAAAAGATCTCACATCCATAGGCAAATTAAAATGGAACACACCATTGATATGCTGAAGGGCAGCTCCAGGTATTTTGATAGGTCTGGAGACTCTTTCAATATGCTCCCAATATTGTCTTGCGATTGTCCACAATTTTACTCTTCTGAAAGTCCCGGACATTGCAAGTACAGAAGAGGAGACAGAGAAGCTGGGTGTTTTTGTTCATGAATCACAGAAAGTCGGTATGCGGGTGCAGCGTGTAATAAAAAAGGCAAATGGGATTTTTGGCATTTATTGCAAAAGGACTGGAGTATAAAAATAGAGAACTGTTGTTGCAATTGTATAGCGTGTTGGTAAGACCACATCTGGAGTATTGTGTCCAGTTTTGATCTCCTTATTTGAGGAAGGATGTGGTGGCATTGGAGGCAGTTCAGAGGAGGTTCACCAGATTGATTCTGGGGATGAAAGAGTTGACGTATGAGAAGAGATTAAACAGTTTAGGCTCATACTCGCTGGAGTTTAGAAGGATGCGAGAGTATCTGATCTCAGGAATACTATTTCCAAGGTATAGAACATAGAACAGTACAGCACAGAACAGGCCCTTCAGCACACGATGTTGTGCCGAGCTTTATCTGAAACCAAGATCAAGCTATCCCACTCCCTATCATCCTGGTGTGCTCCATGTGCCTATCCAATAACCGTTTAAATGTTCCTAAAGTGTCTGACTCCACTAATACCGCAGGCAGTCCATTCCACACCCCAACCACTCTCTGCGTAAAGAACCTACCTCTGATATCCTTCCTGTATCTCCCACCACGAACCCTATAGTTATGCCCCCTTGTAATAGCTCCATCCACCCGAGGAAATAGTCTTTGAACGTTCACTCTATCTATCCCCTTCATCATTTTATAAACCTCTATTAAGTCTCCCCTCAGCCTCCTCCGCTCCAGAGAGAACAGCCCTAGCTCCCTGAACCTTTCCTCATAAGGCCTACCCTCCAAACCAGGCAGCATCCTGGTAAATCTCCTCTGCACTCTTTCCAGCGCTTCCACATCCTTCTTATAGTGAGGTATTATAAAGTAAAGTATTATGAAGTATTATAAAATAATAAAAGGGATTGATGAAGTAAACGTAGAACAAATGTTTCCCCTTGTGGTGTAATCTAGAACAAGAGGTCACAGGCATAGATAGAGAGGTGGTACATTTAAAACTTGAATGAGGAAGAACTACTTTCGCAGAGGGTGGCGAATTTGTGAAACTTGCTGCCCCTTAACGCAGTGGAGTCTGAATCATTAAATGGTTTCAAGAAGAAGATATATATATTTCTGATTTAAAAAAACGATTTAAAGGGTTATGGGGAGCAGGTACGGAGGTGGATTTGAGACTAGGAAGGGATCAGCCATTATCTGATTGAATGGCGGAGCAGGCTCAAAGGGCTGAATTGCCTACTTCTGCTCCTAATTCCTATGATTGTATATTCTTTGGGACGGTATTCAGCTGTGAGGAAGATAAGGCAGAGTGACGGACAATTGCTGGTAGAGAGCTGCAAGAAAAACTCACAAATTAATACCCTTAAGCTTAGTGAAAAAGAAACTCAGGAGTCTCGCACTTCTGTTATAGTTGAAGGTAGATGAGATAGGTGAGTGTACAGGAGACTGTTCAGACCAGTGAAAAGAAGCAGGCCATTTTCTTTATGCCACCGAGATGATTCAGGAATAGTGGGTGGTTTTGGAATAGGAGAGTGACATGGGGCGGCATGGTGGCACAGTGGTTAGCACTGCTGCCTCATAGCGCCAGGGACCCAGGTTTGATTCCCGGCTTGGGTCACTGTCTGTGCGGAGTCTGCACGTTCTCTCCGTGTCTGTGTAGGTTTCCTCCGGGTGCTTTGGTTTCCTCCCACAGTCTGAAAGATGTGCTGGTTAGGTGCATTGTCCATGCTAAATTCTCTCTCAATGTACCCGAACAGGTGCTGGGGTGTGGTGACTAGGGGATTTTCACAGTACCTTCATTGCAGTGTTAATGTAAGCCTACTTGTGACACTAATAATTAAACTTTAAAAAACTTTAAATTGATGTCTAACAGTACTTGATGTGGTCCAGGTGGTGATGTAGACATTCAGGATCAGCAAGTAGGAGATGCAGCTCAATATAGTGACTCAGGAAGCAAAAGAAGCTGGATCTTGGGGAGAAACTTGGAGTGGAGCTTAGGCGGTGTTAGACAATGACGATATTTATACAGAGGCACCAAGGAATCAGATAAGCTGTTTGCAGGATGAAAAGCTGCCAGAGGAGTTGGAGGGAGAGATCAAAATGGTACTTGGTAATAAGCATCTGACCACCACCAAGGTGGCTTAAACCTTCAGAACTACAAAGTGGGAATTGTTCAAACTAGTAAGAAACAAAGTTAGAATTGATATTACAAAATTTCTCTTCGCATAAAGAATAAGCCCCCACAGCGCCAGGGACCCGGGTTCAATTCCAGCCTCGGGTGACTGTCTGTGTGGGGTTTGCACATTCTCCCCCTGTCAGCGTACATTTCCTCCAGATGCTCTGGTTTCCTCCAACACTCCAAAGATGTGCAGGTTAGGTTGATTGGCCGTGTTAAATTGCCTCTTAGTGTCAGGGGGATTAGGAGGGTAAATATGTGGAGTTTTGAGGATAGGACCTGGGTGGGACTGTTGTGGTGCAGGCTTGATGGGCCAAATGGCCTCCTTCTGTACTGTAGATTCTACAATTCTATGAATTTCATTATTGGAGCGAAAATCTAGGAATCATATAACAACCAATTGAAAGTTGAAATTAGGGAATTTTAGGGTTATTATGAATGAGTGTACCAGATGTGCCAAATTACCTTCCTCATTCTTAATTATTTTCTGGTCTAGTAATTGGGCCTGGAGTGTTTGAGCCTCACTTCTAGCCCTCACACCCTTCAAGTGGGACCAATGTAATGCTAAATTTACCATTCTATTTATCTTTAATACATGATGTATTTAAATATTTATGTACATATACACATCCACACATGTATAAGTATGTGTATATATAAAATGTAAATATTATATTAACACACTTTTGACAGCATTATATTGTATGGTATGTGTAATGATTTTTCATTTGAGGTGGAAAATTAGATTGGGACAATTCATGTACTTTGTTTGCTGAATAATTTGAAATATATATATGTATATCATTTCAGTAATGGTTTTTTTATGTTTTAACAGTGAAGATGTGAGTAAAAGAGGATTCACTGTTATCATCGACATGAGAGGTTCCAAGTGGGATTTGATCAAACCTTTACTTAAAACTCTCCAGGAGTCTTTCCCTGCTGATATCCATGTTGCACTGATTATCAAACCAGATAACTTCTGGCAGAAGCAAAAAACCAACTTTGGGAGTTCAAAATTTATATTTGAGGTAAGTGTTACATTTGCTCTAGCAAATGAATGATAAAATTGTTGATTGTTGCTGTTTATTTTTGTAACAAGCATGGCAATATGAAAAGAATATTTCATTAAAAATGAGGGGGGAATTCAATGTAGAGGAGGCTATGGGCAAATAAAGACTTCAGAATAATATGCCATGAATAACTGCTGCTCCAGTTTCCTCCCACACTCCAAAAACATGCAGGTTAGATGCATTGGTTATGCTAAATTCTCCCTCCGTGTACCCAAACAGGTGCCGGAGTGTGGCGACTAGGGGATTTTCACAGTAATTCCATTGCAATGTTGATGTATGCCTACTTGTGACACTAATAAATAAACTTTTAAACAATTTTACCTGGATGGACTAAGAAAGAAGCTGTCATATTGTCTAGGTAGAGACGATGGATAACTGTGACTAGAAGAGACCCAAACTTAGTTCCAGTTTGTTCCTAGCGTGAAGTGAGCTGGTGGAATAAATATAGTCCATTAGATAAAATAGGCCAGGCTTTATTTCTGGAGCTGCAGGTCAGATTTTTAATCACACTACTACTGTAGGCATTGAGGTTTATGGGTGTACACTTGTAATATGTAAGCTGTGGGACGACATGGTGGCACAGTTGTTACAATGCCAGGGACCCAGTTTGTACGTTCTCGCCAGGGACCCAGTTTGTGCGTTCTCCCCGTGTCTGCGTGGATTTCGTCCGGGTGCTCCGCTTTCCTCCTAAAGCCAAAGATGTGCAGGTTTGGTGGATTGGCCATGCTAATTTGCCACTTAGTGTCCAAAGAAATGTAGGTTAGGAAATTAGTGGGGGAAACTGTGGGGTCACTGGGAGAGGGCTTGGCTGGGATGCTCTGTTGGGGAGTTGGTGTAGACTCGGTGGGTGAGATTTTATGTCCTCGCTTGTCCTGAAACCGTAAAATCCTGCCCAAGGTCAACAGACCTTCCCATTGTCCACCCCTTGTGGCTAGCGCCAAACGGTTTGCGAACTTCCCGGTCTCTTTCTGCTGGCGCAAACCGGATCGTGTCCAGAAATGGAGCGAGGCTGATTAGCATAATTTCAATCTCATTAGTGATTTTGGCTTGTGATCATTCCCCCTCCCGGAATGTACCCAGCCTCCCAGCAGGAATCACACAGACGCAAGTCACTACTGGTCCCTCGAAGTGTGGACCAGACGCCATGGATTGCAAGGGTGAGCAAGGAGGTGAGTGCCACTCAGCTCTAACCTCCAGGGTGCAACAGGGCAAGTCAGCTGCTGGCATGGTACGGGGATGGGGGTGTCTTCAAAGATGCAGGGGCTTGGGGGGCTAGGCAGGGCTGGAGATCCGCAGGTCGGGGCCCACCTTGGTTGGGGCTCATGTGGCAAGTATTCTCACTGGCTGCTGAGAAGCCTTTGGGGGATTGCCCATCATGCCAATTGCAAAGTCTGCTAACGTCGCACTGGTTACACTGCTCTCCGTCTGCTGGAAGGGCTCTGTGGTTTCTTTTGGACATTGCATCCCAAGACACCACTAACAGTTACAAGCACCAGGTCTGGCAGCTGTTGCCTCAATCAAGGGAGCTTGTCAGCACAGCTCTTCACACTGCATAAACTCTGAAGTGTTTCCTGCAATGAGCACTATAATGTCTAGTCGCATGGAAGTTAGGAGAGTTCTTTATTCTATCCGAACCGCATGCCATTACTGGAGGCTAGTTTGCACCAGACATCCAGGTGACTACACAGAAATCAAACTGCAAATATTCCTCAATGAGGGCTTTCTCACAGCCACCCTTACTGTGTACATGAGCGCCACAGAACTCAGCCCAAGCTGCCACCAGCTGCTACCAATGGCCAGGGGTGCCAATGGTCTGCAACTGGGTGGGAGGGACTCCCACGACTGAAATGTTCCAGCACAAGGGGTTAGCTGTATGTCACTCATAGTGAGAAGGCGGGACAGACATCCTCAGGGTCAGGGAGGGGTCTGACATCTGTCTCCCCACTGGGCTACAAGTCACAGTTCATGCACTGACTGCCCAGGTGCATTGAGAATGATATCATGACAGCTTCATCCTGGATCTCTTGGATCCCTGGGGTGTTCAAGGGATGGCTTGCGGGGAACAAGGACAACCTACTGAGGGCATGGCTGATAACTTTAGTGCGGAAGGCTGAGACTGAGGTGGAGACCGGCTACAATAGGCCTTTTTAAATTCTTGATACTGTTGCTAGGCAGATCCTTGATATTGTATGCAACTGGTGGCCATTCACTGGCGGTTCATTTATGCCCCATACAAATAGGCACAGTGTAACACTGTGGACATTGGGCTATGGGTGTATGCTTGCAATGAGTAATTCTGCAAATAAATGTAAAAGTGTGTAAAGATTTTCTCCAGTGCTGTTTTTCACTGGCTTTTTAGAATAGAACAATCTCATAAACTGCAGTGAAATAAATGAAATAAAGTGGATAATCACAGAAATCATAGAATCATAGAAACCCTACAGTGCAGAAAGAGGCCATTTGGCCCATCGAGTCTGCACTGACCACAATCCCACCCAGACCCTACCCCCATATCTCTACATATTTACCCACTAATCCCTCCAACCTACGCATCTCAGGAAGCTAAGGGGCAATTTTAGCATGGCCAACCTAATCTGCGGTATTGATGTTGCTTGAGGAGTTGTTGATCAGGTCCCCTGAGGAATTCCCCTGCCCTTTGAATTATGCCATGGGACCTTTTACATCCATAAGGATAGAGGGGGGGCAGTGGGGTTTGACAGTGTGTCTGCAACATTTCAGCACCCCTGACAGTGCAGTACTTTCTCAGTACCGCACTGGAGTTTCAGCCTCAATTGTGTGTTCAAGTGGTGGGGCTTCAGAACTCAGAGCACAACCAAGGCTGACAGTTCAATAATAACAAAATATCGAGTCAAATTAAAGTAAAAAGGAGAAGCAATGGCAATGCATCTGAGCGGTGACAAGTCTACTTTTATGCATCTGCTGGTAATCTGGTGGAATAAAACTATTCCTGTCCCTAGAATGTAAAACCTTTCAGTGTTAGTGCTAAAAGACTGACTTTGTTACATTGAAATGTCTTTTTTCAGACAAGTATGGTATCTGTGGAAGGGCTTTCAAAGTTGGTGGATCCTTCCCAGTTGACTGAAGAGTTTGATGGTACACTAGAGTATAATCATGATGAATGGATTGAGCTTCGCCTGGCCCTGGAAGAATTCATTAGCAGTGCTGTGCATCTGTTGTCCAGACTAGAAGACCTGCAGGAGATGTTGGCCAGGAAGGAGTTTCCCCTGGACGTTGAAGGTTCTAGAAAATTAATTGATGAACATACGCAACTGAAGAAAAAGGTCATCAAAGCCCCTGTGGAGGAACTGGACCATGAGGGACAAAGGTTGCTGCAGTGTATAAGGTGCAGTGATGGCTTTTCTGGAAAGAACTGCATATCTGGCAGTGCAGATTTTCAAAGCGTTGTGCCAAAGATCACCAGTCTACTGGATAAACTACACTCAACCAGACAGCACTTGCATCAGATGTGGCATGTTAGGAAACTGAAGCTCGATCAATGTTTCCAACTTCGTCTCTTTGAGCAAGATGCAGAAAAGGTAAGGCTTTATCTGCAAAGATGTGTTTACGATAATTTTATGATGAATTAACTTGACCCTCCACCTCTCTCTTTTATACACTATCTAACACAATTCTCCATCTTTCTTCTAATGTGGCAACAAAGGACTCCCAGGAATCATGTATATTTGATTTTCTGCTCTGAATGAACAGCGAATGATAGTTTACAATGTGTTTTAACATAAATTAAAATGGGATTGTATTCCCATTCCCTTTTCAACCTTTACTTCGAATTTATTCAACACTGTTTGGAAATTTCATTAGCCCAGGAATTTCCACTTGGAAGTTGAATTACCAGTTTCCAAAATGCTTTGCTTATTTAAAGAAAAACTATCAGGTTTGTGATATATATATATTGTATGGCTGGGGAAGGAGTTATGAACATAGAACATAGAAAGCCACAGCACAAACAGGCCCTTCGGCCCACAAGTTGCGCCGATCACATCCCCACCTCTAGGCCTATCTATAGCCCTCAATCCCATTAAATCCCATGTACTCATCCAGAAGTCTCTTAAAAGACCCCAACGAGTTTGCCTCCACCACCACCGACGTCAGCCGATTCCACTCACCCACCACCCTCTGAGTGAAAAACTTACCCCTGACATCCCCCCTGTACCTACCCCCCAGCACCTTAAACCTGTGTCCCCTCGTAGCAACCATTTCAGCCCTTGGAAATAGCCTCTGAGAGTCCACCCTATCCAGACCCCTCAACATCTTGTAAACCTCTATCAGGTCACCTCTCATCCTTCGTCTCTCCAGGGAGAAGAGACCAAGCTCCCTCAACCTATCCTCATAAGGCATGCCCCCCAATCCAGGCAACATCCTTGTAAATCTCCTCTGCACCCTTTCAATGGCTTCAACATCTTTCCTGTAATGAGGTGACCAGAACTGCGCGCAGTACTCCAAGTGGGGTCTAACCAGGGTCCTATAAAGCTGCAGCATTATCTCCCGACTCCTAAACTCAATCCCTCGATTAATGAAGGCCAGTACGCCATACGCCTTCTTGACCGCATCCTCCACCTGCGAGGCCGATTTAAGAGTCCTATGGACCCGGACCCCAAGGTCCTTCTGATCCTCTACACTGCTAAGAATGGTACCCTTCATTTTATACTGCTGCTTCATCCCATTGGATCTGCCAAAATGGATCACTACACACTTATCCGGGTTGAAGTCCATCTGCCACTTCTCCGCCCAGTCTTGCATTCTATCTATGTCTCGCTGCAACTTCTGACATCCCTCCAAACTATCCACAACACCACCTACCTTGGTGTCGTCAGCAAACTTACCAACCCATCCCTCCACTTCCTCATCCAGGTCATTTATGAAAATGACAAACAGCAAGGGTTCAACATCGAGGTTAACAATCCGTCCAATGGCTTCAGCTGACACAGTGTAAATAGCTGTGACGTCACCCAGAATGAATCTCTCAGCGCAGGAGTTCAGTGTGTGGGCAAAGGTCTACTTGGATGACCATAGTCACAATTTGAGCTGTTCCTCATGTTCCACTTGTCAAACAAGCGGCCACATCTTCCCTGGCCCATCCTCAAGTGTTTGAGAGTTGTCCAGATTTCTCACGGAAGGTTAAGACCTGGAATTTCATCACCACGTTGCAGTTGATGAAGCTTACAGGCAACCAGGAGGTGGGCCATCAAGATGTGGAGCTGTTGCCAGTTTGTGGGGTGTGGAGTGTGTTCCAGTAGGGACTATGGGATTTTTTTTTTAAGGACCCGTGTCAGTAGGAGTGCTTTGTTAGCTGTTAGCAGATAGTTTTCTTCAAGGAGAAGGCTTTCCTTGAGGAGGATGTTTTCCCTGAGGACATCAGGAGGATCAGTTTGTCTTGCTTTCCCCACAGTACTCATTACGATGAATCAATTCACTGTACTTTACTCAATCAGCTAGCTCTAGGTGTTTTGTTATTAACTTCAAACAATGCCCCCATTGTTCCACACCAACTTCCTGACTGCAAGCGGCTTTTGAAAAACTCTTTTGAAGAAGAGCTTCTACAGCTGTCACAGGTTGCTGGGCTCAGCTTTCTCTAAAGAGAAGCCCCTACGGTAAGATTGCTGTCAACTCCAGAACATCCCTAGGTTGGATGGTGCACCATATCTTTGAGCAACACTAGTTACAGATTGAATGGCTTATCCTCATTACACAACCAGTCTGTTTTGGCTTTCCGAGCCACTTTTACATGTAGTCACATATTTAAAACAAAATCCCTGTTCTTAATTGCCAGTGAAGATCCTTGTTTATTTTCCTGCTGCACACAATTGTTTTACATTTTCGTAAAGGCTGTTGGGGATTGAGGGCAGTATTTAAAAAGTAACCCAGAGATCTTGAGGAGTGGATCAGAGCAAAATAGATGTCGGGAAATTCTAAATCATTCTATATGTAATTTTTTTTGTTGCTCAATTAAAGCGTTAAAAGCAGGCTGCTTTTTTAAAAAAAGGTGTGGACCTTGCTGGCATTTATTGCTCATTCTTAGTTGCTCTGAGGAGGTGATGGTTTCTTGAGCAGCTTTGCAGTGCTGTTGATGAAACGGAGTAGTTTTTTTAGGAAATTTCAGAGTTAACCACCTCGGTTAAATCAGATACGGGCCACATACGGTATGGGTAACAGGTTTCCTTCCTTAAAGCACATTAGTAAACCAGTGGGTTTTACGGACAGCCTAATAGTTTCATGGTCTTTTCTGCTTTGACTTAAGCCATACTTTTTATTTGCAATTTTTTTTAACCAAATTAAAAATCCAGATTTATGGATTCTTAATACTGCAGCATAATCAATATATAATCGGTAATGCTATAAATGTTGGGTCCCCTTCAAGGGGCTTATTCAGTGTCATTAGTTTTTCTTGAGTACTATTTGGATGCACATATTAACCATCACCTCAACCCCATATCCCTGGATTCAAAGATGGCTGTGAACAGATATTAAATTAAAAAGCCATTAAGCTTTAGTTCCATTATCACATATTTCTATCCTGGATTGCTCACGCGACACAACTCAACAATAGTCCTCAAAGAATCTCCATGATCCTCAGCAATAATTGCATCTTCAATATTTTTCATTAATGTTATAAGTAGTCAGAGCTGAAAGTCAAATACAAGACCAATCATTTTGTTCCAGTTTTCCAGCTGAAAGCTCCAAGTTCCCCTGGGTTAGCTGACAATGAGAAGTATTCACTTTCTTGATTATAATTTTGAGGAGCGAATGAAGGGCTCAGCCACAGGCATTCACAAATCCCAATAAAATAATCGATGGGATTCTCCTAAAATAATTCAAAGTGACGAATTCACATAAAAACGACCAACGAGATTTTCAAAATGAATCTCCCACATTCTGCGCACTGCAGAGTGCACTCGCATGAATCTCATTAAAAATCTGTGGGCAGGGCCTATTCCCGCTAGAGAGGCCGGCAGTGTAGCGCTGAGCGGGCCACTGCGCATGCGCCGATCTGTCAGTGCCAAGATCGACGCATGCGCAGCAGCCCCGCACTGCCAGCCTCCCGATCGTTGGCCAGCACAGCAACCCCCTCCCCCCCACCACGCCCCATGATCCAATTGCTGGCCTCCTGGATGTCTCCGGGCCAGCCTTAAACTACCCCCCCCCCACCGGCCCACCTCAACCCCCCAATCTCCCCCCATCTCTCCTTCCCCCCCCCCCCCCCCCCCCCCCACCCCGATCATTGGCCTCCTTCCCTCTGTCACCGCGGAGTGCAGAGCAGCAGCGGGACCCCCCACCCCCACCGATCACCCCCCCAGAGGTTCTGCCCCCTCTGTCCCCCTGTTTAATGACATCTTAAGTTTATGCTTTCTACCATCAATTTCCAAGAACCCATCTTTATAGATTACAACATTTCTGCCCATGTATGGCCTTATCTTTGGTATCTTATTCTCACTGCAGGGATGGTGGCACAGGGTGGCACGGTGGCACAGTGGTTAGCAGGCATTCTAACCTGCCTCACAGCACCAGGGATCCGGGTTCGATTCCTGGCTCGGGTCACTGTCTGTGTGGAGTCTGCACGTTCTCCCTGGGTCTGCATGGGTTTCCTCCGGATCTTCCGGTTTCCTCCCACAGTCTGAAAGACATGCTGGTTGGGTGCATTGGCCATGCTAAATTCTCCCTCAGTGTACCTAAACAGGCACTGGAGTGTGGCGACTCGGGGATTTTCACAGTAATTTTATTACAGTATTAATGTAAGCCTACTTGTGACTAATAAATAAACTTTTTAAAAAACTTATTTTAGGGACAGTGACTGAGCTGCGCTACCGAGAGCAGGCAGGTTCACAGACAATTTAAGAAATTATTGGTTATTCCTGGGGTTGTAAAGGTCGCTAAGTATGAAGCTTCTGTGCAACAGGATCCTTCCAGCCCACCATGGGGGACAGTTGGTAACTAAGACAGTCTGCAACTCAGTCCTGTATAAAGCATGTGATTGTTTCCCAGAGGCAACACTGGAATCACTTTCTCAGTGGAAAGGAGACACCAGCTGAAACGTGCACAAGACCCTTACTGCCTATCAGGTTTCCCAGGAGTCCAGGACATTGTAGATGAAACCCATGTGGCCGTATCAGGACTTCACACAGCAGAGCAAAGGCATATGTCAGCAAGACAGGGTATCACTCTGCAAATGAATCTTGATCTACTTAATTGCTATTGATCCTTGGCAGAGGCTACTGTCGTCTGGGTTCTCCACAGTCTGTGGCCAAGTAAACCTGGGGAAGGGGTGGGTGGGGAGAGGTTTTCAAAAGACTATCCTGGCATAAAACCACTGTTGCAGATTGGCCATTATTCGTAGGTAGCACCAGATTTTCATCCCATTTCTATAGTAAACACTTGGTCCACATTATCAGTTTTATGGTTAGACAGTCAATTGAAAATCCACCTCATGGATTTTATTCAACTGATGGTCAGAAAGACTTTTATGTTTCATTGGATCTTAATGCAAGCAGTCAATGTAACTCTGGAATTTCAGAATGCCTCTTGCAGACATGTTTGAGCACAACGTCATCACATACACATCATTTATCACAATGATTTTCTGATCAAACTTATTACATAAAAGCAAAATACTGTGGATGTTGGAAATCTGAAATAAAAACAGAAAATGTTGGATAAATCTCTGGAGACAGAAACACAGTTAATGTTTCGAGTCCATTGACCTGTAAAGGGGTCATTTAAACTCACCCTTTAAACAGCAGCTAGTGCCGTAAACAAGGGGCTGTGTCCTCATTCACTCCGATTCTTTTGGACTCCGATGCTGGATCCAGGGAACCATTGCAGTGCCTGGATCTCATCCGGCCTGAGTAAGGAAGGTCAGGCGAGACTGGCACTGAAGAAATGAAGCAAAGGTAAGTGGGTACAGAGCGGCAATCTGATGCTGACTGCCAGACCAAGGAAGGATTGTTTTTGGTCCTTAATCAGCCCACCTTTCTTTGACTATCTTTGTAAAAGGTATGAAAACGCCTTTGATGTTATTTAGACGAGACCTTTGATATACAAAAAACTTTTGAAACAACCTTTAAAGGATAAAAAGCATCTATTTTGTTTGTCCTTTTAAAGTGCTGAAAAATTCTTTAGTTAAACAGAAAAACCTGCAGACATAACCTCCACTGTGGTTTCATTAGTTTAAGGGAAAGGTTTCAGTAGGGAGTACAAAGAGCAAAATTCTTTATCAATTGATGTCAGAATGAAGTAGATATTGGGACACACAAACGGCCCATCTACTTTACCCAGGCATCCATCATTGTCCTTTAGTGTCCCGGGATGTATAGGTTAGAGGGATTAGCAGGGTAAATATGTGGGCTTAGGGAGGTGAGGCCTGGGTGGGATTGTTGTCGGTGCAGACTTGATGGACCGAATGGCCTCCCTCTGTACTGTAGGGTTTCTCTGATTTCTATGATAATCGCTCCTCCATGTGCTATAGCATTAGATCCCAATATCCGCACTAGTAGAATGCGAGCACAACCTCCTTTTTCTCATCTGCTGTTTTGTACCTGAAGGTATAGCTATCCTGCTAACACAGCACACCACGAGAATTGTTGTGGGCAGGACAGAAAATTTGATGGACCATTCAAAGGTCCATTGACCTTGGGTGGAAATCTCCAGTCTTGGAGGAGGCATGACCGGAAAATCCTGCCCCTTGTTTTTTATTAAAATTATTTCTTAAAGTTTGAAATTAGGGAGAATGGATTTTTTTTAAAATCAGTTAATCACAACAGCAACACTCAACTTCTGCTTCTGCAAATATAGTGGACACATTAGTGCCAGACTCTGTAAGTCTGTATAGAATAATTATTCCCATTAGCCCTCCTAAGGGCTATCTGCCTACAAGCAGCAGGTAGCCAAACAAGGCAGTTAAATTACTAATTGAGGCCTATTATTAAAGACTGACTGAAATTTCCCAATTGGCCTCCAAGCCACCCAAGGCATCAGGGACTAGGCCAGTTGACTGGAAGCAAACTCCTTGTGGCACATCAGGATGAACAGTGGGAGTAGGTAGAGTGTATCACTCAGGCAGGCTTGGAGGCCCTCCCTGCCTATCTGACCACAGCTGCATTCACAGGCCATTGTTCAATCCCTTTCCACAATGATAGCCCACCTGCTGTCTCCAACATTTTTAAATTTAAAAGTTTAAAGTGTTGGAGAGAGAGCACCTCCAAATGGAAATGCGCACACTCTTATCTGAGCTATAGGCTTCATCTCTCTCTGAGCTGAAGTGCCTCCTATTGACCCTCCAGCTTCAAGAAACCTCCTGCCATCCTTAAGGATTGCAAAACTACTTTCTGGACACAAATTGATCAATTCAGGGACAAGCATTGCAGGATGACTGTTTCCCACATGGTTTTGTAACCCTCATTTGACGCAGCATTAAGGTTCCTCCCAAAACGGCGGCACGGTAGCACAGTGGTTAGCACTGCTGCTTCACAGCTCCAGGGACCTGGGTTCGATTCCCGGCTTGGGTCACTGTCTGTGTGGAGTTTGCACATTCTCCTCGTGTCTGCGTGGGTTTCCTCCGGGTGCTCCGGTTTCCTTCCGCAGTCCAAAGATGTGCGGGTTAGGTTGATTGGCGAGGTTAAAAAATTGCCCTGAGTGTCCTGGGATGCGTAGGTTAGAGGGATTAGTGGGTAAATATGTAGGGATTTGGGGGTAGGGCCTGGGTGGGATTGTGGTCGGTGCAGACTCGATGGGCTGAATGGCCTCTTTCTGTGCTGTAGGATTTCTAAGATTCTAAGTTCTAAAACCATTCCCTTCATGTTTGGTGCATGATGCATACTAACAGGCCAGCATATGCTGCCATGGACTGAAACAGAGGGATCGCAGTGTTTATGTACATAAGTCATTGAAGGTGGCAGGGTATGATGAGAGCGAAGTTAATAAAGCATATGGTATCCTAGGTGCATTGAGTACAAGAGTAAGAAAATCATGTTAACTTTGTATATGACACTAGCTGGGCCTCATCTGGAGTAGTGTGTCCAGTCTGGGCATCATTCTTAAGGAACGATGTGGAGGCATTTGGAGAAAGTACAGACGACATTCATAAAAATTCATAAGATAAACAACTGTAGCTATGAGGATAGATCGGAAAGATTGACTCAGTTCTCCTTGAGAAAAATAAGGCTGAGAGGAGATTTGAGAGAGGTATTCAAGATGGTGAGGGATACGGACAGGATAAATCATGAGAAACCTTTCCTTCTCAAGTGTACATCAAGAACTAGAGACACTGATTCAAAATAATGGGCAAAGGGAGTAGAAGTGATAAGAACATGGGACCTCTTTAGGGGCAGGGGTGATCTGTATACAAAAAACGGGTGGAACTTGAATCACACGGGGACCAATATCCTCCCGGTAGGTTGGCTAAGGCTACTGGGGAGAATTTAAACTAGATAGGTTGGGGGGAGGGGAGCTAGAAGAGTTGACTAGGATCAAGGAACTAATTGATGGGGGGGAGGATGCAGGGGTAAGGGGAATTACAAAATTAATGGTAGAGGAGAGGGTGCAAGTGAATGAAGGCGGTAATTTAGATAAGGGAGTAGAGGGAGAGGGTGTTCGCGACTCATCAAAGCGGGTCCAGATAAAAGCTGGAATAAGGACACTTTGCCTGAATGCACGAAGCATTCGGAACAAGGTAAATGAGTTGATGGTGCAAATCAGCACAAGTGGGTACGATCTAGTGGCCATTACAGAAACGTGGCTGAAAGGTGACCAGGACTGGGAGATGAATATCCAGGGGTATCAGGCGTTTAGGAAGAATAGACAGGAAGGAAAAGGTGGTGGGGTCGCGCTATTAATAAGAGGTAATATCAGGGTAGTACTGAGGGATGACATAGGCTCTGAGGAACAAAACGTGGAATCGTTATGGGTAGAGATGAGGAATAGTAGAGGGAGAAAGACACTAGTAGGTGTGGTATATAGGCCCCCAAATAATAATGTTGAGGTAGGGAGGGCAATAAACAAGCAGATAAGGGATGCGTGTAAAAACGGAACGGCAATAATCATGGGGGACTTCAACATGCACATTGACTGGCAGACTCAAGTCGGTAAGGGTGGAATGGAGGAAGAGTTCTTAGAATGCTGTCGGGATAGTTTCCTTGAACAGCATGTTACGGAACCGACGAGGGAACGAGCTATTTTGGATCTGGTATTGTGTAACGAGGTAGGTAGAATTAAGGATCTTATTGTGAAGGACCCTCTTGGGTCTAGTGACCACAATATGGTCGAATTTCTGATTCAGATGGAAGAGGAGAAAGTTTGGTCTCAAACCAGTGTCCTCTGTTTGAACAGAGGGAAATATGATAGGATGAGGGATGAATTGGCTAAGGTAGACTGGGAGAGCAGGCTGGCAGGTAGGATAGCTGAGGAACAGTGGAGGATTTTTAAGGAGATCCTTTTCAGTTCTCAGCAAAAATATATTCCAGCAAAAAACAGGGATTGTAAGAAAAGGGAGAACCAGCCGTGGATAACGAAGGAAATAAAGGAGAGTATTAAAATAAAAACAGCTGCGTACAGAGTGGCCAAAAATAGTGGAGAAACAAGTGATTGGGAAAAATTTAAGAAACAACAAAGAGAGACTAAGAAAGCGATAAAGAAAGAAAGGATAGACTATGAAGCTAGGCTAGCAATTAATATAAAAAATGATAGTAAAAGTTTTTATAAATATATAAAAAGGAATAGAGTGGCTAGAGTGAATGTTGGACCCTTGGAGGACGAGAGGGGGGAGTTAATAGTGGGAAATGAGGATATGGCTGAGTCTTTAAATAAGTTTTTTGTGTCGGTCTTCACGGTGGAGGACACAAATAGTTTGCCAAATATTAACGATAGAGGGTTGGCAGCAGGAGAAATACTTAATACGATTAATGTTACCAGAGAGGCAGTGCTGGGTAGACTAATGGGACTGAAGGTGGACAAGTCCCCGGGTCCGGATGGAATGCATCCCAGGGTATTGAAAGAAATGTCAGAGGTAATAGTGGATGCGTTAGTGATTATTTATCAAAACTCGTTGCATTCTGGGGTAGTGCCGGTTGATTGGAAAACGGCTAATGTTACGCCGCTGTTTAAAAAAGGAAGGAGACAAAAGGCGGGTAACTATAGGCCGGTCAGCTTGACGTCTGTAGTAGGGAAAATGCTGGAATCCATTATTAAAGAGGAGATAGCAGGGCATCTGGATAGAAATGGTTCGATCAATCAGACGCAGCATGGATTCATGAGGGGAAAGTCGTGCTTGACGAACATGTTGGATTTTTATGAAGATGTGACTAGGGCGGTTGATGGAGGAGAACCGGTGGATGCGGTGTTTTTGGATTTCCAAAAGGCGTTTGATAAGGTGCCCCATAAAAGGCTGCTGAAGAAGATTAGGGCACACGGAGTTGGGGGTAGTGTGTTAAAGTGGATTGGGGACTGGCTATCCGACAGGAAGCAAAGAGTCGGAATAAATGGGTGTTTTTCCGGTTGGAGGAAGGTAACTAGTGGCGTGCCGCAGGGATCGGTACTCGGGCCGCAACTGTTTACCATTTATATAGATGATCTGGAGGAGGGGACGGAGTGTAGGGTAACGAAGTTTGCAGACGACACAAAGACAAGTGGAAAAGTGAATCGTGTGGAGGACGGAGAAGATCTGCAGAGAGATTTGGACAGGCTGAGTGAGTGGGCGAGGATATGGCAAATGGAGTATAACGTTGAGAAATGCGAGGTTATACACTTTGGAGGAAATAATAACAAATGGGATTACTATCTCAATGGAA
Source organism: Mustelus asterias (assembly GCF_964213995.1). Classification (NCBI taxonomy): domain Eukaryota; kingdom Metazoa; phylum Chordata; class Chondrichthyes; order Carcharhiniformes; family Triakidae; genus Mustelus; species Mustelus asterias. The sequence continues at coordinate 50,697,514 of NC_135814.1, forward strand.
ACAAATTAAAACATGCTACCGTGCAAAGGGACCTGGGGGTCCTTGTGCATGAGACGCAAAAGCCCAGTCTGCAGGTACAACAGGTGATTAAGAAGGCAAATGGGATGTTGGCCTATATCGCGAGGGGGATAGAATATAAAAGCAGAGATGTCTTGATGCACCTGTACAGGGCATTGGTGAGGCCGCAGCTGGAATACTGTGTGCAGTATTGGTCCCCTTATATGAGGAAGGATATATTGGCATTGGAGGGAGTGCAGAGAAGGTTCACCAGGTTGATACCGGAGATGAGGGGTTTGGATTATGAGGAGAGGCTGAGGAGATTGGGTTTGTACTCGTTGGAGTTTAGAAGGATGAGGGGGGATCTTATGGAGACTTATAAGATAATGCGGGGGCTGGATAGGGTGGAGGCGGAGAGATTCTTTCCACTTAGTAAGGAAGTTAAAACTAGAGGACACAGCCTCAAAATAAAGGGGGGTCGGTTTAAGACAGAGTTGAGGAGGAACTTCTTCTCCCAGAGGGTGGTGAATCTCTGGAATTCTCTGCCCACTGAGGTGGTGGAGGCTACCTCGCTGAATATGTTTAAAGCGCGGATGGATGGATTCCTGATCGGTAAGGGAATTAAGGGTTATGGGGATCAGGCGGGTAAGTGGTACTGATCCATGTCAGATCAGCCATGATCTTATTGAATGGCGGGGCAGGCTCGAGGGGCTAGATGGCCTACTCCTGCTCCTATTTCTTATGTTCTTATGTTCTTAACATAAGAAATAGGAGCAGGAGTAGGCCATCTAGCCCCTTAAGCCCGCTCCGCCATTCAATAAGATCATGGCTGATCTGATAATGGGTTCAGTTCCACTTACCCACCCGGTCACCATAACCCTTAATTCCCTTAATGGTTAAAAATCTATCTATCTGTGACTTAAACACAGATTTAACGAGGTAGCCTCTACTGCTTCATTGGGCAGAGAACTCCAAAGATTCACTACCCTCTGGGAGAAGAAGTTCCTCCTCAACTCTGTTCTTTAAATTGACTCCCCCGTATTTTGAGGCTATGCCCCCTAGTTCTTGTTTCCATTGTAAGTGGAAATATTCGCTGCTTCTACCCTGTCTCGCCCCTTCATTATCTTATATGTCTCTATAAGATCTCTCCTCAACCTTCTAAACTCCAATGAGTACAGGCCCAGACTACGCAATCTCTCCTCATAAGCTAACCCCCTCATCTCCGGAATCAACCTGGTGAACCTTCTCTGTACCCCCTCCAAAGCTAATATATCCTTTCTTAAATAAGGGGACCAAAATTGTACACAGTACTCTAGGTGCGGCCTCACCAGTACCCTGTACAGTTGCAGCATGACCTCCCTGCTTTTATACTCCATCCCTCTCGCGATAAAGGCTAACATTCCATTTGCCTTCTTGATTACCTGCTGCACCTGCAAACTGAGTTTTTGTGATTCATGCACAAGGACCCCCAGGTCCCTCTGCACAGTAGCATGTTGTAATTTTTCACCATTTAAATAACAGTCCATTTTACTATTATTCCTTCCAAAGTGGATAACCTCACACTTACCAATGTTATAATCCATCTGCCAGATCCTTGCCCACTCACTTAGCCTATCCAAATCTCTCTGCAGACTCTGTGTCCTCCACGCAATTTGCTTTCCCACTCATCTTTGTGTCATCTGCAAACTTTGTTACCCTACACTCGGTCCCCTCCTCCAGATCATCTATGTATATGGTAAATAGTTGAGGCCCCAGCACCGATCCCTGCGGCTCGCCACTAGTCACTGATTGCCAACTGGAAAAGCACCCATTTATTCTGACTCTCTGCTTTCTGTTAGATAGCCAATCCTCAATTCATGCCAACACTTTACCCCCAACTCCGTGTACTTTTATCTTATGCAGCAACCTTTTGTGAGGCACCTTATCGAATGCCTTCTGGAAATCTAAATACACCACATCCACCGGTTCCCCTCTGTCAACCGCACTCGTTATATCCTCAAAAAATTCCAGTAAATTAGTCAAACATGACTTTCCCTTCATGAATCCATGCTTCGTCTGCTTGATTGAACCATTCTTTTCTAGGTGTCCTGCTATTTCTTTCTTAATGATAGATTCCACCAATTTCCCAACTACGGATGTTAAGCTAACCGACCTGTAGTTGCCTGCCTTTTGTCTACCTCCTTTTTTAAACAGTGGTGTTACATTAGCCGTTTTCCAATCAGCTGGCACCTCCCCAGAGTCCAGTGAATTTTGATAAATTACAACTAATGCATTTGATATTACTTCTGCCGTTTCTTTTAGTACCCTGGGATGCATTCCATCCAGACCAGGGGACTTGTCTACCTTTAGTCCCATTAGCCTACCCAGCACTACCTCTTTAGTAATAGTGATCATTTTAAGGTCCTCACCCCCTACAGTCCCATGACCGTCAATTATTGGTATGCTATTTGTGCCCTCCACTGTGAAGACCGACACAAAAAACTTGTTTAAGGCCTCGGCCATTTCATCGTTTCCTATTATTAAATCCCCCTTCTCATCTTCTAAGGGACCAACATTTACTTTAGCCACTCTTTTCCGTTTTATATATTTGTAAAAACTTTTACTATCAGTTTTTATATTTTGTGCTAGTTTACTTTCATAATCTATCTTTCCTTTCTTTATTGCTTTCTTAGTAGTTCGTTGTTGTTTTTTAAAGCCTTCCCAATCTTCTAGTTCCCCACTAATTTTGGCCACTCTGTATGCATTGGATTTTAGAACAAAGAACAATACAGCACAGGAACAGGCCCTTCGGCCCTCCAAGCCTGCGCCACTCATGTGCCGACTAGACCATTCTTTTGTATCCCTCTATTCCCAGTCTGTTCATGTGGCTATCCAGATAAGTCTTAAACGATCCCAGCGTGTCCGCCTCAATCACCTTGCTTGGCAGTGCATTCCAGGTCCCCACCACCGTCTGTGTAAAATACGTCCCCCTGACATCTGTGTTGAACCTTGCCCCCCTCACCTTGAACCAGTGACCCCTTGTGTTCGTCATCTCCGACCTGGGAAAAAGCTTCTCACTCTTCACCCTATCTATGCCCTTCATAATTTTATACACCTCTATTAGGTCGCCCCTCATCCTCCGTCTTTCCTGGGAGAACAACCCCAGTTTACCCAATCTCTCCTCATAGCTAAGACCCTCCATACCAGGCAACATCCTGGTACACCTTCTGTGTACTTTAATTTGATACTCTCCTTTATTTCCTTAGTTATCCATGGGTGGTTATCCCTTTTCTTACATTCCTTCTTTTTCACTGGAATATATTTTTGCTGAGTACTGAGAAAAATCTCGTTAAAAACCCTCCACTGTTCCTCAACTGTCCCACCAATTAGTCTGTGTTCCCAGTCTACATTAGCCAACTCCGCCCTCATCCTACTGTAATCCCCCTTGTTCAAGCAGAGGACACCGGTTTGGGACCCTACTTTCTCACCCTCCATCTGTATTAGAAATTCAACCATATTGTGATCACTCATTCCAAGAGGATCCCTTACAAGGAGATCATTAATTTTACCTGTCTCATTACACAGGACCAGATCCAAGATAACTTGCTCCCTCGTAGGTTCTGTAACATACTGTTCGAGGAAACTATCGTGACAGCATTCTAAGAACTCTTCCTCAAGTCCACCGCGTCCGACTTGAGTTGACCAATCAATATGGAGGTTAAAATCCCCCATGATTATTGCTGTTCCATTTTTACATGCATCTGTTATTTGTTTGTTTATAGCCCGTCCCACCTTGAAGTTATTATTTGGGGGCCTATAGACTACGCCCACCAGTGACTTTTTCCCCTTACTATTCCTTATCTTCACCCACATTGATTCCACATTTTGCTCCTTAGAGCCTATATCGTCTCTCACTACCGCCCTGATGTTATCCTTAATTAACAGAGCTACCCCACCTCCTTTTCCTTCCTGTCTATCCTTCCGAATTGTCTGATACCCCTGGATATTTAGTTCCCAGTTCTGGTCACACTGCAACCACGTTTCTGTAATGGCCACGAGATCATACCCATTTGTACTGATTTGTGCCGTCAACACATTCACTTTGTTTCGAATGCTACGTGCATTCAGGTAAAGTGTCTTTATGTTAGTCTTTCTTACCTGGACCCGATTTGTTAGTGCATTCCTTTGTTTGCATGCTCTGTCCCTTCCTGTCACAGACTGGTTATTCTTCCCCAGATCATCTCCTTGCACTGTGTTGACCACCCCCCTTCTCATGCTTGTCACCTTTTTTACTCTGCCTGAGGTTAGATTCCTGCCACCTTCTATACTCTCTGTTCTATTAAGTGGTCTGGAAACTTTACTAACCTCTCCTGAGCCCTCGGCACCTTTAACTAGTTGAAAGTCCTCATCATTAACCTGCACTCCTACCCTCTCCTTTACCTTTGATTTTCTAATTCTCCATACAACTGAACCCTCCCCCCAACTATTTAGTTTAAAGCCCTATCTACAACCCTAGTTATACGATTCACCAGGACTCTGGTCCCAGCACGATTCAGATGAATACCATCCCACCGGAACAGGTCCCCTCTTCCCCAATACTGGTGCCAATATCCCATGAATTCAAACCCATTCCTCTCACACCAATCCATACCAATGATGTAGGAAAAATCTTTTCACCCTGAGGGTGGTTGGAGTCTGGAATGAACTTTCTGAGAGGCTGGTGGAGGCAGATTCGATCGAGGTATTCAAAAGGGAACTGGATTGCTATCTGAAAGGAAAGAATGTGCAGGGGAATGATACTAAATAGCATGCTCTTTTAGAGAGCCAACACAGACTCAATGGGCTGAATGACCTCCTCCTGCGTTGTAAAGATCCTGTGATTCTGTGAAGTATCTCATTCAAAAGAAAACATTTGCTGAATGTTTTCAATAATGTCTTGATTTTGTAATAGAATTCATTCCTATCTCATTTCACTTGATTGTAAGAAAATGCTGGGTCTGTACTAGGGTTAGAATTGAAGAGTTGTTACTACATCAGTGATTTTGCGGCAGCTAATTTAATTTACCTTAACATTAGTAAAAGTTGCATACTAGTTAGGTTCGAATGGTTTGAGCTTTGGACTCCAATCCCCAGCAGCATTAATGTAGCCTTTCATCATTCATGAGTGAATAAAATGAGCACTGCACATTAGAATGTGGGGGGATCAGCCAAGAGCTGCAGGAGATTGTGCAGACCTGCCACACTGTCACTGCATAATGCTGTCTGTAACACCAGTTGATGCTCTTACATGTATACATTTAAGAAAGCACAGTGCTCTATTTCACAAGTCTGTCAGTAATCAAAATGCAGTCACATATGTGAGTGCCATCTGCCTCACACACAGTACAGGAACATCACTTCTGACCTGTTACGGTGATGAGTGTGTAAATTGCAATGTTACTGTTCTCACTGAAATACAGAATGGAGAGAATGATCGATGTTTCTGTGGCTTGCCTCAGTATTTATTGTGATATTAACAAATACATGTGATTTACGATGGTGTACTTATGAAATCAAACTTTATTGTAATATATTTATTTAATGAGCAATGTAACAATTTGTGAAAAGTGATCATATTTGCTTTTATATGTTTTCTTTGGCAGTTTTTGCAATTCCCAGAGGTTCGCAGCGTCATAAGATAATATCGGAATTTCATTCTTAAATTGAAAAAAATGTATTATTAATGATACACAACATGGTATCCCCCAAGACTAATGCATCTTCTGAATAATAATGATGAATGGTTTACGGATTGTAAACTAGAGCTAGTTCATAAGTTCAAGCAAGTCTGATTTCCCAGAGGAGAGATGTTAAGGCCCAGCTGATTAAAGCAGCCAGCTGGAATTAGTTTTGTCTGTTGGTGTACATTCTTTGAAAAGGTAAATGTTTTAAATTGCGCATAGATTTATTGTTGTGAGAGACAGATTGCTTCTCTAAAGAAATGCATTCATTTGTATGAAAAAAAACCCAGGAAAATTGAACAGTTCTGCCCCCCCAATTCTCCATAACTCCACTAACGGCTGGAATGTTAGGTGTAATGTTGTCAAACTTGTGCTCTCCTATGTTGATTTCACTGCTGAAGACCAATGCATCACAGTTGAATTAGACAGCATGCAGCCTCCATACTCACAGTGCCAGTAATCTTGGATTCGAGGCTACAACTAAATATGAAAATGACAGACTTTGGGCAACATCACTGTATTGTAAAGGAAGATCAAAACAAGGACTTGCTCTCTTGCTACTGATTTTATATTAATATGGTCTTCACTTTGCAGCTGTGAATCAGAGAAGTTTTGCACAGAAGGAAGCCATTTTGGCCCATTGTGCTGAGGCTTGCCACACATTACAGCTATAAACGATAATCTAATGTGCCTGCTTTTTTTCCCTGTACCCGTTAACATCTCTCATTGAGATTTCCAAACAAAGGCAATTGTTTTTAAAATGTTTAAAGTTTATTTATTAGTGTTGCAAGTAGGCTTACATTAACACTGCAATGAAGTTACTGTGGTGGGGGGGGGTGGGTAGTGGGGAGCAGGGGCTGATTAGTTGTCAGGGTGGCCAATCCTGGAAGAGCTGAGTGTGGAGGTTGGCTGCTTGGAAAGCCTCCCTCAGAGATCCGCCACTGAAACCAACGTTTAAAAATAAAGATTATAACATGAAACATCTCTTCAGCCCTCATTGCCCTCACCCTTCACACACAATCCCCATGCCCTGCCCATGCCATTGATCTGTTATAGCCCCTATGCCAACCTATGCATCTCCACCTACCCCCATGGGTGTTTACAACCCGTATGTCAACACAGGCTCCTACCCACCACCCTTTCCCCTAACACCAGTCTTGCCAGCTCACCTCGTATCTACCATAGGTATGCCCCAGGATTCATGCAGAGATGAGATAAATATAGTTCTATAAAATAACAAGTAAATATCTGGTGCAGACTTCACTAAATTGAAAAAATAAATTTTCATTCAGAAAAACCTGCTTATCAAATTTACATTCCTAATTCAGCAAGCATTGGGATTCATAGTCCTACATCAAACAGCACCTATAACTACTTGTAGCTGCCAATCAAGCTATGAAATATCAGGCACCCTACTGTGAGAATCAATCCTTATGATTTCAGTAATGTCGCACTAATTATGTATGTGTCTGTACCCACAGACAAAGTGAAATAGCAAGCAATCACTTTTTTTTAAACACGTAAACATTTTTTCAAAGATTTAAATGGCAGGACCTTTAAATGTCTTGACAGTTTGACAGCTCCATTTGACAAATGCTTCTGTCAATTTGGGCAGTTCCTTTTTTTTATTCATTCATGTCTTGTGGGTATCGTTGGCTAGGCCAGCATTTATTGCCCATCCCTAATGCCTTTGAGAAGATGGTGAAGCACTGCTTTCTTCAACCACTGCAGCCCATGTGATGTAGGTACACCCACAGTGCTGTTAGGAAGAGAGTTGCAGGAATTTTACCCAGTGACAGTGAAAGAACAGCGATTTATTTCCAAATCAGGATTGTTAGTGGCTTAGAGGGGAACTTCCAGTTGGTGGTGTTCCCACATGTCTGATGCCCTTCTAGGTGGTAGTTCTTGTGGGTTTGGAGGATGCTGCCTAAGAAACCTTGGTGAGTTCCTGCAGTGCATCTTGTAGACTGTATACACTGCTGCCACTGTACGTTGGTGAAAGAGGAAGCAAATGTTTGTTGATTGGGTGCCAATCAAGTATGATGCTTCGACCTGGATGGTGTCAAGATGTTTGAATGTTATTGGAGCTACACTCATCCAGGCAAGTGGCGAGTATTCCATCACATTTCTGACTAGTGCCTTTATAGATGGTCGACAAGTTTCAATAGTCAGGAATTAAGTTACTCGCCACAGGATTGCTAGCCTCCAAATTACTCATGAAGCCACAGTATTTATATGGCTGGACCAGTTCAGGATTTGGTCATTGGTAACCCCCGGGATATTGATGGTGGGGGATTTAGCAATGGCAATGCCATTGAATGTCAAGGGGTGATGGTTAGATTCTCTCTTGTTGAAGATTGTCATTGCATGGCACTTGGGTGGCACAAATGTTATTTGCCACTTGTCAGCCCAAGCCTGGATATTGTCCAAGTCTTGCTGCATTTGTACATGGACTGCTTCAGTATCTGATGGGCTGTGAATGGTGCTGAGCATTGTGTAACCATCAACAAACATCCGCATTTCTGATCTTATGATGAAAGGAAGATCATTGATGAAGCAGCTGAAGATGGTTGGGCCTAGGACACTATCCTGAGGAACTCCTGCAGCGTTGTCCTAGATATGAGATGATTGACCTCCAACATCCATAACCATCTTCCTTTGAAGGAAAGACACCACCCGGCAGAGAGTTTTCCTCCCGATTCCCGTGGACTCCAGTTTTGAGCACTCTTTGATGCCATACTCGGTAAGGTGATAACTTGATGTCAGATGAACAGCTGAGGCTCTGTTTCTCCTAAGACATCATCATCCCAACAGCACTATAATTCCCCACCTTTCAATCTAGTTTCTATGTCTCCTCATGATATCCTATTGACCAAAATCATGAAATAAAAGCTACCAACAAAGGCCTTTCCACAATTACTTGATCCAACAATGTAATGTATACAAGATGGATCTTTTCACCCTTTTGCCTCCTTTGTGTGCCTTTATTGTGGTTATCTTTGCCTGTCCTATCCAGTGCTACCCCATGTGGCCGCAGCATGGATGGTAAAAGGCTGCCAACTTTCACTCGGCAGTAAAGCAGATGGTCTTGCAGGATGCCCTCAAGCAACTCCTGGCCTTGAGGGTACGTCTTCCGACTGCACTACCTCAGCATAGGCAGCAGTCTGAGCCGCCTGGCAGTCAACAGCAAGGGTACATGTGTTGAGGCCATTGTGGGAGCACAAATCTTGTCACCCTGAGAGTGGATTGCAGGTTAGTGCACTACAGAGCTCCTGGCACTCACCCGAGGTGGCACCTCAGCATTCCTGGTAATCTGTTGGGAGGACAGATTGCTGGACATGTGTGAGCCCCTGCAAGCCCCATTGAACATCAGAATCAGTATCAATAGCCTAGATGGCAGCAGTCTGATTCTGCACCACAGCAAGTATGGATCTCATAAGGGGAGGCGATGACCTAGTGGTATTATCACTAGACTATTAATCCAGAAATTCAGCTAATAAAATAAAGTTTATTTATTAGTGTCACAAGTAGGCTTACATTAACACTACAATGAAGTTACTGTGAAAATTCCCCAGTCGCCACACTCAGGCGCCTGTTCGGGTACACTGAGGGAGAATTTAGCATGGCCAATGCACCTCACCAACACGTCTTTTGGACTGTGGGAGGAATCCGGAGCACCAGAAGGAAACCCACGCAGACATGAGGATAGCATGCAGACTCTGCGCAGACAGTGACCCAAGCCGGGAATCAAACCCGGATCTCTGGTGCTGTGAGGCAGCAATGCTAACCACTGTGCCACCGTGCTGCCCACCATCAATGTTCTGGGGACGCGGGTTCAAATCCCGCCTCAACTGATGGTGAAATTTGAATTCAATAAAAAATATCCGGAATTAAGAATCTACTGATGACCATTGAAACCATTGCTTGTTTGTCGGAAAAACCCATCTGGTTTATTAATGTCCTCCATTTGAGCATCCGCTGCAGCACTGAGACATTGAATGGCTTCTACCTATGCTTCAGTGGAATCTGAGACATTGCCCACTGGATGCTACGTCACAGCTGGGTCCACAAGTGCTGCCATGGAGTTGACAACCATTTCACTGCTGGAAAAGAAGGGCTGCAAGCTCTGCCTAACACTGTGTTCCATGTTAAATGAGACTCCTCCACGGTGCTTGATGATGCCAGCAGACCAAGTAGCAGGCCTGCCAAAGGACCAAACATCTTGGTATGCATACTCATTTAGTGTTCTCTTGTTTCCCATCTTTGGATGTGCTGCAGCAGAGCCCATCTGTGGTCTCACCCTCTCGTGAACAGTTAAAAGAACCATCATTCCACCTTTTGCTGGAGTCACTCATGTCCAGATGACTCACAGACTCTACACCACTCTCGATACACGGTGTCAGTATCTGAGCTGGTGGCTGCAACTGTCAGGTTAAGTGAATGTGGGTGAGATTTAGCGGGCTCGTTTACCCAGGGTGCAAATCCCGTTATGGCCTCTAAATCTCGCGTGAGGGCCACAAGGGGATTTGTGACAGTGAGATCTCAGTTTGAGATCTTCCCCACCCCCCCATTGGTGATGTAATCAAGTTCACACCCAGGGACATGTGCTAGCTTTGCACACAGCTGGGCACCCTGTTGAGTGTGCAGCCATTTAGCAGCATGTTCAGTGCTAGGCTGCAGACAGAAAGCATTGAAGTGAGGACGCAGCACGAAGTTTGTGAATCATGACACATACATCCAAAAACAAGAGTCATAGAATCCCTACTGTACAGAAGGAGGCCATTCGGCCCATCGGGTCTGTACCGACCACAATCCCACCCTGGCCCTATTCCCGCAACCCCATGCATTTACCCTGGTAATCCCCCTGACACTAGGGTCAATTTAGCATGGCCAATCCACCTAACCTGCACCTGGACTGTGCAAGGAAACTGGAGCACCTGGAGGAAACCCACACACACACAGGGGGAATGTGCAAACTCTACACAGGCAGTGACAGAGGCCGGAATTGAACCTGGGTCCCTGATGCTGTGAGGCAGCAGTGCAAACTTGAATTTTTCCTCCTAAACATTTTTATTAGATATTTACAATTTTAAACCTTACAGCATTGATTAATTAGATTGCCCATAATCTATGATCTAATCATTGACTCACATCTCTTGCTGCCACTAATACATACAGCTTTCATAAACAGATCAGTTCATTTGTTAACATTTACAATATCTTTAATGGTTGTCATTCTTTTATTTGGCATGTTCACTTTCCAATTCCTGGGAATGCTCCCCCTTGCTCTGATAGTGCTCCATAAATCTGTCAATTCCAGTGGGGAGTTTCATCGAGGGCCTGCATAAATCTCCGATACGGCCTCTTACCATCAAGCAGAGTTGTGAATTACACAAGAAAACAACATAAACGCCATAAGTCATCAGTGGCTTTGATGATTCAGTACCTTGATGACAGATTAATATCTGCTTTGTAAAGTCACTTACCTGTTCTTATGCACAGTTTAAGAGCAAGTATTTGTTTCCAGTGATTAGCACAATTATTAATCAATTCCTATAGCATTTTATATTTACTCAATGCAGACAATTTTAATGGCAGTCATTTCTCATTATAATGCAGCTCTGCTTCTTCTTCCCCCACGTAATAGTAGTCCTAGAAAAAACACACAGGAAACATTTAAAGCCATTATTGTACATAAAACAATTGTGGTTATTGTACTAGAAAATGTACGCTTGTTTCCTTAAAATGTTTGGAGTATTCCAATGAATTTAAGTTTAAGGCCCCAGGGGACTGTTAAATTGAATTAAACAAGGTTTTCTGATAGCTCTTTTTTTTAAGAGATTCTACCATTATTGCACATAAAACTTAATGTTGTAAAACTTCTTAGAAAACTTGACTTCCTCTCCCAGATTACAATCTTCATGTACATTTTTGGGGGGAATGATCTATTTATCACTCCAATTAATGTGAAGGTTTATCTTCCGTAATGTAACATGTGGTGTTAGAAGTCAATAAATCCAACCTTGAGTATTCTTAAAATGAAACCCTTTCAATTATAGAGTTTGTTTATAAGGTTCTAGATTCTGAAAATGATGTTCCAAAGAAGCTAAGCAAGAAACTCACCTCCATAGCACCAGTAGAAACAGCACTTTGGAGGCCGAGTGTTGATTTGCTGGGTTGATGTGCAGAACCAGCCACTTCCATCATGGCTGGCACAGTGTTGCCTCTTGAGAAGAGTTCCAGCATCGGTGCTCACAGTGGGTGCTGGAAAGCCAATGAACTGATGCAGTGGCAGCACATCTCATTTGGAGCACGCAGGTCCAGGCATTGCATTCCTACATCACTTTGAAAATGACAAGTGTTAAGCTGCAGGAAGGCTCCTAAACTCACATTCCTTAAAGGTTCAGACACCCAAATGGCAGTTAAGATAATTTTAAGAACTTCTGTTATTGCAGGTCGCAAGTACCCTGAGGTATTTTTTGGTGTGTTGTGGTGAGAACCTGAATTTTCCAGGCAGTGTTGCTGCATCCTCACAGGGAGCCCTGAAGTGTAAATGCCTTGCCCATATAAAGGCTGCAAAATGTTTAGGGGCAGCAATGGCTGTGCCTCTGGGTCTGCAGGATGACTGTAAAATAGAACAGAGACTTTGGAAAGAGCAAGATCTGCAAGATGCCCTCTACCATTTTGGAGCCAGCCACCTCCATGCTTCTTGACCATGACCAAAACTATCTAATAAACCAGCCAGTGCACCCATCATCTCAGTGTACATCCTCAGCAGCATTCCTGTACACTCCCTCATCAAGGTCCTCATCTTTGTCATCTGTAGCAATACTTCTCTGCCACCTTGCCCTCCAATGAGCTGCCAAATCAACCATCCTCTCCCTTTGGCCTGGCTGCAGCTCACTTGTGTTTGGATTACTCACCATGTGCTGCTGATCCCAACTCTGTACTTGTCTTTGAGGTTTATACAGTGCCAGTAAGGCTGTAGATTTCAAATCAAGGGACAGGGTCTCTTTATTAATGCTATTCTGTTAATCTCTCTCATCCTCCTTAGGCTGCAGCGGTTGGGCAGGCGGTGTTAAAATGCAAATAGGCAGTGAAGGATAGAACCGGAGCCTTGTCTTTATATACTGTACATGCTTTCTTTCTATCCTTTCATGGAATGTGGGTGTTGCTTTTATTCATAGCGACACGCGTTACATATTGTTCACCTTCAATCCAACAAATATACTTTCAGTCTGCTCCTATATAAATGAGCACAGATGAGTTCCCGATTGATGCCCGCCACCTGAATACAATCAAACACTCAACTGATATACAATTAACAAATTGTCTTTGCTTTCTTTAAAGAAAAATAAGACGTTATGTACAACCAAAATTTCTAAACAGTATAGAAGTCCATACTCAGTACAAAGATTACATTGTGAGATACCCTCCTCCGGGACCCCTAACAATTTCTTCGTACTTATTTGTGCTTATGTTAGTAAATCAAAATAACAATTGATGGCATGAATCTACCCATTCAATTTTCGAGATTTCCTCTCTCTCCAACTTTTCTTTCAAGCTGGCAAGGTCAGTCTATAACCTCTTCTTGTACATAGAGCACGCATTGTCCCGCAATGAATAATTAGCCACATAATATTTCAATGGGTATACTATCTTCATTGCCCCAGTTATACGGAATGTAACTTAAAATATTTGACCATTAGAATTCCATATCCACTACCTCCACAAGAACCTGTGGGGGGTGGGGGGATGAGGGGGGGTGGTGGGGTAAATTTCTGGCCTTACTGCAGTGTGTTTGCCGCGGTGGGAGGCAGCACACTGTTCACCAGCAGGGGATATTCTGGTCCCGCTGTTGTCAATGACATTTCCCACTGACTGCACCTCATGCCGCCAGAAAACCCACAGCAGGGGTGCGCCAGTGGCAGGACCAGAAGTTACCGCCAGCGTGAGCAGTCGGAAAATTCCAACCAGTATTTCAACAGCCAAAGTACCTTTAACAACTCTTCTTATTTTCTTAGCTTCCCAAATAAAAAGACAACTTTCCTCATTCTCACCTATCAGGAATATTATGAAACCAGCTTCACTAAAAATCCATCAGGAAGATTAGCATGTGATTCAAGTGTATTCAAGAGGCGGCTGGATATAGCACTCGGGGCGAATGGGATCAAAGGTTATGGGGAAAAAGCAGGATTAGGCTATTGAGTTGGACGACCAGCCATGATCGTGATGAATGGCGGAGCAGGTTCGAAGGGCCATATGGCCTCCTCCTGTTCCTATCTTCTATGTTTCTATGATCACAAAAGATAATCAATTTTCTGTTCTATGGACCATTCAAAGATTGAAACATAAGTGCATATTTTTCCTAATTTAACTTTCATAATGTTTTATATGCCCATAAAATATCCTCCATGTTAGGATGTTTAATTGAAGCACTTAATTCTAACACATCAAAACTAACTTGTGGCCTAGTCTGAGAGAACAAACAATTTAACAGACCAATTAAGCTTTACAAAATGCTCAGTCTCCTCTTTGGATGTAAGATGATCTTTCTGTGATGGCTTGTAACGGTTATCCGGAGTGGGAGTGGCACTTTCGAAATAGGATTGTTGATTTATAGTTATTCCAAAGCTACCTTTTTTTAAACGTCTAAATCAATTTACTTAAAAGCCCCACAAACCTGACTCCCAAATTTAAATTCTACTCCAGTTTTATTAGTAATACATTTCTCAAATTCCACAGTAACGCCCATAAGACATCATCAATATGCAGCATGATGTCTGAAAGTTTTCCCTTATAGTATTAATAAAACATTGCACAATCCGCTTTTAGTTGAATATAACCTATTTACAGCAGCACAGAATTCTGTGAAAAATACCACACATTGGAAGCATCATTCAGGCCATCGACATATTTGATCAGTTTCCATATTTTTCATTCTGCATCTGCTTCCTCTGTGGATGGTTTCAGATACACTTCTTTCTGAAAAGTATCGCCTTGCAACAACACAGCTTTTACGTCAAATGACCTCCACCCCCATAAATATGTGGCCAAGAAAGGATTTTAAGCTTATTTTTACAGCTATGGGAGGATCCACTCTAATATCTTTATCATCCAGCCATTCTTCAAAACCCCTGGTAACCAGCCTCATTTTAGGACTTCTGCAGACCAAATCCAGCTATGCGACAAAGCTGGTTGACCTTTATCTGGTACCTCAGATTAAACTCCAAACTCGCACCAACAATCTACTATCCTTGTTGTACCTCCATTATTAGTTTATCCTCAAGTTTATTGGCAGACACCAAAACCTCATGATCTTGAGGACCCCATATTACATGACTGTTCTGTGGACTTTATTTTATTGCCTGGTCTACTTAAGCTATGACTTCTACTTATGTGCATTTGTTTGTCGGGACATCATTCCATGATGTCAGTAAACTGCACCACTGGAAGGTTGTTTCTGCAACTCATGATTGTTTTCCGAACATGGTCTCACTTTCCACTCTTTCCCCTTATTCTGCTTGTCCATGAACCTCACTTCTTGACCATCATCCTGAAAGTTCAACCAAAGTGTAAACTTACCGTAGCTTTCTTGCATGTTTCACAATGGTCACATCTCTTTATTCATTATATTCCTCTGCACCATATGTCACCCATGTACGGACTATGGGTAACTTTCCTGTGTGTAATAACTCTGTAATGTGTGTGTGACGATCACTTAAATTATCACTACCCAGCTCTTCACCTACTGCGTACAAGGTACCTCTTTTATTTCTATCAGCTGCTCAGAATCCAAGATTTTGTAGATAATTCTCATTAATCATTCGGATGAATCTTGACAGTTTGGCTACCATGTTTGATAAGTATCATTTTATCATAACCATTCAGTACCTTTATCTGGACACTTTCACTCCCCCGGTCCTCTCTTTTACAGTATCCAAAATCTCCCGAATCAAACTCTGTCTCAGATCATGTTGGTGCTCTCTGAATTTTCTCTGATACCTCAACTTTGAATAAAGCCTCCTTGTTTGTAAAGCATTTAAATGGTCAGAAAAAAAGGGAACTAATTGTAGTAGCTCCTGGACCAGGAGGATTATCACAAAGAATAGAAGGTAATTGGAGATTTCACCCAATGATTAGTTGACAAGGACTCCAATCATCTGAAGAGGATTCTTTGCATGAACTGCCCATGCTAATCCGCCAAAATTTTATGCACTGTTTCAGCAATCACAGTATTATTTATTTTGCAAAGGTCATTGCTGAAAGGACTCTTAGCTACTGTATTCATGACCATGATAGTCACATTCTCACATATATTTCTGAACTCTTTGTGAGCAAATTCACCTCCATTATTTATCAAAAACTTTGCTGGTGTATCAAGTGCAGTTATTATTCAGTTTTTCCATAATTTACCTATAATAACCATCCTGTCCTTGTTGTATATTGTTATAGACATACTGAATTTCAGAACCGTATTAAAAAATGCAAGATAAAAATATTTCTGTCTTTGTCCCAAACCTTTTAAACCATAGCCTCTATTGTAAATGTGAAACCTTCCATTAGCTGAGGTCTTGGTGTATCCTTCAATACTTCCTTACAGATTTCATAATTCTCTATAATCTGTTCTATTCGCATCCATGACAACTGTATGTGCATCTTTTTGCAAGATGTTTAACCATTGACAAGTTAAGTGAACAAATTGACTATGTAACTTTAAGACTATTTGCTTTTCTTCTCTGATTCTTGGCACCATTTATACTTGTCCAACAGTCTAATGAAACACATCAGGTTTTGTTAAGGAGATACAATAATGTCCTGACTTCGTAATCTGCAGGTCCATTGACAACAAAAATAATTGCCTTCTCATGCTCTGTCAAGTTTCATTAGCGTCTTATTTGAGAAATTTTACTCGGCAGCCTAGGTATTTCATTAGAGACCACAACAGTACTTGTAAAATGACTTACTCCAGCTATTTTAGATGGAATTATCACTCTCTTATGGAACTGCAAGGTGTTATTATCATCAAGGCTAAAGCATTATATTCCTTCACCTTGCATCGATCATCTCCACCAAATGAATAAAGGTCGCATTTTAACCAATCTACGTATCACTACTTAATATCATGCAATTAAAGGAGTCCATGACTTATTCATTCATCACAGGATTAAAACTCCTTGTGCTGGATTTTACGCCCCTCTGGCAGCAGGTTGGCATTGTGTGTGTGCAGGTTATGCGTGTGTGTATGTTGTGCTTGTATATGTTGTGTGCTGTGTGTGCTGTGTGTGTGTGTGTGTGTGTGTGGGGCAGGGGATGAAAAAGATACCAAGAGCAATGTGCCTGCCCCCTACCTGCTCCAATTTTGCCAGAGGCGGAAGAATAATTAGAAGGCTGACCTGGCTATCGGCCAATTGATACCCTTAAGTGGCAAACTAATGGCCTCATCCTGCCGTTGCTGAGACTTAACCAGCGGAGGAAGAGGCTTATGCCAAGCAACCAGCATGGCAGTCTTCGCTGGCTGGTGGTGGGCAATTGGGGGGGAGGGGGGGGGTGGTTGTCTCTGAACTTCTGAGGTGACACTGTGTTGTGATATAAGCAAGATGCATTGCAAGGTGATTTTCTTTGAAAAAGCGGGTACTGCATATTTTAGTTTGTATACCATATAAATGAATGGATCTGATATATTAGCCTGGATTTTCCACAGTAGCATGATCACACCAAGGTATGGGGCAGGGCAGGACTACTGTACACCCAATCATGCTAACGCTGACCCCACTGCATTTTCCATTGACAACTTCATGAGAGTATTTTAGGTAAGCCCAAACTATCGAGATGCCTCACCTGTTTAACAATGGAATTTAGTGAGCTACCGTAGGATTTAAACACTTCCAACAGCTAAAAGAGCCAAGTATCCCCATTCCTCCCCAATCGGAGCACACCAAACATCACCAGAGGGCCTCATATAAATGGCTGAGTGACATACAGAGCAGCTCACCATCGGCTTCTCGAGGGCAATTAGGGATGGACAATAAATGCTGATCTAGCCAGCAACGCCCACATTTCATTAAAGTCTGAACGTGGGGAAGGAGACATTGCCACTTGGAGGGTTATAGTAAGCTGCTCCTCAATTGATTAGACATGGGGCCCAGAAATTCAACTGAGCAGAGTTCTTCCTGTCTCCACATTGAAAATGCATGCTGCTGCCAGCTCAAACTCTAGTGTTGCAGCTCCAGTAACTTTTGTTAGGGCCCCAAGGGCAGTCCACTCTTCTGTTCGTTTACGCTCATGCAGCAGAAGATAGGGAACAGAATGCAGCCGACCCGCCTCAGGACTTTACAGTTGTTGTATGATCGTCCCACTCCAATCCCAGAAACTATATTTGAATCATAGTAGCCAAGCATCTAATGTCGTCCTGTCACTCAATAGCACCTAGCAAAACAACCAAAATTATGTTCACTGTCAACAATGGGCGAAATCTTACCAAAAAATGGCAGAGTGCTGTTTCCGGCGAGAAAACCGACATCTTTCTCTCCAGAGAAACCGGTCAGTTTTCTCTCTCGGTCTTCTGACACTCTGCCAATAAAAATCAAGGGGCCGTGTTTCATTCCGTCCTACAGGAGGGACGGGGTGTCAGCACGCCGGTTAAACTCCCGCTGCTCAATGGTCAGGGTGCCATCTTTAAAGTTTATGTATTACTGTCACAAATAGGCTTACATTAACACTGCAATGAAGTTACTGTGAAAGTCCCCTAGTCGCCACACACCAGCGCCTGTTCGGGTATACTGAGGGAGAATTTAGCCTGGCCAATGCACATCTTTCGGACGCCACCTTTCTCGGGGCACCACCTTTACTCAACCTGAGTTAACCTCCTCCCCAACCCACCATGGAGGTCTCAGGGGACCCTCTCCCCACCCCCAATCGGAGTCAGCACTTCTCTCCCCACCCCACCCCCCCCCACTGCATCATCATCCTCTTCTCCCCACCAAACTCCATCATCAGCACCTTCCTATCTCATCTCCCCCTCACCACAATCTGAGCCAGCACCCACCTTCACCACCCCCCCACCCTTCAACATCCATCGCCAGCATCCCCTGCTCCTCCATCTGCTCCTGGCCACCACCACATCTAAATGAATCCCCCTCCATGAGGCTCCCACTGGGGCCCTTCAGATTTTTGTCACAATTTGGTGAATTTGGAAATTTGACATGTCAGCTATGACTCTCACCAACGTTTACAGATGCACCATAGAAAGCATTCTTTCTGGTTGTATCACAGCTTGGTATAGCTCCTGCTCTGCCCAAGACCACAAGGAACTACAAAAGGTTGTGAATGTTGCCTAATCCATCACGCAAACCAGCCTCCCATCCATTGACTCTGTCTACACTTTGCCTCGGCAAAGCAGCCAGCATAATTAAGGACCCCACGCACCCTGGACATTCTCTCTTCCACCTTCTTCCATTGGGAAAAAGATACAAAAGTCTGAGGTCACGTACCAACCGACTCAAGAACAGCTTCTTCCCTGCTGCTGTCAGACTTTTGAATGGACTTACCTTGCATTAAGTTGATCTTTCTCTACACCCTAGCTATGACTGTAACACTACATTCTACACTCTCGTTTCCTTCTCTATGAATGGTATGCTTTGCCTGTGTAGCACACAAGAAACAATACTTTTCATTGTATGTTAATACATGTGACAATAATAAATCAAATCAAGTTACATGGTCAACCTGTGCCAAGGGGCAGTGCCAGGAGACATTGCCAGGCCACTGCCTGGTGGCTTTTGCTACCAAATAAACCTGTTGGACTTTAACCTGGTGTTGTTAAACTTCTTACTGTGCATATCCCTCTCCTCCCGGGCTATATTTTTCTTTACGATGCCAGGGAGACCACTACAAGAGATTCACGTCTAGGTGAACCTGCTTTCGATGGCGCCGACATCCGGTGAGGGGGGGGGGGGGGGCAGGGGATGTCCCAGAGAGGGTACTTGCTAATGACATGCTAATGCAGTAAAATGAGTCTACTGTGGTCCCGCGGAGTGTTTCACGCCACTCGACTGGTGAGGGGCTGGTAAAATCAGACCTCAGAAATTTGCCAGAACAAATTGCGCTCTCTGGATTTTGAGCATACAATCATAGAATCCCTACAGTGCAGAAGGAGGCCATTTGGCCCATCGAGCCTGCACCAACAATAATCCCAACTGGGCCATATCCCCATATCCCCACACATTTACCCTACTAATCCCCCTGATACGAAGGGACAATTTACCATGGTCAATCAACCTAACCCACACATCTTTGGGCTGGGGGAGGAAACCGGAGCACCTAGAGGAAACCCAAGCAGACGCAGGGAGAACGTGCAAACTCCACACAGTCACCTGAGGCTGGACTTGAAACCGGATCCCTGGCGCACTGTGCCACCATGCCACCATTCCCACAGACGGAAAGCGTGGACTCAAAATCATTCTGGTACAATGATAAAAGCAATAGATAATACACACACTGGCTTTTCATTTAAATTTTGTTGGGTCAATATTGTCTATGCAGAAACCTTGTTCTTAGCAAGGTTTGAAAATGATTTACATCAAATACTTTGATGACCAACATTGAGTGAAATGCTGAGAAAAGCCTGATTTTGTTACGGGAAAGGGGAAGTTATAGACAAGATAGATATTACATTGTCCAAGGCAGGAGACCTCATCAAAAGAACTGGCATGATTATCTCTTGCATCTGGCTATGCATTATCCTCTCCGTGATGCTGCTGCTGTTCCTCTTCCTAATCTCAGGGCTTTCTTTCTCCTTCTTTTCTTGATTAAGCCAGTTTGTAAAAGAACATTTATGAAACAGGCAATACACAACCATGATTCTTGAGGCACCAGTTGCATTATAATGCAGGGCATCTCCAGCCTGATCTCGGTTTCTGAAGCAAGACTTGAACATTCCTGGTGATTGTGTCTCTCGTCGCAGAGCAGAGCTTGTTACTGTTATGTTCAGCTAATGGCATGGGAAGATGTACAAGTGCAATCAGTCATTGCTTTAAATGGAATGGTCATCTTGATAAACCACTCAAGAGCTTTCACAATCAGAGTTGCTGACATATTAAATAGCCTGAAAATGAAGGCATTGTGGTAGCTCCTAAAAACCACTTGCACACTGCAGCTCGGCATCTGGAAAGTGGATTCCTTTCCTGTTGATGCCTGGCATTGACCAAGAAAGCATATATGGCCACAGGGATGCAATCATCGACTTTTGGGGTCCTGAGAAATTCCACTCTGTAAAAGTACAGCGCCATGTAATGCTGCTGCTGTTTGTTCAAAGAGAAGAAGAGCACAGAATCACAGAATTGTTACAGCACAGAAGGAGGCCATTCAGCCCATAGCCCAATGTGTATGCACTGGCTCTCTAAACAAACAGTTTGCTGAGTGCCATTCTCTTGCCTTCTCCCCTTAACCTTGCACATTCTTCCTTTTGAGATAACAGTCTAATTCCCTTTTGAATACTTCAGTTGAACCTCTAAAAGTTTAAGATGTATTTATTAGTGTCCCATCAAAGTTAAATACAGCTGACCAGCTTACTGAAAGTTGAAGGTAGGAAATTGGTCAAGCACTAAAGGGAGTAAAAAGCTCTCCTCCATTTTTCACCTCCATGCATCTGCCAGGTCATATTTGTAAAGATATTTAGACTGTCGCATGTTTAAAATACATTTATGGGATATGGGAGTCGCTGGCTAAACTAGCATTTATTGCCCATTCGCTAGTTGCCTTGAGAAGGTGCTGGTGAGCTGCCTTCCTGAGCCACGGCAGTCCCTGAGGTGTAGGTACTCCCACTCTGCTGTTAGGGAGGGATTTCCAGGATTTCGACCCAGTGACAGTGAAGGAACGACGATATATTTCCAAGTCAGGATGTTGAGTGACTTGGAGGCGAACATTCAGGTGGTGGTGTACCCAGGTATCTGCAGCTCTTGTCCTTCTAGATGGTAGTGGCCGTGGGTTTGGAAGGTGCTGCCTAAGGAACCCTGGTGAGTTCCTGCAGTGCATCTTGTAGGTGGCACACAGTTCCACTGTTCGTTGGTGGTAGAGGGATAGAATGTTGGTGGAAGGACTAGCAATCTACCTCTTTGGTGGGCTGCTTTGTCCTGGATGGGGTCGAGCTTCTTGAATGTTGTTCAAGCTGCATTCATCCAGGTTAAGTGGAGAGTATTCCATTACACTACTGACTTGTGCCTTATAGATGATGGACAAACTTTGGTGAGTTATTTGCCACAGGATTCTTAGCCTTTGAGCTGCTCTGGTAGCCACAGTATTTATATTGTTCAGTTTCTGGTGAATGGGAACCCCCAGAAAATTGATAGTGGGGGATTCAGCGAAGGTAATGCCATTGAATGATAAGGGCGAAGGTTAGATCCTCTCTTGTTGGAGATGGTCATTGCCTGGCACTTGTGTGGTGTGAATGTTACTTGCTATTTGTCAGCCCAAGCCTGGATATTGTCCAGGTCTTGCTGCATTTGGACATGGACTGCTTCTTTATTAATAAGGGGATCAGGGGTTATGAGGAAAAGGCAGGAGAATGAGGATGAGAAAAAAAATCAGCCATGATTGAATGGCAGAGCAGACTCAATGGGCCGAGTGGCCTAATTCTGCTCCTACGTCTTATGGTCTTCAGTATCTGAGGAGTCACGAATGATACTGAACATCTGACCTTATGATGGAAGGAAGGTCATTGATGAAGCAGCTGAAGATGGTTGGGCCTAAGACACATTTTATTATGGGACCTGATTTCTGCTTCCAGATGGAGGTGTGGAGGAACTGGGTTTAATTCTGTAGACAACTGGGTCTTTCAAATGGTTCAATCAGTGAAGAGGCTCAATGGAACTCTGTGGCAAACATTCCCAAATTCTTCAGGTAGCTGTGAGGTAATGTCCACTGAATTTTGGGAAACAAAGTTCTCCACATCTCAGTATGTTGTCTCATTAGTAAACTCAATTATATCTGTTGTGTAAAATGTATATAAAACAAACATGGCTGAGTGAAGATCAAACCATTATTCTTGAGCAAATCATAGTAATTTAGTATGTGAATACAGCAATTTTTGTTTTGGACACATGATTCAACTCCTCAGAACTTGAAATTGGCTAATATACTGGGAGTCCTGAAGATCAAAAAATTTCCATCCATGTCTCTCTCCACTGATCATATTTTTTGTTTTCTTCTCTGTTCCTTTCTCTCAAGCTTGCTTGTTCTCATGACCCTCACTAGTTTTGCTTTTGCCGATTCACCTTTCCCTTTCCTACGTTTGGAATATGTGGCAATTGCCTGTAAACATTTGAGATCAAATTTCATCACAGAATCTGCTCTAACCAGCTCTTTTTCTTTAATTCAGATGTTTGACTGGATCAGTCACAACAAGCAATTGTTCCTTCAGAGTCATACTGAGATTGGGGTGAGTTACCAGCATGCTTTGGATCTACAGGCTCAGCACAACCACTTTGCTATGAACTCGATGGTAAGCACTTGTAGTTTGTAATGAAAGAGAAAGACATAAAAAGTTCCTTGATTGCAATTAACTTATTTAACTACACTCCTCAGAAAATACTTGTGAATTCATAATAATTGATGTGAAAATGCTTATGTTATATTTTATTGCAGTAAAATGTTTCAAAGAGCTTCATAAACATTGGGGGGATTTTCCATTCCCATTTTGGGGAGGGGGTGGGGAGGAAGGGGGTGAGATTGGCAGCTGGAGCAGAAAACCCCACAGAATCCTAAAATGCAGTCTATGAAGGCGGGATTTCCCACTCTGATCATCCCCGCATTCCCGCCAATGGCATAACTGGAACCCCATTTGAATGTATTTATATATAACTATAAGGCCTTTACGCCTGATAGTGCCCCTCCCCCTCCCAGCTGTTAGAATGTCCACTCACGTTGGGGCATCCTTACAACAGGTCCTCCACTATGTGCACCTGGTGAGCAGGACCAGGAGAACTACGTCAGAGGTGCACAGGTGAGTACTTCCCCCAGCAGGGAGAGGGCCATGCTGAGCCAGTACCCAGGCACTGCCCCCGGCACAGCTTAGGCACTGCACCCTGACAAAAAAAAATCCCCAAAAATTACACCTTGTTAATTTGGTGTAATTAGGGTTTTAATGGCTAAGCCAAAAATTCTGAACAACTCTCTGGCCCTGAAAAACTAATTTTATTTTGGAGTAATGCCAATTTTTTTCCATAAGGTTAGAAGTTCCTTAGGTTTTTTTAAATTTCTAAAATTAAAGTTTGATTAAAATATTTCAGCCCCTAATTCATATGCCACATTTTTGTTACATCACTCTCTGTAAAATTTACAAAAAATGATGGATAATCGGTGCTTTTTAGTTTCTGGTTTGCTGTCTGAGAATTCTTCAGTGTTTACCCTGCTCAATTATATTAATAATGCTGATGCTTGGAGATACCTTGACTTGGTGCCAGAATCAAATAAATGTCAGCAAATGTGAAGTCCACATTGCAGAGATTGCTAGATCTTTGTCAGCAGCTTCCTTCAAAGTCGGTGGCACGTGTCGTCTGGGCCAGTTTCTGTATTTACAATTCTACCTTAGTCAATAAGTACTGAAAAGAATACATGATTTTTACTTTTGTAGTCCATTCTGGAAATGTGTGAGCAAAATGTACATTATGGTAATAAGATCCCAGTTGTAATATACAAGTAATGAACTTATGCTTCTATTGTCCAAAGTTTGGTCGAACTCCATCTGGATTAATGCATTCAGTTTTGGGCATGTTTAAAAAGATAAAGAGGTGTGAGGAGGTAGATGCAGGAACTTTCTTGTGGTGTGGGAATCCAGGCAAAGGGACATAACATTAGAGTGAGACCATTTAGGGGTAAAATCAGGGAGCATAAAGAGTAGTGAAAATGTAGAATCTTTTCTCCCAAAAGATTGTGGATACTGGATCAACTGAAACTCAGACTGATGGATTTTTATTAGATAAGGTTGTCGAGGGATATGGAATAAAGGTGGATTAGTAGAGTTGAGATCGAATTAAATAGCGGACCAGGCTCCCATTTTTAATGGCAAGTTAAATTTAATCTTTTTGCAAGTATTAGCTGTCATTAACTTTGCTTAATTTTGAGGCATTACTGAAGCTATAAATGTTTAACACAATTTGAAAGATGGGTTGCAATTGCTCCACAATTTTAACTGAGTTTTTAAACTTTGCTTTTTTGATTCATGTAGCTTTGATATGCTGTCAGACAGTATTTTAAGACCACTGCCTCACTCAAGGTGACAATTTGGGAAATTTACTTTCAGAGTAATTCTCCAATAGCCTGTTATACTGTTAAAATGCTGTGCCTGCAGTGGAAGTAAAATGGCTTTGCAAAATTTCAACCTCATCAGTCTGCTTAATGGCCGTGATTTTCCCAGAAAAAAAACTAAGGGCGGGATTTTCTGGCCGTTCATACCTCACCGCCGCTGCAAGTGGGGACGGAGAATTTGGCGCTCAGCCAAATCTCCATTGACTGCAGCAGGATCAGAAAATCCCGCCAACAAGAATGGTCAGAAAATTCCGCCCTAAGTGTCATAACGGCAAGAACAATGAAGTGATCATTGCTGGTCTGTCCAGTGCACTCCGGACCACAATCGTCCCACACTCAATCATTTTTGGGAGAGTGATGAGTTGTGCACCAGTTCTAGGAGGGACGGGGCTTAAACATGCCAGTCCGCCCTGCTGCAAAGCGACTGGGCACCATTTTGGAACAGCGCCCGATCTCACAGTGGACTGGGAGACCTCCTCCCTCCCCCCACAGACATCAGGAACCCCCCACCCCCAGCAGCATGTTACACCCCCCCTCTCTGACACTCATCACCGGCATCAGTGGGCCCCCTTTCATGCCCCTAACATGATCCTGACATGCCACCCCTCCCATGCTCCACCCCGTCATGACATCACCCCGCACAACCATCCTGGCACAGCCCACCCCATCCCCTCAGGCCCCGCCCCTTGGCATTGAGGGCATTGTCAGTATGCCAGGTGGGCACTGTCAAGTGGGCTCTGCTAGACGACCACTACTCAGCCATATCCTGACCATCCAGGGGCAGCAATGGCCTCCGGGCAATTCCCCCCCCCCCCCCCCCCCCCTGCTAGTGGAGACCAGTAGCGATTCTCGTTGGTCTCGTGCCAAGCCCGAAGGTCGGAAGGTCCTGGGAGCTGGGAGAATTCGGCATCGAACAGGCTATGCATATTTAAATACTACTTTAAATATGCCAATTGCCCTTTTTTTTATTCAATCGTGGGACATGGGCATCGCTGGCTGGCCAGCATTTATTGCCCCTCTCTAGTTGGTAGGTCGTAAGCTGCCTTCTCGAAACACTGCAGTCCACGTGTTGTGGGTTGAACCACAGCAGGTTATGGATGGATTTCCAGAATTTTGACCCAGCGACTGCGAAGGAAAATGGCATTATATTTGCTAGTCAGGATGGGTAGTGGCTTGGAGGGGAACTTGCAGGTGGTGATGTTCCCATGTATCTGTCGCCCGTGTCCTTCTAGATGTAAGTGGTCGTGGGTTTGGAAGGTGCAGTTAAGGATCTTTGGTGAATGCCTTTTTGGTTGCAGTCAGGTTTGCGCCATTAGAAAGGATCTGGGACGATTGCGAGCCATTTGGCACTGGGCACAAAACCAATTTTTAGGCCCGCATGCTATTTTCTGAGATCACGTGATCTGCACCAGGCGTGGCAAGGTCGGAAAATCGCTCCCAGTAACTGTTTGGTACGGTCTCATTACTTGCTCATCGTATCCTAGGGGAAAAGTTAAAACAATATGAATTTATTAACATGGTCATTGTGAAGACAACTATGCAATGTGGAGTAAAGGGCACTTCAATCCCTGTTTAGTTGAAAAAAAACTGGGAAATCTTTCAACAGTTTATAGAATCGAGCAGACAGTCAAACTGGTCAGTAAACATTTGCCATTCCAACAGCTCTGAAATTTTGCAATATCTTATGAAGTTGTGAAGTCGGTAAAAGTAATGAGGACCACCCATCAGAAACATTTGTTGAATGTTTTGGGAGCGCTCCGTATGAAATATTAACATAAGCAAAAGTTATTTGTTACTCATAGAAACATGGAAAGATTAGCAGGAGGAGGTCAACCATCCCATTGTCAGTGCCAGCCAAAAAGCAGCCATTCATTCTAACCCCACCGTTTGCTCTTGGTCCTGTAGATTACTGCATCTCAAGTGCATTTCCAAGTATTTTTTTTAATGTGTTCAGAGATTCTGCCTCTACCACACTTACAAGCAATGAGATCCAGATCCCCACTTCTGGGTGAAGAAATAACTCTTCAACTGCCCTGTAATCCTTATTCAATTACTTTAATCTAAACCCCATTAATTGTCCTCTATTAACCCCTACCTCTCTAAACAATGATTTATTCAGACTCAGAGGCTGGGGTTCTCCGATCTCGCTCACCCCGCTACCATTGCCAGCGACAACAGAGAATTTGGCGCTCAGCCAAAACTCCATTCACTGCAGCGGGACCGGAGAATCCCAGCCACGGGCGAGGTCAGAGAATTCCGGTCAGAGTTTCTTCCAATAACTTGTTCACCATCAAGGTTGGCTCGGCAGACCTGTAATTACTGAGGCTGTCCCTTACTCCCTTATTAAATAATAGTGCAATTAGCAATCCTCTGGGCACCTCATCTGTTGTCAGAGAGAATTGAAAAATTATGGCCAGAGCCTTAGCAATTCTTTCCCTTTCTTCCCTTAGCAGCCTGGGATACTTTTAATCTGGGCCAGCTTCAAGGATGCTAAAACCTTAATATTTCCTCCCTCACTATATTTATCCTATCCCATATTTTACATTTCTCCTCCTTCACTATAATGTTTGCTTGGTACATGTCTTTCATGTAA
The DNA here is from genome assembly GCF_964213995.1 of Mustelus asterias. Lineage (NCBI taxonomy): Eukaryota > Metazoa > Chordata > Chondrichthyes > Carcharhiniformes > Triakidae > Mustelus > Mustelus asterias. Next base: position 50,725,108 of record NC_135814.1, read on the forward strand.
ATTGATGTAAAGTATTCATTATGAGAATGTCCACACATTCCATATCCACACACATTGGGTGGAAGCTTGTGGAGGTGAAAGGGTTTTCTACCCTAATATAAATGTGGATAAATCTGGTGGATAGGGTACAAAGAGTGCAAAATTCTTAAAATGTATTCAAAGTTGCAGGGCCAGTACCTACTGAGCCCAACAAGAGAGAGGACAGTTCAGGACTTGCTTTTGAGGAATAAATCTGGTCAGGTGGAAGTGATATCAGTTTCAGAAAGGTGAATTCCGACACCAGTCTGGGGTAAGATATTACTTTTTGCCTCTGTCCTCTGAAACCTTTTAAGTATCCTGGCCACTTTGACATCCATGCTCCATGGACACCTGGAAGCCTTTAAAATCGCAGCACTCAATTCCACAATAGGGATTGGCCCAGGTGTTAAAAACCCTCTTTAATGTGCTCTTACAGAAACCTGTCAGGATTTCCTGGGAGAACCCCTTGCTTTCTCTTGTAGTCCATAGATGCTGTGAAAGCCCTTTGAAATGCTTTGATGGTCAGTTTCACTGGGGAGTACCCTTTTAACATTGTACAGTTAACATTTGATGTCTGCACCCTTTGAAGTGGTTTGATTGACAGGTACGGATTATTAACCCACTAGTGTGATGCTGCTGTACCTTCGAGAAATTTATTTTTTGAAATCATGTTCTCTGCAGTTTGTAAGCAGTTTTTATTTTATCGTGGCACTGGCTACCTGCTTTGATGTCTTTTATTGCTGCTTAAATGGCTTAAGTGGGGGTTTGTTTATTTTTACTCTGGGTCTAATGCCCTTTCTGGAAGTTTATGACCTTTTGAAATGTTAAGGGAAGAATGATTGACAGGTCAGGTGACAAGAATTCTTACTTTCAGTTTGGGCTGTTGGCTGCTGTTTTAGTTAAAGGTGATTTACTTTGGGCTGGATGCAGTGTTCTGTCTCTCTCCCTGGTGTTTTGGGAAGTTGTTCTGACTTCAAGCTTGTCTGTGTATGTGTCAAGAAAGCTGCAAAATCCAACAGCATCACATGAGCATCCTTGATTTCTGTGTTAAACCTGTGGCACGTGTATATTTATAGGGAGGTTTGTTGTGTTGGAATAGTATTTAGCTGTTAAGGTTTATATAATATCATGGTTTTTGTTTGTTTGTAATTGGTAAAAGTTATTGCTAATTTTCTTTCTATATGTTAACTATATTCTTAAATAAACTTTGTTTAGCTCCCTAGTGGGTCATTTGAATCATACCTAAAGTGAAGCATCTCATGTTTACCCTAGCCAAATTCAAAGTGCAAAACTTATGATCGAGGTGGGCTTCATAAAATACCTTGGAGTTTCTGATTTGGATTATAACACTAGCATTCAAGGTAAGTGGCAGTAGGTGTAGAGGGAACATGAGGAAGAACTTTTTTTATGTAAAGGGTGGTGGGTGTCTGAAATTCGCTGCTCGAGTTGGTGGTGGAGGCAGAGATCCTAAACTCTATTAAAAAATACCTGGATCTGCACCTTAAATGCTATAGGCTACAGGACTGTGGGCCCGTTGCAGGAAGGTAGGATTAGAAAAGGCACCTGGATGTCCTGAGGCTGGCATGGACAAGATGGGCCAAATGACCTTCTTCTGTGCTGTAACTTTTCTATGGTTCTATAATCACTAGATTGTAGATCTGAAAAAGATGAGTATACTGCTAATGCTTTCCCTGTGCATCACTTGCAAAAAAAAGTCCAATTTTCTTGTGACCATGGTAACTTTGTAGCAATTTTCTCAAATGACACAAATACATTTTAACACCTTCCTCACTGAGTTTAGGCACTAGGTGAATATTCCTTATCAAAACCAGGAGTTAATTGCCAAGATTTCCTGCTGCCCCTATTTGTGTAACCTAAACTTTTCTTTGTTGAGAAGCAATTTTCCAACTTTCTTTCTCTGAAATGCAAGGTTTTCTCTTCTAATCTTTTTTCCTTTCCCCCTTTTCCTTGCTCTTTGAAATTCCAGTCCGAGTTTACACATCTCTCTGTTTTTCCTTTCTTTCTAGTTCAAGTTTACTCAATTACTTTTCTAATTCCCGTTGTTTTATTTGTAACTTAATTTAACTCAACCTGTGTGTTATTCGGATTACTTTTCTCTTCCTTCAAGATTCAGGTGTTGAGCTAATACTTCATCAATCTCCACCTTCTTAGCCCTGACTTTTAAATCTATCTTTAATTTTTCTGCTACTATTTTCAAATTAACTTTTGTCAACTGTCACAGGGCATTCATAGATCGGTCCTTCTTTTTCCAAAATGCCTGAGCAATAGACTTCGCTGTATTAACTTTTAAATGACTTCAATGAAAGTAAGTGTGAAAGCTTGTTTATTTAAACTCTGGGGAAATTCAGTGTACTCACCCCAGGTCAGCATTCATATCTTGCAAAACCCTCCAATTTCTTACAACCATGTAGAGACCAATAACTTTCAAAAAGATGTTTGAATTCCCCAATATCAATTACAGGAGCTGCAAGATTTCGATTTTTAAGACTTTTAGTGTAGCAAACAACTAAAAGCAACACAACTAAACATTACTTAGTAGGTAGCTATTACTAAATTACAGCAAAGGTATCCCTTATCAGTTTCTTAACATGGTCAATAACCCCACACCATATTACGCATTACAGAAAACTCTCTGCAGAATTGCAGTATCTAAAGGATCCAGTCCAAAGCTGCTCCCATCTGTCTTTGTCAAGGAAGAAGATGCTCCCCAAGCCAGGATGAAAGAGGAGTCCAAAGATGTGCGGGTTAGGTTGATTGGCCAGGCTATAAATTGCCCCTTAGGATCCTGAGATGCGTAGGTGAGAGGGATTAGCGGGTAAATATGTAGGGATATGGGGGTAGGGCCTGGGTGGGATTGTGGTCGGTGCAGACTCGATGGGCCGAATGGCCTCCTTCTGCACTATAGGGTTTCTGTGAGATAATTCAGACACTAGAAGAGTTCATAATTCTTATGGAGAAGGCGTTTGATAGGCTGACTGTGCTTAAATAAGGCACCAGTACCAGATAAAATGCATCCAAGGATTCTGGGGGAAATGAGAGTGGAAATTGCAGAGGCACTGGCCAGAAGTTTTCAGTCTTTCTTAGGCTCAAGGGTGGTGCCAGATAACTGGAGAATTGCAAATGCTACATGCTTATCAAAAAGAGGGTGTAAAGATAAGCCTAGCACGTCAATCAGTCGGTGATGAGGAAACTTCTAGAAACCATAATTAGCAACATAATTAATAGTCAGATGGGATGGACAAATGTTGGTTAATTAAAGAATGTCAGCAGGGATTTCTTCAGGGAAAATCGTGCTGAGGGCAATGTTGATCTTCTGGCATGTTAACAGATTGAGAATGAGAGGGTTCAGATTTAAGATAATTGGCAAAAAAAGCAAAAGTGATAAATGGAAAAACATTTCATGCAGAGAGTGCTTAGGAATGTGGTGGAGGCAGTTTCAATTGAAGCATCCAAAAGGGAATTAGACTCGTTATCTGTAAAGGAAGAATATGCAGGGTTCTGGGGAGAAGACAAGGGAATGGCACCAGGCGAATTGCTCATTTGGAGAGCCAGTACAGACACAATGGGCTGAATGGCCCCCTTCTGCACTGTAACAATTCTGTGAGTCTGCGGATAAGTGTAGTGAGGGAGGAAATATTAATGATTTCTGTTTATCAGCCAGTGTGAGAAGCTGTCAAACAATTTCCCATTTTTGTCAACTAAACAGAGAATTTCGTGTCCTCTACCAGAATATTATAGAATTTGTTGGCATCAATTTATATGTACAATGCCTTCCAGTTAATGGAGACTGTGGACACTACTGTCCCTCTGGTACAAGAGGCAACATGTTACATAATAAAAACAGGAGGTGCTAGAAAAACTCAGCAAGTCTGGCAGCATCTAGGAGAGAGAAACAGAGTTAATGTTTCAAGTCCATTATGACTCTTCAGAAGAGTCCTGAAGTCTCACATCAGACTTGAAACCTTCACTCTGTTTTCTCCCTGCACGGGTGCTGCCAGAACTGCTGAGTCTTTCCAGCATTTTCTGTTTTTTTTTTCAGTTCTCCAGCATCCGCAGTATTTTGCTTTTATTTTAGCTCACTGTTGTTAGCTAGACACTGAGGGTGGAATTTTCCGACCTCATCGTGCCCATTTTGCCTTGGGAAAATATCATAAAATCGGGTGTGATGTGACTACTGGGAGTGGCGCCCGTTTTCACGTCCATTCCCATTTTACCGAGAACAAAAATCGCACAATCGGGAGCCCGCCCAAAACTGGCAAAATGTCAATTTGCATTTTTTTGCATTCATCACAATGTAATCAGTGAGCTTCACTCCCAATCATCCCAGCTCACCTGTCTTAACAACCTCGTTCACTGCAGCCGGATCGGTCAGGAAAACACCTCGTGTAGAAAAGTCGCATTCAGGCGCTTGATCAGTGAGGGTGAGCGAGAACGTAAGTCTCCGCTTTCAAACTGCTCCGTGCTGCTCAGAGGGGGTTGTTTCATGGCGGCCATGTTGCATTTCATCTCGGGGTGGGTGCTGCGAGCGTGTGAGGGATAGGGGGCTGCTGTTGCTCACGGGGTCCAACCTCAGACTCTCAGCATGGACCCGGCTCAGTGCGCTGAACTCGGGTCTTAGCGCTGACTCTGGGTCCTAGTGCTGGCAACAGCAAGCACTGTTGCAGGTGGGGGATGGGCTGGAAACTCTCAAAAGTGGCAGTGTTGCAACCTCAGGACTTGTCACTCAGCACTGCCTGTGGCCACTACTGCATGGGTTCTGGGTGTGTGTTTGTGAGTGGGGGGGAATGGGGGGGCATGGGAAGTGTGTGTTACTGGGGGTCTGTGGGGGTGGTATGGGGAGTATGTTGATGGGGGTCTGTGGGGGGGGGTATGAGTGTGTGTTGCTGGGGGTCTGTGTGTGGGTATGGGGAGTGTGTGTTGCTGAGGATATGGAGAATATTTGCTGCTGGGGGTTTGTGGGGGGGTATGGGGAGTGTGTGTTGCTGGAGGTCTGTGGGGGGGTATGGGGAATGTGTGTTGCTGGGGTTCTGTGGGGGGTATGGGGAATGTGTGCTGCTGGGGGTCTGTGGTGGGTTATGGGGAGTGTGTGTTGCTGGGGGTCTGTGGGGAGTTATGGGGAGTATGTGTTGCTGGGGGATTGTGGGGGACATGGGGATTGTGTGTTACTGGGGGTCTGTGGGGAGGTATGGAGAGTGTGTGTTGCTGGGTGTCTGTCGGGGGGATATGGGGAGTGTGTGTTGCTGGGTGTCTGTCGGGGGGATATGGGGAGTGTGTGTTGCTGGAGGTCTATGGAGGGTATGGGGAGTGTGTGTTGCTGGGGGTCTGTGGGGGGTATGGGGAGTGTGTGTTGCTGGGGGTCTGTGGGGGTATGGGGAGTGTGTGTTGCTGGGGGTCTGTGGGGGGTATGGGGAGTGTGTGTTGCTGGGGGTCTGTTGGGCGGGTATGGGGAGTGTGTGTTGCTGGGGGGAGTCTGTGGGCAGGTATGGGGAATGTGTGTTGCTGGGGCTCTGCGGGGGGTATGGGGAGTGTGTGTTGCTGGGGGTCTGTTGGGCGGGTATGGGGAGTGTGTGTTGCTGGGGGGAGTCTGTGGGCAGGTATGGGGAATGTGTGTTGCTGGGGCTCTGCGGGGGGTATGGGGAGTGTGTGTTGCTGGGGGTCTGCAGGGGGTATGGGGAGTGTGTGTTGCTGGGGGTGGTCTGTGGGCAGGTATGGGGAATGTGTGTTGCTGGGAGTCTGCAGGGGGTATGGGGGATGTGTGTTGCTGGGGGTTTGTGGGGGGGGGTATGGGGAGTGTGTTGCTGGGGGTCTTGGGGGGGTATGGGGAGTGTGTATTGCTGACGATCTGTGGGGATATGGGGAGTGTGTGCTGCTGGATGGCTGTGGGGGGGTATGGAGCGTGTGTGTTGCTGGGGGTCTGTGGGGGGGGTATGGGGAATGTGTGTTGCTGGGGATCTGTTGGGCGGGGTATGGGGAGTGTGTGTTACTGGGGGGGTCTGTGGGCAGGTATGGGGAGTGTGTGTTACTTGGGGGGGGGTCTGTGGGCGGGTATGGGGAGTGTGTGTTGCTGGGGGTCAGTGGGCAAGTATGAGGACTGGGTGTTGCTGGGCCTACAATCTTTTTAGCCTCTCCATCTGTCTCTCCCCTCCCCCAAATTCCCCCCTCCCCGCCTTCAGATTGAAGACTTGGCTTTTGCAATGCAACCCATTGATTTTGCTCTTCTTTTGGTTGCTGCTGGAGCTCAAGAGGAGGGGGAGCAGGAGGATGAATTGCGGGCAGAGGAGGCCCAGGCCTTACCACCCGCAGAAGTAGAGGGAGATGGCCGCTGGAGGCAGGACATGGCCGCCATTCGCCCCAAAGGCGGGGGGGCAGGAGAAGGAGGGAGCAGAGACCCTGGCAGTTCCACACGAAAGTGTCCTTCGAGAGACTGTTGGACATTGTGTGGACTGTTGGACGTCTCCGGCTCCAAAAGGAGACAGTGCAACGCCTGTGCCATTTGTTACAGGACCTGGCACCTCAGGGCACGGGGAGGCACCCACTCCCAGTGGCTGTGAAAGTGACGGCTGTCTTAAACCTTTACGCCACCGGGTCCTTCCAGACCACCAGTGGAGGCCTTTGTGGCATTTTCCAACCATCCGTCCATAAGTGTGTCAAGTATGTCACGGATGCCCTCTATGCCTGGGCTTGACAGTAGACTAAATTTGACCTGGACCAGGCCCAGCAAGAAGCCCAGGCTGCAGGATTGCGGCCATCACGGGGATGCCAAATGTGCAGGGGGTTATAGACTGCGCCCATGTCATTCCCCGGGTGAAGATTCATGAACAGAAAGGGCTTCCATTCAATAAATGTGCAGTTGGTGTGTGACCATAAGCTGAATATCATGCACGTCTGTGCCAGACACCCCAGCAGCATGCATGACAGTTTCATATTGAGGAGTTCCGATATCTTGGAGGTCTTTGCGGAGGAGCCCAGGGTGCAGGGATGGCTCATGGGGGACATGGGGTACCCACTTCAGACTTGGCTGATGACGCCTGTGCGGAGAGCTGAGACTGATGTGGACACCTGATATAATGAGGCTCACATTATCACACATTCAATAGTGGAGCAATGCAAAGGGCTCCTCAAAATGTGGTTTCGATGCCTGGACCGCTCTGGCAGGGCCCCCCGATATTGTCCTGCTTTGTTGTGGTGTGCTGTGCCCTACACAACCTGGCACAACAGCGAGAAGACCTTTTTGAGGAGGAGGATGTGGAGGCCAACCAGCCAGGCATCGCTGGGGAGGAGGCCGCCCAGGGGGAGGAGGAGGAACAGGAGGAGGAAGAAAAGGAGGAAAAGGATGACGACAAGCAACACCACCTGGTGGCAACAGGGGTCAGGCATGCGAAAGCAGCAAGGGAGGCCCTGGTCACCACACGCATTGGTCACTGGGTGCCTGTGCCTGTCGCACGTGGGTTATTCTCCCCACCCTCCCTCTCCCTTGGTGTCCTACAATCTCCTGCAACATTGTAACACTGGAGTGATGGGCCTGGGTGCGCTGTGTTAGTGAGGTTCTGTGGCAGGCAGGCGGGTGATGACGACTTGCTATGCGCCACGGTAATGATATCCTGGTGCAAACTTGTCTGACTCCTACCTGAGCTCCGCATGCATGCTGGCACCTGGGCCCAGGTCTGGGTGGTGAGTAAGGGAGCACTAAACCCACATGCAGGGCCCCAGGGTGGGTGGGGTGTGGTGGAGAGAATCTCTCATGGGTTCGGGGGATGCCATGGCAGATTCTGTAAGTCGCTGCCAAAGCATGCCACCCACTGCAGCCAGTGAATTCTTCGAGCGCCTTGATTTTCTCAGTAGAAGTGCGTTGAGGGGCCTCCCCCTCCGGTGACCTCGGGGTAAGTACATTCCTGTTAGAAGCGAATTAGAGACAAGTTAGTCACAGGTGTGGGGTGAAATAACACTTATTGTTGCCAATAATAGTGCTTTCAAAGTAAGTGATAATATAAAAACACGTGAACGTGAGACTTTAATATTCTGTCTACCCAGTGCTGCCCTTCACTTTTGCCATCTTAGTGCCGCTACAACTTCTTAACCTTACATAGCCTACCACTACGTCTTGGTGTCTCCCCAGGATGTATATTGGAGATGCCGGTGGCCAGCTGTCTACCACGCCGCGTGGCCTGTGATGCCCTTGGCAATCGTCCTCCGGAGAGCCTGGACCTTGAGGGCCCTGGCCGGCTTCCAGATGTCAGGGACTTATCCATGACACCCTCTTCATCCCACTGCCCCTGAGATGCCTCGGTGTCAGGAAGGGAAGAGTCAGAAGATGTAGCCACAGCCGCTGTTTTCTCAGGGTTTCTGTGGCCCAGGGTCACTGCATGGGACGGTGGTGCTTCTGCAGTGAGCTCCAAAAGTTCTGGCATCACCTGGCCCTGCCAATCCTGGAGGACCACCTGCGTTCTTGCCATGGTGGTCGAGCCCTCTGCGATGGCTCTATGAGTCGGGGGCCACCTGTCAATGGCAGCAATAAGTGCCCTCTGAGACTGGGCCACGCTTTGCAGCCCCTCAGCTATGACCCTCTGTGACTGGGCCACGTTCTCAAAGGCTACTGCCATAGGCCACTGTGCCTCGGCGCTATCCCACTGGGTCTCCTGCAAGCTCTGCAGCCCCTCAGCCATGGGCCGCAAAATCTCAGGACGTATGTTGAGGCTCTCAGCTGTGGCCTGCTGTGACTCAGCCATGGCCCTCTGGGACTTTGCCGTGGCCTGCTGTATGAGTGGCCATCGCTTGGACTCTGCCACTCATACTGCCAGCTCCTCCTGCATTCCCTGGCTCTGTTGCTGCAACTCCAGCAGCTGAGGGACAAGTGATCTCAGAGGCCCAGCATGTAGCCTGGGGCCAGCTGAGTCCTCGCCCCTGGCAGGCCCTCACGTGCCAAGAGCTCAGACATTCCCTCCTCCACCTGATGTACATTATCAGATGTGTCGAGCGCACCAGAGAGTGACCCAGATGCCTCACCACTAACTTAACCCACCGATGTGAGAGTCTCTGCAATGGTGAGTTGTGAGGTGGAAGCTGACGCAAAACTGGTGCCGGCCTCGGAGGTTCCTTCATCGGCTTCCTCCGAGGTGTCTTCTGAGCCGTCAGGGGCAGGATCAGTGGGATTAGCAGTGGCGACCGCAATGCCAGATAGCCCAGGCGCGTCTGGGTCCCTTCCTGCAATACAGGACACAAGGTTAAGTGAAAAGGAGGGAGAGGAAATGGGCAGTTTTCAACTTACTTGAGATTTCTACAACAAGTGGAGGATTGGCAGCTGCTCACTTCTATGCTCCAGCCTGACCATGCTGTCGCTAATGCTCCGCATCCCCTCCTCTCCCACAAGCTCCAGTGCCTGCTCCTCAAAGTGGTTGAGGACCCGGATCTCAGGCACACCACCCCCTGTCTTCACCGTCTCCCAGCAATTACGGGTATTCTTCTCCTGTGGGGACAGAGGAAACATGTAAAATCTGATGGCACGAGTCCTGCAGGGTTTCAGGGGATGGCCCTCAGAGAGCAAGCATTCTGATACTCTTGGGAGGGAGAAGGGAAGTGCTTGGGGGTCAGGGGCTGAGGTGCTGGGGGTGGGGGGGATCTGAGGGTCACTTAGGGGGAAGATGCTGAATGAGGTAAAACACTCACCTTTGCTGCCCAGATGAGGCCATTCAGTTTCTTGCGGCACTGCTTCCCGGTTCTCCTGGCCGGTGCCCTGGCACTAACACATGCTGCCACCACCTCCCAGGCTGCGTTTCCATCATTTCCTCTGGGACATGTGTCCTTCTGGGGGAAGAGCCTTTCCTCCATCAACTCCAGCAACCTGGCCAGATCTGCATCTGAAAAACAGGGTGCTGTCTTCCTGGAGGCCATTTCTTCCTGCGTTGCTGCCTGATTGTCCCTCCTTGGGTTTTTGTGTAGCTCTCCTTTATTAGGGCAGATCAGCTTCAGGCAGTTTAGGTGAGTCACGCGCCTGTTAGAGCATTCCGGCGAGTTCAATGCAGTTTGTCTTGTTACCATGGAGGGGAAGCCAAGTCAATACTTCTTAAAGTTTATTTTTTTTATTAGTGTCACAACTAATAAAGTAACACTGCAATGAAGTTACTGTGAAAATCCCCTAGTCAACACACTCCGGCACCTGTTCGGATCCACTGAGAAAGAATTTAGCATGCTCAGTGCACCGAACCAGCATGTCCTTCAGACTGTGGGAGGAAACCGGAGCACCCAGAGGAAACCTACGCAGACACGGGAAGAACATGCAGACTCCGCACAGACAGCGACCCAAGCCGGGAATCGATCCCAGGTCCCTGGCACTGTGAGGCAGCAATGCTAATCACCGTGCCACTTGCAGGAGGGCTGATGAAGCAGGGGTGGGGGATGGGATTTGTGCCTCTTTGTGATGATCGGGGGCAGGGGAGAGAGAGGGTCATGTCAGTCGGGGCCAGGGGGGTGATGAGGGGGCCATGTGCAAGGGGATCAGTAATGTTGGGGAGGATCTCCGATATCCATGGGGGGGGGTGGGTGCTGTATCTGGCTGGGGGCGGGAGGGGGAGGGGGCGGGGGGGTGATGGTGGTTCTGTCAGCAGAACTGTTTTTTTCTGCTTTTCCTGCGCATGCAGTTTGTGGCTCCGATCTAAGCTGCTGGCTGTCTGGTGAATTAGACCCTGCCCACTGCCTCTGGCGGCTAGAAATGGTCTAGCTCATATTTTCAAAGACTGAGTGCATATGATTGAGCATGAAAACTCACCCAAAAAACGGGTTAGGAATTCTCCCGTTTTGACGCTAGCTGGACACTTCGAAAAAATCTTTTAAAATTCCACCCTGAGTGTATGCGAAATAAGTGTGAGGAAGGCTGATAACATAACGATTCCAGCATTAATGTTACAGAACAAATCATGCACTGTATGTAAATGGGACACCTAGTTTTGCTGTTTGTTTTCTTAGATTATTTCTATATGCCACAGGTTAAAGTTTCATGTAATTAATGATTTGCCTGTGTTTGCTGGAGCTTTGCTATAAATGGGAAGGTAAAACTCTTTGTATCATGGTATTGTTTTGTTTGATATAGTTTCTTTGAGTATGCTATTATATATTCTAGATATTTCTTTAAAGGATATTGTTACGACATTTTTAATTACATGCAAATGGAAAAGTGTTCCTTTACTGAAGGAAGAGAGTGACTACCTGAACCAGAGTATAAATAAGTTAGAGATGTTAATTTGCTAATCCATCTATTTTGCTGAATTCCTAATGAATGGAGCTGGTGACAAGACATTTTCAGTTAATCTTGTAACTGGCAATCTTCTGCTTTTTCAGAATGCATATGTCAACATCAATCGCATCATGTCTGTTGCATCCAGGCTTTCAGAGGCTGGTCATTATGCATCTCAGCAGATCAAGCAGATATCTGCTCAACTCGATCAAGAGTGGAAAAGTTTTGCAGCTGCTCTAGATGAGCGTAGCACTATCTTGGCAATGTCTGCGGTATTTCACCAGAAGGCTGAACAGGTGAGTTTCAGGAAAAAGACTCTGCACATGCATCTCAGAGTCAGCACAGACAAACAAAATCTTTACCAGCAGGATAAATATTACATTATAACTTGCCCATAACTTTCTGGCTCCCCAATGTCGGGGAGTGGGGAGGGTACCCTAAAGATGAACTGGAGAATCCCTCTTGGAAGTTCCCAGTTAAGGGTTTAACCAGCAATTGTCCAGAAGTGCTAACTTCTCCTAGGCAATTGGCGCCGTGCTGGGAACCACCCGACAAAGTGATTTAAATTGCTAACTTCAAATGGTTCCGCCAGTTTTACACTCGTAGTTACTCTGAAAGAGTTAGAAGGATAAATGGCACTTCTAACTTCAGAGTAACTGTCTCAAACACCCAGAACGAATCCCACATGGGACACCCTCCACCCCCTGGGACCCTTCCTCTAGACCACTCCCAGCGAATCAACCCACCCTCCACAGTATTCCCCATCCCCACACATCTGGACCCGCCAGTGATATCCAGACCACACTCCTCTCCCACCCATGTTTGGACCCCCACACTCCCACCACCACCCATCGATGCCAGTGAACCCCCACATCCACTTCTCTTCACTTACCTTAGCAATTTACCTTCTCCCTTTCAATTAAACCTTTCACCTCACTTGCTTTATGGCAGCCAGTGCCGTAAATAGGGGACATGTTCTCCTTTGCTCTGTTTATTTTGTATTTTGCCGCTGGAGCTGTGATTTCTTCATTATCACCCACCCAACCTGAGTCAGAAAGCGCAGGTAAGTCGTTACGGAGTGGCATTCCACCGCTGATTGTCACTCCAGGGAGGTTATCAGCGTTTTATTGATTAAAGTTAATGGTAATAGTTTTTTACCTTTTCAATTTAAATGATCCCCGTTTCTTGGTTTTTCTGGGCTGTACTGTAAGAAGGACACGTGTAATGTGCCTTTTACAAGTACTGAAAACCTTACTGAAAGGTTTGTGATAATTATCCTTGAAATTGATTTCTGGGACCAAGGAGTCTGATTTGCAAAGCTCCAACAAGTATCAGCTTTATGAAGTACTGTATTGCTGTCAGGTTCTTTGATTCAGTCCCTGGTGTTAAAATTGTTTCAGTTGATTTAGAGGCTGTGAATTAAGAAGTCCTGAGGCATCATCAGAGCTCCTTTGCAGACTAGGTTGATTCCTGGGTCCATATCCGTGGCAGACACAAGATTCGTCAATGATATCAATAGGGAAATTATTCAGAGCAGTGCTATGCAAATGAATTTCTCACCCCCACTGTTTTTAATAAGAGCACAAGACATACCTTTTCTCTTGCCATTCCAAATGCTTATTGCTAAAAGCAAGTATTTTTATCCACATAAAAGATTTAAAAAGAACAAACTCCCCCACAAGAGCAATCCTGGTACAAATGATTGTAATTATACCCGTCCCTTTGGGTTGTATATATTTTTCAAGTTCTAATTACCTAATCACTCTCACTGTTGGTAGTGTTCTAAGTAGTAAACATGTAATACTCAACATTAAATTACAATGTGAAGTGTCAATTGAAGGGTCTTTTAGAGGTTATTGCTATATATGTGCAGTACCATGAATTGGTAGCGTTCCAGTTTGGTTGAGATTTCACAATGTATGGAGACTCTAATCTATCCCTGCCAACACAAGGAACAAATAATATTGAAAACTCACAAAAACCTTTGACTGTTATAACCAGAGCTACTGTTTTATTATAACCGCATATGTTAAATTCGACATTAATTACTCAGATTTTAGACTTTTGGAGATCATGGCCGGGATTCTCCCAAAGCAAGTATTTCCTGCCTGTTTTTTGGACGCACTTACCTGGCTGAATCTCCGACACTCTGTGCAATGCAGAGTGCCTCAGCCTGATTCACGCTGAAAAGTAGGGGGTGGGGCCTCATCCCGCCTGAGAAGCCGGCAGCATAGTGCTGAGTGGGCCACTGCGCATGCGCGATTTGTCAGTGCAGAGATTGGCGCATGCACACTGACAACCCCATCGCCGGTCACCTGATTGCTGGCCTTCCCCGGAACCCCCCAATCACCAGCCTTCCAACCCGCCCCTGATTGCCTACCGGAACTCACCCTCCCCCCGATCTCCTCCCCCCACCCCCCACCTCCCCCCCCCCCCCCCCGGCCAGCCCAGATCTCCCCCGTTATGACCAACCCCAACACCCCCACCCGATGACCAGCCCTGATCACTCCCTCCCCCACCAATCCCACTTACAGGATGGTATTGGATTGCCCCACCTCCATATGCCCTGCCCCCTTGGCACCACCAGTGCCCGGTAGGGAGTGCCAATGTGCCTGGTGGGCATTGCCAGGTTAGCAGGCTGGCACTGCCAGGTTGGCACTGTCCAAGGGGCACCACCTCATTTGCCCTTAACCTCCCGGGGGGCTTCAATGGCCTCTGTCCCCACAGCGGGGTGAGGACGCTTGTTCCCTATTTGTGGGGAGCAGCTGTAAACCCCGCTGGTGGGAACCACTTGCAGCGGAGACTACCATCCCAGGCCCGCTAATCATATGAACACTGGCCGCAAATCTCCCATTGTCTCCTGGCCCGCTACATTTGAAAACCAAAATCCAATAATCTTGCTTGTAATTTATGTGTATAAATAGTTGTACTTAAAAGAGAATTCTGCACTTTTCCAATTCTGGCACCACCAGTTTTGATCTCACCTCCCTTGGCAACACTTTTAACTATCCAAATCCTGAATTCAAGAATTCTTCTCTGAATGTTTCAGTCTCTCTACCGCTCTTTCCTACTTTAGGACAGTCCCTTAAAACCTATCCAATCAGCTCAGCTTACAGCTAGCTGCCAGTCCTAATGGCTCCTTATGTCCTTCTTTCCGGCTCCCCCACCCACTCTCCCTTTCAACTAAACCTAAAGGCTACTTACCCAGAGAAGCGGGGACTTTATTTTGATGACAAAGTCAATAACATGATGGGTATGTGCACATCATTTTAACTACGTGCCTGACTAAGCTGGTGACAGACAGGAGCTAGGACGCAATAGACCCAGGGAAGCTCACTTTGGTTATATTTTAAAGCTTCCTTGCTGACCAAGTGGGATATGGATGTGACTTGATATCAAAGTATGACAATGACAAAATCTTTTGAATCTCTTGCTTCAGGGGCGAGGTGGATCCCTCTCGCCCTCCTTCCGACCATGCACATCCCTGTTTCATCCACTTTAATTCCTTATTCCAAACCCCAGTTATGGCTGGGTCTTAAGATTTAAATTCTAGCAAAACTGGATTAGTACAAAGTTAATCCTGTAAAAGAAAGAAAGAACCATACAGCATAGAAGGAAAGAAGGAAGCCACTTGGCCTATCATCATTGCTCTTTGCAAGAACAATTCAATTAGGACTCTTCTGCCCTCTTTCCCAAAGCCCTACAAATCAGGTCCATATCCAATTCCCCTTTGGAAGGTACACTGAAACTGCATCTTCCACTTTATATGAAGTGCACTGCAAATCTTAACTTACTGTCTAAATATTCTCATCCCTTTTGCTTCTGTTCACTGAGATTTTTTTCAATAGCAAAATATAATTACCATTAATAGCTGTTTCCATTTTTATTTTAGTATTTATCAAGTGTTGATATCTGGTGCAAAACCTGTGCTGAGGGAGGACTTCCGTCTGAAATGCAAGATTTGGAGATTGCCATTCACCATCATCAGACACTGTATGAGCAGATCACACAGGCATATGCAGAGGTAAAGAGGTGATCCATTCATTCCAGGAAGTATACACCGTCATCAAATTGCTTTCTTTGGCCTGTCATTCCACTGATTGTAATTTGGTTTCTGTGCTTTTCTTTTCAACTTCCTCCACTTATTTGATTTTAAGGCAATTCCTAATCAGTTACTCCCTAACCCTTTCCCTTGAAAATTCTGACCTGACTTCCGTGAATTCTGCAGTTTAATCAGTTGATAGCCAGTATAAAATAACCGTGTTCTCTCGTTAATTCAAACCATTTGAGATGTTTACAATTTTTGTACTACATAATTCATGAGGATCCCATTTTATGGTCCTCTTGCACTTGAAAATGTGTATTGTTCCAGATAATTGGTTATACTGTCAGCTTGTTTTATTGGTGAAAACGCATTCCGAGGCCATGAGACTTCAAACTACTATTTTGAGCATGATGGTTTGAGTCAGGCAGAGCTGACGATTGTAAATAACATCGACTCCGTTGTAAGTTGGATACAAATATTTAGTAGTGGAAAAGGGAGAAACATTAAAGGAAACTAGTAGAATTTAACTGAATCATGATCGACTAATTATGAATATAATTATGAATGCCAGAATCAATTCTTTAGTTCAGCATTTCACTTTTGATAAAACTCAGCTGTTATGTTTATTTCAGGTAAGTCAGGATGGCAAAGCTCTCCTAGATGTACTGCAGCGACCTTTGAGCCCAGGAAACTCTGACTCCCTCACTGCAACTGCAAACTACTCCAAAGCAGTTCATCGAGTTTTAGACATTGTGCATGAAGTGTTGCATCACCAGCGAAGGCTTGAAAGTATCTGGCAACACCGCAAAGTCCGACTGCATCAACGACTTCAGCTGTGTGTTTTCCAGCAGGACGTTCAACAGGTAAAATAAAAGCAAAATACTGCCAATGCTGGAGATCTGAAATCAAAACAGAAAGTGCTGGAAAAACTCAGCAGGTCTGGCAGCTTATGTGTGGAGAGAAACAGTCAATGGCCTGAATCCTCCGGCCCTTCACGCTGGTGGGATTCTCCAGTCCCGCCGGCAGCGCTACCCCACCTGCGGGTTTCCTGCCTGCATGGAGTGACATCAATGGGAATTCCCATTGACAGCAGCGGGACCAAAGAATCCCGCTGCTAGCAAATAACACGCCACCTCTCGCCAGGGGGAAACACGTGCTGGGAGGCCGGAGAACCTCACCCAATGTTTCGAGTCCAATAGGAACTTTCTTTTTCAGAGGATGATTATTTGAATACCGAGACCAATGAGGTGGAAAGTGAGGACAAGGAGAACCCTACTGGGGTTTTGGAAGGGGAAGAAGTGCAGGAAATGGGTCAGACACGATTCAGGGCTCTGTCAACCACATTGGAGCGGGGGAGCTGAGGGGAATCCTCAGCTCAGGCAAAAGGAAGGTCTCTTGGAAACACCATTGTGGAAAGTGGCATCATCAGCTCAGATGCAATGGAGACAAGAGAAACGGGAGAAAGGAAGTCCTTACAAGAAGCAAGATGTGAGGAAGCGTAATCGATTTGATTTGATTTATTATTGTCAAATGTATTAGTATACAGTGAAAAGTATTGTTTCTTGCACTATACAGACAAAGCAGACTGTACAGTGAGAAAGAAAGGAGAGAGTGCAGAGTGTAGTGTTAAAATCGTAGCTAGGGTGTAGAAAAGGATCAATTTAATATGAGGTGGGTCCATTCAAAAGTCTAATGGCAGCAGGGAAGAAGCTGTTCTTGAGTCGCTTGGTACGTATCCTCAGACGTTTGTATCTTTTTCCCGACGGAAGAAGGTGGAAGAGAGTATGTCTGGGGTGCTTAGGGTCCTTGATTATGCTGGCAATGGAGTCAATGGATGGGGGGCTGGTTTGCGAGATGGGCTGGGCTTCCCTCACGACCCTTTGTAGTTTATTGTGGTCTTGGACAGAGCAGGAACCATACAAGCTGTGATACAACCAGAAAGAATGCGTTCAATGGTGCATCCGTAAAAGTTGGTGAGAGTCGTAGCGCACATGCCAAATTTCCTTAGTCTCCTGAGAAAGTGGAGGAGTAGCTGTGGGAGTTGGTTTCATTGGTGAAGAAGCATTCCAAGACAGCTTCAGACAGCTATTTTGAGCACGATGGTTTGAGTCAGACAGGCCAATGGTTGCAAATAACGTTTACAACTTGGATACAATTTACAACTTGTAATGATTATTAGTAGACAGTCTATCCCCAGAATTGGAGACAGAGAAGTTAATGAATGGAAGGGAAATGTCAGAGATGTTCCATGAGAGAAGGGTGGAAATTGGAAGCAAATTGATGAATTTTGTAGGACAGACTACACAGGATGAAATAACTGGTGTGTGTAAAATAGATCCTGCAATAATCATTGGTAACTTTAATCTACATGTAAATTGGGTGAATCAGATTGGCAAAGGTAGCCGAGCATGTGATTAGTATGCAAATTCTCTTCCCCAGAAAGCTGTGGAGGCTGGTTCATTCAATTTATTCAGTGCATAGTTAGATTAATTTTTGATTGACAAGGGCAGCAGACATGAAAGTGGAGTTGAGACCACAACTAGATCAGCCATGGTCTTATTGAATGGAGAAGCAAGCCCAAAGGGTCAAATGTCCTACTCCTGCTCCAAAATCCTACGTTCTATGTTTCAGTTCCAGATGAGAGTAGGAAGCAGCATGGATACAGTCATCAATGTACTGGAAAAAGAGTTATTAGGTCTTAGTAGGACTGGAACAAGGAATGTTCCACATGCCGCACAAAAATACAGGCATAACTAGGGCCCATGTGGGCACTCATAGTCACATGCTTTGTCAAGAGGAAGTGAAACAAGTAAAAGAGGAATTGTTCAATGAAAAAACAAGTTCAGCCGTGTAAGAGGGTGGTGCTGGATGGGAACTATTTGGGCCTCCGTTCACGGAAAAGGCAGAAAGCCCTCAGATGATCCTGATGCGGGAAGGGGGTGTAGAGGAAATGGGTATCCACGGTGAATAGGAGGCAGTTGAGTTCACAAAGCTAGAAATGGTTGAAATTACAGAGGGTGTCAGCAGAATCATAAATGTAGCTGAGAAGACATTGAACAAGGGTAGAAAAAATAAAGTCAGCGTGGGAAGAAATAAGTTCAGTGGGGCAGGAATAGGCTGAGACAATGAGTCTACCAGAGCAATACTGTTTGTGGATTTTGGAAAAGAGGTATAAGTGGGCTGTTCGGTGTAGGAGGACAATAAGGTGGGAAGCTATGGAAGGAAGATCTCCAGCGGAGGTGAGATCAGTGATAGTCCTGGGCACAATGGTTTAATGTTTGGTGGTGGGGTCATGGTCCATGGGGAGGTAGGAAGAGACTCTGAGAGTTGGCGCTCTGAGATGTAGAGGTCAGTACACCAGAAAAACACTGCCCTTTTCAGAGGATTTGGCAAAGACAGGGCTAGATCTAAAGGAATGGGGAGCAGCAAGTTCAGAGGGGAGACAGGTTAGAGTGGGAGGGGAGCAGAGAAATAAGACAGCCGACGTCACATCAACAGTTGTTATTGAAAAGATCAAGAGTAGGTAAGATGCCAAAGCGTGAGGTCCAGCTGGAGGGAAAGTATTGAAGACTGATGAAGGGGTCTGTTGAGCAGAGGATGGACTTCTGCCCAAAGAATTAAGCATGGAGGTGAAGATGATGAAGAAGAATCATATTGGACACAAAACATTGGGTGGGATTCTCTGGCTTCTCTGCGGTGTATTTATCAGTGGAGGTTTTCCAGCATTTTCTGTTTTATTTCAACAGGTATAGGTTTAATTTATCAGATCACTGAAAAGTAAATCACCTTTTGCTTCACTAATGGAATCTCTTAATCTCTGCCTTTCAAAGAAGTGTTATTCAATGATATGTAACAACAACCTACATCTTTATATACCATTAACATAATAAACACCCCAAAGCACTTGGAGCATTATCAGTCAAAATCTGACATTAAACCACATAGGAACAAACAGGATAAGTGATCAGAAGGCTGGCCAAATAAGATTTTTTTAAGGACGTTCTTAAAAGAGGGGAGAGAGGCAGTGAGGTTTAGGGAGGGGACTTCAGAGCTTAGAGCCTAGACAACTTGGAGGCATGACCATCTATGGTGGAGCAATCAAAATCAGTCATGTTTAAGAGGTCAAAATTAAAGCAGTGCGGACATCTTTGAATGTTGTAGTACTGGCGTATGTTTCAGAGAGAGGGAGGGGTGAGGCCATAGGGGAAGATGCATAGTCAAAGTAAAGACTAAAGGCGAAGGGTATAATGATCATTTTGCGTTCAGTAAATATTATAATAACAAGTGGGCTAGTAATTGTGCATGTGAATTTTTATTTTTGGGCATCATAGTGAGGTGAATGAAGAACTATCATTGCAATTACATCTTGAAGAGTTTTGTGGTGAAATATGATTTGAGGCGGGAAATCAAAACTGGGGGAAAGATTTTGTGCAGTATAACTGATGATTAACAGCAGAAAATAACCCACTGAAAGGAAAAGTATGGAGCCTTACTGGAAGAAAACAACACTCGGCGGATTTGCAGCAAGGTTTCTGTCAGTATTAAGTCTAGATTTCTTATAAAAAGATCGCTTCCAGTCC
The DNA here is from genome assembly GCF_964213995.1 of Mustelus asterias. Lineage (NCBI taxonomy): Eukaryota > Metazoa > Chordata > Chondrichthyes > Carcharhiniformes > Triakidae > Mustelus > Mustelus asterias. The sequence goes on from NC_135814.1 coordinate 50,744,999, forward strand.
TGCCACTATTTCCTACACTCTGCTCATTTTAATTGTCTTTTCTTTTTCTTGAAGCAACTCCCATAAATGTTTTTGTCTCACGTTATCTGCTTCCTTAGTTGCAATCTTACCACATTCTTCTATTCTGTACCCCCTTGCCAAAATCCTGCTTGACTATCATCCTTGCCTACTTTCCTCTTCACTCTTAGTTTCTTCCAGTTAGTTTTATTTCCCCAGATCCTCTAACAGTTGAAATATTTTGACCACAAAATTCAAAACCGAGGTGCCATTTTGCCTCCAAAGTGACATCTGTGGCATATGCGTGCTCTTCTGGTGAAAGCTGCACTTAACGTCATTGTGGTGAGGGCATTAGTGAGCATCTGGGAGCATCTGTCAGGAGAATGCAGAGTAGGCAGGTCATCACGTCAACCAGTGTGAAATGCTGAAATCTGCGCCCTGTTGCAGCCAGTGGCTGTGGGGGTCACGTGGCCCTTGAACTTCTATGTGTTGGGTTTCTTCCAGGCTGGAGCAGGTGATATTTACAACATCTCACATTTTACTCACCATTGTATTGGTTCGGTATTCCAACTCAGCAGTATTCATTTTGTTCGCTCTTACCAGAAAGAAGGAGGCAGGGTGAGCTTACAGTTTCTTTGTGATGCAGGATGCACACATGTCACTTTGTGGATGCCACATTCAAATGCTAAGATGTACCTCAAACATAAGGGGAGTCCGGCTGTGTCCGGCTGGTGTGCAACCATATGCAGTGTATCAATCAAACAGGTTAATGCCTGATATCCTATAGGAGTCATGATGCCAGCATTCCATGGCAATCCACTGCGCCATCTGCATTTGAGCTGGTACAAAACAACCAGAGGACGGTTAGTGAATGACAAAGATCATCCGCAGATGATATGGCTCCTGACTCCAGGTTATAACCCATGTGGTTAAGGACAGCAAATAATGAAAGCCATGCTGCTGTGCAAAATGTGATAGAGCAAACCATTGGGACACCATTGTCTGGGCCACACTATAGGAGAACTGCAGTACTTGACTGAAGGTATGTCAAGACTTGTGGTGATCTGCTACATATTGAACAACTTCACCATCATGCGAGCACAGCCCTTGACAACAGCTCTTGGAGTTGGAGTCATACTTAGCACAAAGGAAGGTGGTTGTGGTGGTTGGAGGTCATTCATCTCATTTCCAGGACATTACTGCAGGAGTTCCTCAGGGCAGTGTCCTAGACCATACTATCTTCAGCTGTTTCATCACCTTCCTTCCATCATAAGATCAAAAAGATGACTGCACAATATTCAGCATCATTTGCGATTCTTCAGATCCTGATGCAGTCCGTGTCCAAATGCAGCAAGGCCTGGACAATATCCAGGCTTGCGCTGGCAAGTGACATGTAACTTGCACGCCATACAAGTGCCTGGGAATGACTATCTCCAAGATAGAATCTAACCATCTCCCCTTGACATTCAATGGCATTACAAAGAACAAAGAACATTGCTGAATTCCCTCACCATCAACATATTGGTGATTACCATTGACTGGAAAGCGAACTGGACGAGCCATATAGATAATTTGGCCATGAACAGGTCAGAAGCTAAGAATCCTGTGTTGTGTAACTCACCTCCTGACTCCCAAAGGCTGCCCACCATCTGCAAGGCGCAAGTCAGGAGTGTGATGGAATACACCCCCCTTGCCTGGATGAATGCAGCTCCAACAACATTCAAGACGCTTGACACTATTCAGGACAAAGCAGCCCACTTGATTGGCACCCCTTCCACAAACATTCAATCCCTCCACCACCAACACACAGTGGCGACAGTGTGTACGATCTACAAGATGCAGTGCAGGAACTCGTCAAGCTCCATTGTTTTCCATCCAGAAGGACAAGGGCAGCAGACACATGGGAACGCCACCACCTGGAAATTCCCCTCAAAGCCACACACCATCCTGAATTTGAAATATATCGCCATTCCTTCACTGTCACTGAGGCAAAATCCCGGAACCTCCTCCCAAACAGACTGTGGGTACACCTACACAACATGGAATGCAGCAGTTCAAGAAAGCAGCTCACCACCACCTTCTCAAGGACAGTTAGGGATGAGTAATAAATGCTGGCCTAGTCAGCAACACCCACATCTCATGAATGATTTTTTAAAAAATTCTGACAAGAAGCTGAGCAGGAGGAAGAGGAATGGAACAGATCAGCCAACGCAGACTGGCTGGTTGTCTCTGATCTGCCCATCCTACTAATTCCCTAACCCTAATTCATCAACAGTTCCACACAACATTCCCTCTGTCACTGACCATTACACTGGCCAACATACAAAATAAAAGCTACCATAATTGAACATTTTAAACCAATGTAAGTATAAATCAAAGCATGCTACATTCTGTACAAACATCAACCAATCATTCTGTCCATTCCCTTTATACCTGTCTTGCAAGTACCTTTGCCTGACCTTGTGCACCTATGCAGTCCTACCCCAGTGCTGCTGACTTTCACTGGGAGTGACAGCAAGTAGCCTTGCAGGATGACCTTGGGTAGCTCTGGTCCTAAGTGGCCCAACCCTCCAGGTTTCCCGTTGGTGTGGGCACTCACGACGAAAGACTGGTCACTCTCCCATTATGTGCAAGAGATTTTCTAGCTTGTGCATATGTTTCTTAACTTTGTAACTGTAAGGCAACAAAGTGTGCAGGACTGTCAACCTTTATTCAGATTGCTGTCACTAGCTTTTTCAATAATCACCGCGTCCTCCCCTCGACCCACTGTTTGCATGGTGCCATTGATATTTTATTCAATAGTCCAGAGTCCTTAATATCCCCATGAGAATCTGCAGCTTTAAATCTGTTAGAGAGCTTAAGTTGATCTGGGTGTAATTGTTCTGAATTTTCCACCAGCCTTGTTGTCCCTCAGATGACAATCCATCTTTTGTTCACCACTGCCTTTACCCATCTCTCACCAGTGTTACTCCTGTCTATAAAACTTGTGCTTTTGGAGCATCTCAAGTTAACAAGTTTGTTCACTTTGTGTCATGCAGAGAGAGTTCTTTGGTTTCCATGGGTGTCAGATGGCTAACTGACAAAAGAGAATTGAACTGATTTTCCTGGCCCTTTCCCACCCCTGCCCCAGAGTTGGACATGATCTGTGCACCTGGAGTACACTATTCCTGTCCAGACCTAGGAGCACCACTATTTCTTATCCTAGGCCATTAACAGGATATCCTGGGACTGGGCCTTACACTGAATGCAAAAACATAAAATTTAGTCACATCCACAGGCTGCTGAGATAGGAGCCAAAGTTGATGAAGGAGCTTAAAGGCCGAATGATATCTAAACATAATGGCGGTTGGGGAATGGGTAGTTTGTATGGGCTGCTTAATTGAAAAATGACCCAGTCTCCTTGAAATATTTATCTTTCAAACATCTAAAACAACGTAACAGCTTATCTAAATTGCTGTTTGTAGTACCTTACTGTTTCCAAATTGTGGAGATGCCGGCATTGGACTGGGGTGGACACAGTAAGAGGTCTCACACACCAGGTTAAAGTCCAACAGGTTTATTTGGAATCACGAGCTTTTGGACAACTGCTCCTTCCTCAGGAGGAAGGAGCAGCGCTCCGAAAGCTCGTGATTCCAAATAAACCTGTTGGACTTTAACCTGGTGTTGTGAGACTTCTTACTGTTTCCAAATTAGCTGCTAACTGACTTACATTACAACAATGTCTACATTTTAAAGGCACTTTGTACCCTGAAAAGCACTTTGGGACACCTAAGATCATCAAATGTGCTACGTAAATCCAAAGTTTTTCCATTTTTCTTTATTTATCAGGCTTATTTAAAGATGAATATATTTGTATTAAAACTGTACATCTTTGTAATTTGAACAAAACAAATAAACATTCACTTTATTTGGAAGCCCTGTGATTCATCACACAACTGGGATTTTTGTAGCTGCTGTTTCCAGTGTATATAACTGACTGGAATAGTCTCTGCTGGGAGCTGTGTGGAGCTCCCTAATAAAAGCATAAATTATGTTTCCCTGCTGATTTCCCACAGCAAATTACAACAGAGGATCAGGAGAACCAGACATAAATTCAAGGCCAGTGTCTAACAAATGCTTGCAGGCGTGAAAGAATAGTGGTTTATTTTTGTCTTTGTCGACTGTTAATTGACAAACCAGGCATGATTGCAGTAGTTGAATTTCAGTATTCATGTTAACACTTGACAGAAGAAATAAGAAATTTATTGCCTGTAAATAGAAGGTCATATTTAACTAATTTCATCAGTTATTCAAGACAAAGAATTTCAAAGATACGTTATCTCCTCAGATTCCAATTGTCTGTGTTGTTAAAACCTTTGTAATGAAACATTGGCAGATGAAATGAAAGAAGCATTTTATAAGGAGACAGTTGCTTTCAGAATTCTTACTCATACTGGGGATATCTTGAATTGAGTATTTTATGGATTGTGTCCTTCGACTGGAACTTTTTGGACACTGCTTTCTTAAGAAATTCCTGTTAAAAATAACATTTAATTTTATGGAGAACTTGTGAATGGAGAATGGAGAACTGCTGTGGTTAATCCAGCAAATTAATGGGACTGGTTTAGCTGAAATGAAAGCAGTAATTATATAATTATACAGCCTGTGAGAGTCCAAAGGCATATTGTCATTGTACTACAATCAGAATGAGTTTTAACCATATAGTAGCCATGCTAAATAATATCGGTGAATGGTATAGCAAATATATAATTTAGGTTTTAATTGTTGTACTATTATGCCCCCAAATTCTATGGGTCTGCGGTGAAAAGGCACAATTTAGGGCAAGACCAAATATACTAGGCCCAGCTCCTTTTTATCCATCAGAAATGGTGATTCAAAGGGGAATGGGCATCTGCACAACACTGAGCACAAGGAATGCCTTCATATCCCTGGTACCAAGAGTTTACTTAAGTGTATAAGGTAAAGTCCTACATGTTTCCTGAAGGGGATGCTTAGATCTTAGACCTTTCAAGACCTACTAAACAGCACGTGAATGATTTTGTACTTCTATCATTCCCCTGGAATTGTGAAGGAAAGTTGCGAAAAAATCATTAATATTCACGAGGGTACATACTATATATAATAGTCTAAATGTAAAATGTTGGTTTTTTTCAATTATCAACCCAAACACTGATTCTGATTTGTTTTTATTAAATCCAAAGATTAATAATTCTCTACAGGAGATCCATAATCCAATTTTTGTCAGCAGTGAATCCAGTTAGCCAGACAAAACAGTGGATGCAAAGTGTAATTTGTAGATACCATCAGGACAAAATTGTCACATTTTAAGCATACTGTGTAAACTTCCTTTATCACCATATGGACTAACTGAGGAATGCCATGAGGATGTTATTTAATGAGCCAGCCTGCTGTTAAAGCACGCCAGTGATGTAACATAAAATGCTGGCAAAACAGCATGGACAAAATAGTAGAAAGGCCAACAAACTGTAATATCTGCGTCCTTTAATGTGAGCTTATGCTTGTTTTGGAGAGCAGGAATTTTCTACACTGCCATTAAACCAGATTCCTTCCTAATCTATACAATATAAAAGAATTGCTTTGTTATTATCCTTAAATCATTGTCTGTGATCATCAGTCTGTGTGGAGTTTGCACATTCTCCTTGTGTCTGCGTGGATTTCTTCCGGGTGCTCTGGTTTCCTCTCACAGTCCAAAGATGTGCGGGCTAGGTTGATTGGCTATGCTAAATTGCTCCTTAGTGTCAGGGGGATTAGGAGGGTAAATATATAGGGTTAAGGGGATAGGGCCTGGTCAGTGCGGTCTCGATGGGCCAAATGGCCTTCTTCTGTACTGTAGATTCTATGGTCACAAAGCACTTTCTCACAGTAGCAATTTGACAATTTTCACTTTGACTGTTATCCTGGTTAACATAGCCACTATTGACACAGATATAAATGTTTATGAATTTGGGACTGGAGTATTTAATATAACATGGAAAAGAAAGCAATTTCAATTTAATAAACGTAAAGTTAAAGTTTATTTATTCGTCATAAGTAAGGCATATATTATCACTGCAATGAAGTTACTGTGAAATTCCCCGAGTCGCCACATTCTGGCGCCAGTTCGGGTCAATGCACCTGACCAGCATGTCTTTCAGACTGTGGGAGAAAACCGGAGCACCCGGAGGAAACCCACGCAGACACAGGGAGAACGTGCAGATTCCACACAGTGACCCAAGACGGGAATTGAACCCGGATCTCTGGTGCTGTGAGGCAGCAGTGCTAACCACTGTGCCATTTGGTCAATTTGGTAAAATATACTTCCTCCCTGACGCTGTTAGTCTATGTAGAATAAGCATTTTTGGCTTCAAAATGACTGATATTTACATAAATTAGAATTTATAAAATAAATATCCATTGATAGAACATAGAAAAAATACAGCACAAACAGGCCCTTCGGCCCACAAGTTGCGCCGGTCATGTCCCTACCTACCTAGGCTTATATATAGGCTTACCTATAACCCTCAATCCTATTAAGTCCCATGTACTCATCCAGAAGTCTCTTAAAAGACCCTATCGAGTTTGCCTCCACCACCACTGACGACAGCCGATTCCACTCACCCACCACCCTCAGTGAAAAACTTACCCCTGACATCTCCTCTGTACCTACTCCCCAGCACCTTAAACCTGTGTCCTCTCGTAGCAGCCATTTCAGCCCTGGGAAAAAGCCTCCGAGAATCCACCCGATCTATACCTCTCAACATCTTGTACACCTCTATCAGGTCACCTCTCATCCTTCGTCTCTCCAAGGAGAAAAGACCGAGCTCCCTCAATCTATCCTCATAAGGCATGCCACCCAATCCAGGCAACATCCTTGTAAATCTTCTCTGCACCCTTTCAATCATTTCCACATCCCTCCTGTAATGAGGCGACCAGAACTGAGCACAGTACTCCAAGTGGGGTCTGACGAGGGTCTTATAAAGCTGCATAATTTTCTCCCGACTCCTAAACTCAATCCCTCGATTGATGAAGGCCAGCACACCATACGCCTTCTTAACCACTTCCTCTACCTGCGAGGCCGATTTAAGAGTCCTATGGACCCGGACCCCAAGGTCCTTCTGATCCTCTACACTGCTAAGAGCCTTACCCTTGATATTATACTCCTTCATCCCATTTGACCTGCCAAAATGGACCACTACACATTTATCCGGGTTGAAGTCCATCTGCCACTTCTCCGCCCAGTCTTGCATCCTATCTATGTCACGCTGCAGCTTCTGACATCCCTCCAACCTATCCATAACACCACCAACCTTCATGTCGTCGGCAAACTTACCAACCCATCCCTCCACTTCCTCATCCAGGTCATTTATGAAAATGACAAACAGCAAGGGTCCCAGAACAGATCCCTGGGGCACTCCACTGGTGACCGACCTCCATTCAGAAAAAGACCCATCTACAACCACTCTCTGCCTTCTGCAGGCAAGCCAGTTCTGGATCCATAAGACAACAGCCCCTTGGATCCCATGCCCTCTCACTTTCTTGAGAAGTCTTGCATGGGCGACCTTATTGAACGCCTTGCTGAAGTCCATGTAAACGACATCTACCGCTTTTCCTTCGTCAATGTGTTTAGTCACATTTTCAAAGAACTCCACCAGGCTCGTAAGGCACGATTTGCCTTTGACAAAGCCGTGCTGACTACTTTTGAGCATACTAAACTTCTCTAAATGTTCATAAATCCTGTTCCTCAGGATCTTCTCCATCAACTTACCAACCACTGAGGTTAGACTCACCGGTCGGTAATTTCCTGGGCTATCCCTATTCCCTTTCTTGAATATAGGAATGGCATCTGCAATCCTCCAATCCTCCGGAACCTCTCCCGTCTCCATCGACAACGCAAAGATCATTGCCAGAGGCTCTGCAATCTCTTCCCTCACCTCCCACAGTAACCTGGGGTACATCCCATCCAGTCCCGGCGACTTATCTATCTTGATGCTATTCAAAATTTCCAACACATCCTCTTTCTTAATGTCCACATACTCAATCGTTTCAGTCCGCCTCAATCCTGTAGTACAACCACCCAGGTCTTTTTCCACCGTGAATACCGAGGTAAAATATTCATCACGCACCTCTGCTATTTCTTCCGGTTCTGTACAGACTTTCTCACCTTCACATTTTATAGGTCCTATTCCTTCACATCTCATCCTTTTACTCTTCACATATTTATAGAACGCCTTAGGGTTCTCCTTAATCTTACCTGCCAAGGCCTTCTCGTGACCCCTTCTGGCTCTCCTAATTTCTTTCTTAAGTCCCTTCCTACAAGCCGTATACTCATCTAGATCCCTATCATCGCCTAGCTCTCTGAACCTTTTGTACGCTTTCCTTTTCTTTTTGACTAGGTTCAGCGCAGCTTTCGTGCACCACGGTTCCCGTAACCTACCAAAATCTCCCTGTCTCATCGGAACGTTGTCATGCAGAACTCCAGACAAACGTTCCTTGAAATTCTGCCACCTTACTTCGGTACTTTTCCTCGAGAATGCCTCCTTCCAATTTACGCCTCCAATCTCCTGCCTGATGGCTTCATATTTCCCCTTACTCCAGATAAACACTTTCCTAGCTTGCCTGATCGTATCTCTTTCCAATGCTAGCGTAAAGGAGATAGAGTTATGATCACTATCCCCAAGATGCTCCCCCACTGAGAGATCCGACACCTGTCCAGGCTCATTAGCCAGTACCCAGATCGAGTACAGCCTCTCCTCTTGTAGGCTTATGTGACAGCTTCAGACATCATGAAGAGTGGATAACTTGAAAATAGTGGTATGAATAGATTGTAGCATTCAAAGCTCCTGAAGTATACTCTCATTGATTTCAGAAATCAGTTGCTGTTAAAATTCATTCACAAATTCTTATTTTTAAGTTTATCAATTTGACATTGGGAAAAGCTACTAGACCAATTGTTAGAGAAGAAGAATGCAGTATGTGCTTTGGATTGCTGCTTTAAAGCTGTTCAGTTTATACACATACAGCACACAGTAAAAATACAATCAACTAATAAGTGTGGAAGCAATTTTGAACATAATCTTTTCATGTCTGCCGCCTGAATTTGTTGAGGTTGTTGATCTGAAAGCTTCCTCTCTTTGATTACTGAGAGAATGATTGTAACTGCTTGTAACTGCTTTCCATTATTTGTCCTCAATTGGTAACATTTTCTTATCGTTAGGTACTGTGTTGCATTCCAGATATTTTCTACAATCGCCGCAAACATGAATTTTAATTTGGATGGAAATTACACAAAACACTCTTTAAAATACATTCTCCATAATTGGATGCTTAACATTTCAATGAGGGCACCGTCAAACACTCGTACTTCTCCAGCGTATGCAGGAGCACAGCTCCAACCAACTACCACTATGGGGAGGGAATAGTGAATGATAAGCAAGAAGGGAAAAGGGAAAAGCAACTAAGGGGTTGGTGAAACGAAGAATGTCTTTGAACACAAAGTAGGAATTGGCAAGGTGGATGGAACTAGACGGTGCGTGTTACGAGTTCCAGAGGGCAGGAGTGGAGTGAATAAGCTAGCAGCCATCACAATTGTGCCAGAATAAGCAGGGGACTAAAAGCCTGGTATTGGAGAATCATCATAGAAATCATAGAAACCCTACAGTGCAGAAGGAGGCCATTCGGCCCATTGAGTCTGCACTGACCACAATCCCACCCAGGCCCTACCCCCACATATTTTACCTGCTAATCCCTCTAACCTACGCATCTCTGGACTCTAAGGGGCAATTTTTAACCTGGCCAATCAACCTAACTCGCACATCTTTGGACTGTGGGAGGAAACCGGAGCACCCGGAGGAAACCCACGCAGACACGAGGAGAATGTGCAAACTCCACACAGACAGTGACCCAAGCTGGGAATCGAACCTGGGACCCTGGAGCTGTGAAGCAGCAGTGCTAACCACTGTGCTACCGTGCCGCCCACAATAACAATCAAAAGGACGTAAGATTGGAGGATATACCTAAAGAAAGGGATGATAAACAGAGGAGATTGAGAAATATGAAAATAAGGATGGAGATTAAAATTCAACTCAGTGGATCTGAGAAGTAAATGTAAGTTGGAGAAATGTGATTGTGGGGTTTAGAACAGGTGAGGATTTGGCCAGCAGCATTTTGAACAAATTGAAACTTGTGAAGGCTTACGCAGAAAGATCAGCCAGGAAGCATTTGAAACATTAGCTTTTAAAGTGTTAAAGCTACAGATTATGATTTTGGTGGCAAAAGTGGAAGGATGGAGGGAAGCGGTGGGAATTGTGGGGTCAGTAGAAGCAAGGCCAGGGGCACAAAGATACAGCCAGGCATGCTGGCTTCACTTTTATTAATCTTGAGGAAAAAATCTTTGGCCATCCATTGTGGGCGGCACGGTAGCACAGTGGTTAACACTGCTGCTTCACAGCTCCAGGGACCTGGGTTCGATTCCCGGCTTGGGTCACTGTCTATGTGGAGTTTGCACATTCTCCTCGTGTCTGCGTGGGTTTCCTCCGGATGCTCCGGTTTCCTCCCACAGTCCAAAGATGTGCGGGTCGGTTTGATTGACCATGCTAAAATTGCCCCTTAGTGTTCTGAGATGCGTAGGTTAGAGGGATTAGTGGGTAAAATATGTAGGGATATGGGGGTAGGGCCTGGGTGGGATTGTGGTCGGTGCAGACTCGATGGGCCGAATGGCCACTTTCTGTACTGTAGGGTTTCTATGATTCTATGATTCATGTCTTGATTTGGATGAGCAGCTTTTGGGGCAGACAGCTGGGATATCATCAGCATCGATGTGAAAACTGATCCAATGCTTCTGAACAGGGTCAAAAAGAAGGCATATTGTGTAGAAATTGCAGAGTGGATCTCGGGTACACTGCTGGGGTTCACCAAAGGTGAATTTACAGCCAGAGGAGGGGAAACAGTTGGAGACAATATGGTGGTTATGAGGTGTGAAAACAGGTGTATAAACTCAGCTGACCCGATTGAAGCCCCAAGATTGATTCAAGGCAGCTCCCGGCATCGTAATATGCACTTTTGGGGGGTTAGAACTCTACCTCAGTTCTGTAATCTCTTCCCCCATTTAAATAACATGCTGCTTTTTTTACTCTTCCTGCCAAAATGGACAAGTTCACATTTTATTCCATCTGCTAAATTTTGCCCACTCAGTTGTCGTATCTATATCCTTTTGCAGACTCCTTTTGTACTCCTCACAATTTATTATTTTTTATCTATCGTTGTGTCATCAGCAAATTTAGCAACCATACAGTCAATCCTGTCATCAAGTAATTAATATAGATTGTAAGTAGTTGAGGCCCAGCACTGATTACTATGGCACTCCATTCATTAGGTCTTACCAACCCATATATGCCTGCTTTCTGTTTCTTGTCAGCTAACCAATCCTCTATCCATGCTAATATGTTACCCCCTATCCCATGAGCTCTTCTTATGTGTAGTAAGCTTTGACATGGCACAATGTCAAATGCTTTCTGAAAATGTAAGTACACCACATCCACAGGTTCCCCTTTATCCATGTTTTTTGTGACTTCCACATTGAACTCTACTAAATTATCAAATATGATTTTCCTGTCACAAAACCATATTGACTCTGCCTGATTACACTGAGATTTTCAGTGTCCCACCATAACCTCCTTAATAATAGATTCCAGCATCTTCTGTATGAAAGATGGTAAGCTAACTGGCCCCTAATTTCCTGTCTCTGTCTCTCTAAGGGGCAGCGTGGTGGCACAGTGGTTAACACTGCTGCCTCACAGCATCTGGGATCTGGATTCAAATCCGGCCATGAGTGATTGTCGATGTGGAGTTTGCACATTCTCCCTGTGTCTGCGTTGGTTTCCTCCGGTGCTCCGGTTTCCTCCCACAGTCCGAAGATGTGCAAGTTAGGTGATTTGGCCATGCTAAATTGACCCTCAGTGTCCAAAGTTGTTTTGGTTAAGTGTATTGGCCATGTTAAATGCGCCGAGTTACGGGGCTAGGGCAGGAGGGTGGGCCTGGGTAAGATGCTCTTTTGGAGAGTGGGTGCAGACTTGATGGGCCAAATGGACACCTTCTGCACTGTTGGAATTCTGTGAATTCCTATCTTTGAATACAAGAGTTACATTCACTATGTTCTAATCTGATGGCACCTTTCCGGAATCCAGGGAATTCTGGAAAGCTAAAACCAGTGCATCTACTATCTCCGCAGCCATTTCTTTTAAGATCCTAGAATGAAGTCCATCAGGACCTGGGGATTTGTCAGCTTTAAGTTCCAATAATTTTCTCAGTACTCTTTCCCTGGTGATTGTAATTGTTTTAAGTCCCTCCCTCCCTTTCACCTCTTGATGCATCTTTATTTCTGGGATGTTATTTGAATCCTGTACGATAAAGACAGAGGCAAAATATCTGTTCAATTCATCTACCATTTTCTTATTTTCCATTATTAATTCCTTAAATACACACTGTAGGGTACCACTGTTCACTTCACTTATTCTTTTCCTTTCTAAATACCTGTACAAACGGTTAACATACATATTTATATTCCTAGCTAGCTTTCTGTCATGTTCCAGTTTCTCCCTCATTATTTTATAACCATTCTTTATGGTTCTATATGTTCTATCGTATCTTCTAACCTACCACTAATCTTTACAGAATTGTACACATTTTCTTTCAGTTTGATACTATTGGGTGGCACGGTGGCACAGTGGTTAGCACTGCTGCCTCACAGCATCAGGGACCCAGTTCAGTTCCAGCTTTGGGTGACAGTTTGTGTGGAGTTTGCACGTTCTCCCTGTGTCTGCGTGGGTTACCTCTGGATGCTCCAGTTTACTCCCACAGTCCGAAAAATGTGCAGATTAGGTTAATTGGCCATGCTAAATTGACTATTAGTGTCAGGGGGATTAACAGGGTAAATACGTGGGGTTACGGGGATAGGGCCTGGGTGGGATTGTTGTCGGTGCAGGCTCGATGGGCCAAATGACTTCTTTCTGCACTGTAGGGATTCTATGATTCCATGATACTGTCCATTAGCCACAATGGTACATCCTTCCTCTAGAATCTTTATTTCTCACTGGAATATCTTTGTTGAATGTTACAAAATATCTCCCTAAATGTCATCCATTGCCTCTCTACTATCCGTTAACCTAATTTCCCAGTTCACTTTAGCGAACTCCACCTTCATACCCTCATAATTGCCCTTATTTAAGTTCAAAACACTAGTCTTATTCCCAGCCTTCCCTTCCTTGACACAATGCAAAATTCAAACATGTTATGATCACTACTACTTAGAGGTGCTTTTACTAAAAGATCATTTATTAATCATGCCTCATGGCACATTACCAGATCTCGAGTAGACTGCTCTTTGGTTGTCACGAGTACATGCTGCTCAAAGAACTTTTCCCAAAAACTCATCCTCCAGGCTACCTTTGCCAATCTGGTTCACCCAATCTGTATGTAGATTAAAATCACCCATGATTATCGCTGTACTTTTCTCATAAGTCTCCATTATTTCTTTGTGTATACTCTATCCAGCACTGTGGTTAATGTTAACAGGCCTATAAACCACTGCCACAAATGACTTCATACCTTTACTATTATGTCTACTCAAACTGATTCTGCATCTTTAAAATAAGGTAATATCCCTCTATTGTATTAATGTCATTCTTAATTAACAGAGCTACCCCTCCACCTTTTCCTGGCTTCCAAGATGTTATGTATGCTTGAATTGTCATCAGATCATGACCGGAATTCTCTGACCTCGCCTGCGGCTGGGATTCTCCGGTCCCGCTGCTGTGAATGGAGATGTGGCTGAGCGCCACATTTTCTGTTCTTGCTGGCAGCAGTAGCAGGGCGTGCGATATCTTAGTGTTCCAGGCCATGCACATTCATTTCTATCTGAGTTGTCATTTAATCTTGTTTTGTTACGAGTATTGGGATACAAAGCCTTTAGTTATTTTTCCCATTTTTGCAATTTATGATGCACTCTTTAAATTTGGATGTTCTGTCCCTTCCTGCCGCATTCTGGTTTTCACTTCTCTTATTGAACCCTTGCACACCCCCTGCCCCCTACTATTTAGTTGAAAGCCCTTCTACTGCCCTAGTTATATGACTCACCAGAAAACTGGTCCCAGCATGGTGCAGCAGTACAGCTCCCATTTCCCCCATACTGGTGCCAGTGCCCCATGAATCAAAGCCCATTTCTCCCACACCAATCTTTGAACCATGCATGATCTTATTTACACCAATTTGCTCAAGGCTCAGGCAATAATCCAGAGATTATTACCTTTGAAGTTGTGTTTTTAATTTAGCCCCTAGCTGCTCATATCCTCTAAGTACTACCTTTTCTGAATCCTTCCTATGTTATTGGTACCTACATGCACCACAACCACTGGATCCTCCCCTTCCCACTGCAAGTTTATCTCCAACCCAGAGAAGATGTCCTGAACTATGGCACTGGGCATGCAACACAGCCTTCTGGACTCTCGCTCCAAGCAGCAGAGAACTATGTGCATTCCTCTGAATATACTGTCCTCTACTCCTGCTACATTCCTATTAATTCCCCCTGCTTGAATGGCTTCCTGTCCAATGATAGATTTGCTCACCCACCTTGTAGCCACCATTTTCATTCATGCAGGTTGCAAGAACCTCAGACCTATTGGACAATTGCAAAGGCTGAGGCGCCCTACTTTTACCTTCTGGATCCCCATAGCTTTCTCACTCACAGTCACACGGTCCTGTTCCTAACCACTGACCAAATCAGAAGACCCTCTCCTAAGGGGTCTGATAGCCTCCTGGTACAATATTCCCCCTCCCTCATGTGCCACAGTGTCAGCAACTTGGTCTCTAGTTCAACAACTCTAATTGAAGCTCCTCAAGCTGCAGACACTTATTACAGATTTTTTCCACGGATCACACCGGCATGGAGGAGCTCCCACATTCTGCAGTCACAACCCTGCCCTGCCATCTTTATTTTGTATTAATTATAAATTAAGAAAAATAACTGAATTAACAAACACTGCTACTCCCATAACCGTTACTACTGCGAGTAAACCTTACTATAATAAATAGAACCTTACAATTACTAATACATTACACAAGATTTGAAGATAAATGAGCAGACCATCAAGTTCCCAAGTTGGGTCACTGTCTGTGTGGAGTTTACCCGTTCTCCTCGTGTCTGCATGGGTTTCCTCCGGGTGCTCCGGTTTCCTCCCACAGTCCAAAGATGTGCGGGTTAGATTTATTGGCCATGATAAATTGGCCCTTAGTGTCAGGGGGACTAGCAGGGTAAATTCGTGGGGCTACGGGGATAGGGGCTAGGTGAGATTGTGGTCGGTGCAGACTCAATGAGCTGAATGGCCTCTTTCTGCACTGTAGGATTCTATGGTTTTATGATAAGCAACTAATCACTTGTCTGTTTTTCTGTGCTGTCACGCTTTGATTTCTCTCAGAACATGGCCGCTCTACTCTGGAGCCACAGACTGGATTGGATAGCTGTTCAAAGTGCTGCTGACTGCCTCATGGTCCTCCTTTTATCTCAGCTTTGACAAAGGGTCATCTGGACTCGAAACGTCAGCTCTTTTCTCTCCTTACAGATGCTGCCAGACCTGCTGAGATTTTGCAGCATTTTCTCTTTTGGTTTCAGATTCCAGCATCCGCAGTAATTTGCTTTTATCCTCCTTTTATCTGCTCTTTTAGATGCTGCTGACTGCCTCCCGGTCTTCTTTTTGCCCACTATTGTAGGTGGTACTAACAGCCTCCAGGCCCTCTTTTCACTTGTTCTTCTAGATTGTGCTGACTGCCTACTGCTCCTCCTTTTACCTGCTCTTCTAGATGCTGATTATTGCCTCTGGGTCCTACTTTCACCCATTCTTCTAGGTGCTGTTGACTACCTCTTGGTCTGCCCGGAGAATCTGTTTAAAAAAAATGTGCACCATGGAGATAAAACTCCACAATGTTCGGGGAAACTGGGACCTCTCTCCGAAACACCATCCTAGTAGATATCTTTTGTAATTTTGATCTGTACATTATGTGTGCCATGACTGATATGAAAATCAGATGGGAGTGTCATAAGTACCAAATGGTAGAGAATGTGAGGTAATAATATTGAGAAAGTGATGTGTTTCTGTATTCATTCAGAAAAGCTGGGCTGAGGAACTGAAGTGGTCAGGAATTAGGCAGTAAAGAATTGGGGGAACAATTAACAGAACAGGGGCGGGATTTTACGGCTTCGCTTGTCCCGAAACCGTAAAATCCCACCTGACGTTCAAGGACCTTTCCATGGTCCACCCTTCACCCACTCCGATTCCCATGGTGGGCAGGACGGCAGAATTCCTGCTCAGATTTGTGTTGGGTGTTGAGGGGAAGGTGGGGAGAAGCAGCTAAGAATGGGATAGGTGAGGGTTTGAAATCAGGAAAAAATTGAGGGCGAGATTTTCCGACCGCGCTCTCCACAAGACTGGAAAATCCCGCCTGAGGTCAACAGATCTTTGCATGGTCCCGTCCCGTCTGCTACGATTCCCGTGGTGGACGGGATGGGAAAATTCCGCCCCTTAGGGAGGGAAATTGTCCTCAATTTTAGACAAAGTATCACAACTGGAGAAGATGTTGGAAAATATGCACACTTTGAAAGATTAACAATTATTTGTTCATAGAACAAGTACATTTTTATCTGCAAGAACATCATGTTTCGTAGGGTTTTTGCTCTGCCTTTTTAGATTACGGAAAGAATGTATCTAACGATATATACAAGGAGCACCACCTTGTGGCTATATTTGCAATGACCTATTGGTAAGAGGTCTTTTCCCCTTGTAATCAGATTTTTCTTTATTTGTGTAATAAATATAAAACATACTGTTATGTTAGAGTGCTGGACTCTTAGCTGGAAAACCTGAGCTTGAACCCCAATCTTGATTAAAGGTTAAACTGAGAATTCCCTGGAAATGAAGGAGATATCACAGGCAAGAATTGCAATTATTTGTCACCGTTTTTTGGTATTACCAGTGCCCTTAGAACTATGTGACCCACAAATGCCCTTGTGAAGCGAATCACACCAGGCACCATATTGATAAGGGTATTAATACACGTGATGGACATCCGCTGGAAGAACGCAGAGCAGGTAGAGTCTGACGAAGAGTCACATGCTCTCTGCTGCCAGACCTGCCAGGTTTTTCCAGCATTTTCTGTTTTTAGTTCAGATTGTAGCATCAGGCAGCCTGAAGTGCTGATGTAATGCCAGTATTTGATCTTGGAAGTCAATGCTTTAATTCATACCTTTCTTAACCTCACATGGTGAACACAGGTTCATTGCTGGTTGATTTATTATGGCTGTTGCTTTGATTTTACAATTGCTTCACACTTCCTAAAGTTGCTTAAATTCGCAAAAGTCCATAGAAAGTGGTGTGGCCGATGCTAATGGAGCCTTTGCTGATTTCAAGGGTTACGGATGAACCAGTTGTTCCAAGAGATGGTTACATTAGTAAGCATTTACTTTAGAATACAGCATAATTTGGAGAATGAACAGAAGATATACAGATTAGGATAAGATACTGAAAGAGGAGGAGCAAGAGAAGAATAGCACTGAGTGGGAGGCCATATCTACGCAGGATGATCACGGAGCTATTTTCCTACT
Source organism: Mustelus asterias (assembly GCF_964213995.1). Taxonomy (NCBI): domain Eukaryota; kingdom Metazoa; phylum Chordata; class Chondrichthyes; order Carcharhiniformes; family Triakidae; genus Mustelus; species Mustelus asterias. The sequence continues at coordinate 50,762,643 of NC_135814.1, forward strand.
TGAACTGCAGCGAGGAGCAATAGATGGAATTTAATTTCTCCCCGCTTCCCCTCTGCATTCCCATGTGAGTGGGCAAGGAGATGACACTGTTTAATTGGGCAGGAAAACATGGGACGCAGAACCCATTGCCTTCTTGACTTCTGTTCTTTAAGTCGGGGTAGGGAAAGTCAAGGTTGGCCTTCTTTTCCCCAACCAATTGAAATTTTAAGCAGAAAATTAAGGGCCTCTTCCTGCCACCACTGATGTTTTACCAGAGCAGAGGGGGAGACCACTCAGTTAAACCTCGAGTCCTCCCTACAAAGGATTCCCTCCTGAATGGGTACCCTGTGACCCATGGAGGACTTCCCAGCAGCACAGGCTACCTCAATGGGAAGACACTCCTTGTGAGTACTCCCCATTCATCCCCCATTCCTGCCCCATCCCCGATTGAGGCCTGCCTTGGCTCCGGTGGTTCCCTGACCCCACTTACTGGAACAGCACACCTCATCCAGGATCACTGTTCCAGGGACTGCTGTAGTTCCAGCAGCGCTACAGCTTCTGGTGCACTGCTAGAATTGAAGAGCTGCTGGCTCTCTGAATGGCTGCCAGTTCTTGGAGGCAGGGCATCCTGCCTCACAGGGACAGAAGCCACAATTTCAGGCAACCACTTGCCTGAACCATTTGAAATAGAATTTTGGCTTTCAAGACCAGTGGAGGTGGGCTTGTCCCTGACTCTCCAGCCTGTAGTGGTGGTGGGGGGGGGGGGGGGGGGGGGGGAGCCCTGGTTCCACAGTTAATCCCAGACAGAGCCAACATTTCAGGCCAGTGACCTTTCATTAGGAATGGTTAGAAATGTAATAACATTTTAACAAATGAAAAGTGGGATGATAAGAAGAAGGACAAAAGGGAAGGTCTGTGATAAGATGGGGGCAGGAGGGGTTACAAGACAAGAGGTTTCTTGTTGCACTTTAGGCCAAAGAGAGTGATAATAAGACAAGTAAAGAAACGGAAGATAGAACATAGAACAGTACAGCACAGAACAGGCCCTTCGGCCCACGATGTTGTGCCGAGCTTTATCTGAAACCAAGATCAAGCTATCCCACTCCCTATCATCCTGGTGTGCTCCATGTGCCTATCCAATAACCGCTTAAATGTTCCTGAAGTGTCTGACTCCACTATCACTGCAGGCAGTCCATTCCACACCCCAACCACTCTCTGCGTAAAGAACCTACCTCTGATGCCCTTCCTGTATCTCTCACCACGAACCCTATAGTTATGCCCCCTTGTAATAGCTCCATCCACCCGAGGAAATAGTCTTTGAACGTTCACTCTATCTATCCCCTTCATCATTTTATAAACCTCTATTAAGTCTCCCCTCAGCCTCCTCCGCTCCAGAGAGAACAGCCCTAGCTCCCTCAACCTTTCCTCATAAGACCTACCCTCCAAACCAGGCAGCATCCTGGTAAATCTCCCCTGCACTCTTTCCAGCGCTTCCACATCCTTCTTATAGTGAGGTGACCAGAACTGCACACAATATTCCAAATGTGGTCTCACCAAGGTCATGTACAGTTGCAGCATAACCCCACGGCTCTTAAACTCCAACCCGCTGTTAATAAAAGCTAACACACTATAGGCCTTCTTCACAGCTCTATCCACTTGAGTGGCAACCTTTAGAGATCTGTGGATATGGACCCCAAGATCTCTCTGTTCCTCCACAGTCTTCAGAACCCTACCTTTGACCCTGTAATCCACATTTAAATTAGTCCTACCAAAATGAATCACCTCACATTTATCAGGGTTAAACTCCATTTGCCATTTTTCAGCCCAGCTTTGCATCCTATCTATGTCTCTTTGCAGCCTACAACAGCCCTCCACCTCATCCACTACTCCACCAATCTTGGTGTCATCAGCAAATTTACTGATCCACCCTTCAGCCCCCTCCTCTAAGTCATTAATAAAAATCACAAAGGGCAGAGGACCAAGCACTGATCCCTGCGGCACTCCGCTAGCAACCTGCCTCCAATCCGAAAATTTTCCATCAACCACCACCCTCTGTCTTCATGTGTCATGAAGTGGGATGAATGCAGGATAGCTGATGTATGAATGCAAAGTGAAGGAAACAAGAGAGAAAGAGAAAACTGAACCAGCAAAACATGGGGGAAGAAGCATGATTAAAATCATTTAACTCAATATTGAGATTAGAATACTGTAAAATGTCTAGCTGAAAGATGTGAGGGGTGATTCTCCCATCCTGCTGCGCTGCTTTTGCAGCACAATGGGCCAGAAGACTCGAGCAGAGGCCGTTTCGCGGGCTCCCTGCAAGGTGCCATGGCCTCCGCACGTCTCCGGCAGCCAGATTTCCGGCACCATCAGCTCCGTGCCAGAAATCGGCGCGGACCTGCATAATATGTGTGAATCCTCATTTAAATGCTATTTAAATAGCATTAGCAGGCCCAGGACTGAAATCTCCGGGTCCGCTAGCTTCACCCCTTCCTGCCAGGAGTGGTTCACTCCAGCAGAGTTTAGTATAACTCCCCACTTGCGGGAGCTGGCAGTCCGACCCTGCTGGAGTGAAGGGGGGGGGCATTCGAGGCCCCACAGAGGGTCGTGCGGTGGGGGGGGTCCCCCTGGGCATTGTCACCTCGACAGTGCCAGCCTGGGCCCTCTGGCATTGCCCAAGGGGAAAAGTGCCAATGCCCAGGAGGTACATTGGCGCTGCCCACCAGGCATAGGGCAGTGCCAAGGAGGCAGGGCCCAATGGGGGGGTATGGGGCCCTCGGGGGGATCAATGGGGGTGGGGGACCCCACTGCCATTCTGCAGCCCGGCTGGGTGACAGAGAAGGGGGGCCAGCGATCGGGACTGGCCATCAGTGTTGGCGGAGGGGCAGGGGGGTCAGCCTGCTGAGGCTGTCAGGGCTGCTAGGAGGGGCAGGCTGTGGAGGGGGGGGGGGTATTCGGGGCTGCTGGTGGGAGGGGGGGAAATTGGGAGATCAGGGCTGCGGGGGGGGGGGGGGGGGGGGCGCGGACATTGAGGTGGGCGGGGGGAGGGTCAAGCCTGGCCCAGGCATGTTCGGGGGGGCCAAGCGATCAGGCCATGGGTGGGCTAGCAATGCGGGGGCTACGGGGCTGGCCAGCGATTGAGCTGCGCTGACAGATCGGCACATGTGTGGTGGCCCACTCAGCGCTATGTTGCTGGCCTCTCCAGCGGGAATAGGCCCCACCGACTGATTTTCAGCGTGATTCACGTTGAGGTACTCTGCAGCGCACAGAGTGTGGGAGATTCATTTTGAAACACCCGCTGAAAAAACCAGCGTGATTTATTCCAGTTTTCACACGAATTCGACGCTTAGAATTTTCAGGGAAGCACCCCCATGTTGTTCCTCATGCTTCTATTGAGCTTCATTGGAATGCTGCATTAGGCCAAGGACGGGAAGGTCTGAGTGGGAGCAAGTTGGAGAATGAAAATGATGGACAGCTAGGAACTTTTTGTGGACTGAATGCAGGTGTAGTATACTATTTAAATAGAGAAAGATTGTAGAATGCAGTAGGACAGAGGGATCTACATATCCAGGTACATGGATCACATAAAGCTAGTATGCAGGTACAGCACATGCTTAGGAAGGCAAATTATGTTAGCATTTATTGCAAGATGATTGGAATATAAAAGTAGGGAAGTTTTAATGCAGCTTTACAAGGCCTTGGTGAGACCACATCTGGACTAATGTACAGCTTTGGTCTCCTTATTTAAAGTAGATATTTGCTTTAGAAGCAGTTCAGAGAAGGTTCACTGGACTCATTCCTGGGATGAAAGGGGTTTTTGTATGAAAAAAAAGGTTGAACAGGTTAAGTCTGTACCCATAGGAGTTTTGAAGCAAGAGTGATGATCTTATTGAAACATATACGATCCTGATGGGACTTTAGGATGGATACCCAGAGGATGTTTCACTTGTGGGTAGACTAAAACCAGGGCAATATAGCTTAAAAATAAAAGGTCCCCCTTTAAAAGACAGAAGTGAGGAGAATTATTTTCTCCCAAAGATGTGTGGAATTCTCTTCCCCAGAAATAGTGCAAACTGGGTCATTGAATTTATTCAAGGGAAACTTGTTCAGGTTTTTATTAGGCGAGGGAGTCAGTAATTGTGGGGACAGACAGGAAAGTGGAGCTGAGACCATAACCCAGATCAGCCATCATCCTATTGAATGGTGGAGCAGGCTTGAAGAACCTGCCTACTCCTGTTCCTATGTCTGAAGAGTGGACCAGGGTGTCATGGAGGAAATGGTCCCTTCAGAATGCTGAAAGGGAGGAAAAGAGAAGCTGTGCTTCGTGGTGGCATTACACTGGAGGAGGCAGATTTGGTATTGGATGACTTGTTGAACATGGAGGCTGCTGGAGTTGAAGGCAGGGACTATGTTATTATTCCGAGAGGGAAGGAGAGAGGGAGAGTAGAAGTCTGTGAAGTAGAACGAACAAGATGGAGGGCATTACAAACCATTGGAATGGGGGCAGTGCTGGACTTACACTTTTGAGGTCCCCGTGCTCACCCTCATTTCTGCCTCCCCCAATATCTTGCTCCACACCCCCAGTGACATAATGCCCTGCCCCCAATTATGTCAAACCCACCCCAATGATGCCATGCCCCACCCCCAATGACATCATTTCCCTCCTGACTCCGTCCACCTTCACCCCACAGAACGCAAAGGCCCGAAACTCAAATAAAATGCCTATAATTGCGGAATTGAAATCCAAGCCTACCTGTTCTCAGGATGATGATAAAGATGGTCAGTATTGTGATCTGCATGTCTTGAGGCGAGCAAACATGGAACTGGCCGATGAGCAATAAGATGGAAATATCAGCCGATGACATGACTGCAGCACTGATCAGTGTAGGACAGAATGAGCCAGCCTAGTGCAGGAGCAAATACTCCAATCAAATGGATTCCAGTGAGTCCAAGTCCAATATCAGTGACGTGGCTTTGTCTCTGGTAGGATTCCATTCTTTGTCTTAGAAGAGACTTTTGGAAGGCCAGTCGTGAGCAATGGGGGAGGGGGGTTAGAACTATCTGTATGTGACCAGCAGCCATTACGTCAGACAAGCAAATGGTCCCTTTTGAAAAACTGAATTTGAACAAGACAACATGAAAGAAGGACATATTTTAAAGATTTTCTTACTTCATCCCTTGTTGGCATGGTAATGGAGCAAACTGTTGGGATTGAAAGCAAGCAAGTCCCCAAGGCCCGATGGCCTACATCCTAGGGTCTTAAAGGAAATAGCATTGGAGGGATGCAATAGTTACAATATTCCAAAATGCCCTGGATTCAGGAATGGTTCCGTGGATTGGGAAAATGCTAATATTCAAAAAGGGAGGGAGACAAAATGTAGTAAACGATAGGCCAATTAGTTTAATATATATTGTTGGGAAATCGTTGGAATCCATTAAAAAGGAAGCAATAGTGGGACATTCAGAAAGTCAAAATGCAATCCATCAGATTCAGTCTGGTTTTATGAAGGGTAAATCGTGTTTGACTAATTTGCTTGGGTTCTTCGAAAATGTAACAAGTAACGTAGATAATGGTGATCCAGTAGGTGTAGTATATCTGGATTCCAGGAGGCATTTGATATGGTGCCATGCAAAAGATAAGATAACATGGGATGAGAGGTAATTTATTGACTTGGATAGAGGATTGGCTAACCAACAGAAAGCAGAAAGTCTTTCTTGGGTTGACAAGATGTACCTAGTGGGGTGCCACAGGATTTGGTCTTCGACCCCCAATTATTTACAATCCATATTAATGACTTGCATGCTGGGATAGTAGATGCTATAGCCAAATTTGCAGGTGACGCTAAAATAGGTGGGATAATAAGTTGCGATAATGAAATAAATTTACAAATGGTTTGGATGGGTTAAGTGAATGGGGCAACATTTCTTCCCTCATTTCAGCTGTAGAAGAATGAGCTTAAGCAGTATTGTATAGTTTCATTCCCACTTCAGAGTCCACTTCTTGTTCTTGAATTTCTTGTTCAACTTTTTCAGGCAATGTGGTATCTCTGGAAATCGGCAAGTCAAAGTCATTAGATAATTCACCCATATATTTGTTGAATGTGCAGTTTGTGCACTGTTCAATATCTCAAACATTCTGAAGTAAAATGACAAACTGTCTTTTTGTTTGTCTTCGCCTTCTTGCCTTGCCTTCAGTTTCCTGCACTTTTGACTGCCAGATTGATAGTGTCCCTTCATAATCACTGATCTTTCCTAATTGTTCCGATTGTAATAACAGTAGGAACAAAAACATGATAACACTGCATCTTCCTAGCAGAATTTATGGTCATTTTGATATAATAATTCCTTTAATTTTCTGGGTTTTTTTGGTCATTGGGGAAAACATTTGTTAGGCAGCAGATGGATACTAGGCAAGACCTTTCTCACTCACACCCCCAGTTTTCACGCAGTGTTGGAGGGCAAAGGTGAAGAATTGGGAATTGACCCATGCTACCGGTTCTCAGCCTCTTTCTACACAACATCCGCTGAATGTCGCATGTGACTACCTAAATATGTGACTGACAGACTTGACTGATTCTATCACTGACCCCATGAAACCGGTAGGGGTCAGTGGTGAATCAGTTAGTCTGTCAGTCACAAATCTTTACGCTGACTATCCTGTCAAAGCAGAAATTTACAGCTACAGTGTCTTTCACAGTGCTTCATTTACAATGAAATTTAATGTTTTCTTAAAGTATATTTAATCCTTATAAAGTTTCAGATTTTTATTGCCCATTGTGTGGGGGGGAGAAAAGAATCATAGAATCATAGAAACCCTACAGTGCAGAAAGAGGCCATTCAGCCCATCGAGCCCGCATCGACAACAATCCCACCCAGGCCCTGTCCCCGTAACCCCACGCATTTACCCTGCCAATCCCCCTGACACTGAGGGGCGATTTACTCTGGCCAATCAACCTAACCCGCACATTTTGGAATGTGGGAGGAAAGCACCCAGGGGAAACCCACACAGAACACATACAAACTCCACACAGTCAAAAGGGTCTAAAGCCAGGTGATCATGGGCTGGTTTCTTATTAATGAGCTTTGTGCATATGCAACTTGTTTTCCCCATCTGCTTCTACATGCGGGTCACAAGGGTATGCATATATTATAATCAGCGGCTGTGCATGTAGGAACCGTGACTTGTCCCTCTGCTTTTCCATTCACTGTGCCATGAGTTTCCTGTTGGAAACCTCAAGTTACACAACAAAAAGCCTCAAAGTCTGTAAAAACAACAAGTTACTCCTCCTTGATGAGACAAACAGGAAATTCCTTTTATCAGCAGCATATGTTTATTTCCAAAAGATAGTGTAAAATTATATTTCTTTGTTTAAAGTATACTATACCACTTTTACATTTGATCATTAAAGTAATTCAAACAGGCCATCTGAAAGTGAACTTAATCATGCACTGAATTTCAGATCATTTAGAAATTAATCTCAACTCTCTGTTGGCACTTTGTGTAGGGATGGGAAGTAAAATTGGCAGCAAGTAATCAAACTTCTCATCCAGAAACTCAGCTGTTAATACTTACTAGGCCTGAAATCCATTTGTTTTGTTTCAGTGACCATGTGTGTGGCATAACTCAATGTAGCTAAGAAGGAAGGCTTCAATAAGAATGCACAAGGAACTGTAAAATGCGTGTGGTTTTTAGTAATTTAGAGGTGGAATGCAAAATGGAACTTTCAGATTGGACAAAAATGTCAGTTGTCATCTGATCTAATTCACTGACAGAACTTAATATTGTGAATCATAGCACTGCAGAGCTTGGACTAATCTGCAGGCAGACATGCAGAGAAAGAGAGTGAGTGTGTGTGTGTGTGCACGTGCTGGCGGGCACTGCATAGTGGGGCAAGGGATAGGATATGACTTGAACAAAGAACAATACAGCACAGGAAAAGGCCCTTCGGCCCTCCAAGCCTGCGCTGCTCATGTGCCCAACTAGACCATTTGTTTGTATCCCTCTATTCCCAGTCTGTTCATGTGGCTATCTAGATAAGTCTTAAACGATCCCAGCGTGTCCGCCTCAATCACCTTGCTTGGCAGTGCATTCCAGGCCCCCACCACCCTCTGTGTAAAATACGTCCCCCTGACATCTGGGAGGGGAACTTCCAGGTAACAGTGTTCCCATATATCTGTTGCCCTTGTCCTTCTAGTTGGGAGTGATTGGGGGTTTGGAAGGTGCTGAATAAGAAGCCCTGATGAGTTTCTGCAGTGCGTCTTGTAGATAGTATACAATGCTGCAATTGTGGATCGGTGTGGCGGGAGTGAAGGTTTATGGATGCAGTGCCAATCAAGTAGGCTGTTTTGTTCTGGATGGTTTAAAGTTTAAAGGTTTAAAGTTTATTTATTAGTCACAAGTAGGCTTACATTAATAGTGCAATGAAGTTACTGTGAAAATTCCCTAGTCGCCACTCTCCGGCGCCTGATCGGGTAAACTGAGGGAGAATTTAGCATAGCCAATGCACCTAACCAGCACATCTTTATGACTAATATTTTTGAAATAAGTAAAATTGTTTAACATATTAATTTGCAAATACAAACAGAGTCCGAGTGTCACTTTGTACTTATCTGCAATGGAGTCACATTTATACTGTACAAATAAAAGCTTCACTGGACTAAACACATCAACCTTCAGGCCATGAACAAGGTACTATTGTCAATTTAAACCAATCTTCAGTCATCAGTACATGAGTCAGTGCTAGTTTGAATCGTGAATCAAGATGTGCTGGCAAGAGACAGGTAGCACCAGCACCTCTACTCACCTGAAGCAGGAGAGTGGGGTGGAAGCGCTGGAGGAACAGAGAGCTCGGACCCCAGTGTCAGTGTATAAAAGGGGGCAGCTGCAGGCAGCATGGCTAACCCAGCCTCCGCGTGCCTCGTGCAGAGGCAACCTTGCACTGCCTGCCCTGCGCGTATCAAGCTTCTTGAGTATTGTTGGAACTGAACTCATCTAGGCAAGTGGAAAGTATTCCATTACACTCTTGACTTGTGCCCTGTAAATGGTAGACAAGTTTTAGGAAGTCAGGAGGAGTTATTCGCCACAGGATTTCATTCCTCTGACCTTCTCTTGTAGCGACAGTATTTATATAGCTGGTCTAGTTCAGTTTCTGGTCAATTGTAACCCCGAGGATATTGATAGTTGGGGATTCAGCAATGCTGATGCCATTGAATGTCAAGGGGCAGGGGTTAGATCCTCTCTTGTTGGAGATGGTCATTGCCTGGCACTTGTGTGGTGCACATTTTAGTTGCCACTTGTCAGCCCTAGTCTGGATATTGTCCAGGTCTTGCTGCACTTGTACACAAATTGCTTTATTTTCTGAGGAGTTGCAAATGGTGTTGAACATTGTGCGACCATCAGCATATGTCGCCACCTCTGACCTTATGATGAAAGGAATGCCACCAATGAAGCAACTGAAGGTGTTTGGGCCTTAGACACTACCCTGAGGAATTCTTGCAATGACGTCCTGGAACTTGGATGATGGGCCTCCAACGACCACAATCACCTTCCCTTGTGCAAGATAGGGCAGCACAGTGGTTAGCACTGCTGCCTCACAACACCAGGGACCTGGGTTCAGTTCCCGGCTTGGGTCACTGTCTGTGCAGAGTCTGAACATTATCCCCATGTCTGCATGGGTTTTCTCCGGGTGCTCCGGTTTCCTCCCACAGTCCAAAGATGTGCAGGTTAGGTTGCTTGGCCATGCTAAGTGACCCTAGTGTCTGGGGGATTGGAAGGGTAAATATGTGGGGGTACAGGAGTAGGGCCTGCATGGTATTGTGGTTGGTGCAGACTCAATAGGCCAAATGGCCTCCTTCTGCACTGTAGGGATTCTATGAAAGTGTACCTTCATGGCCTTCAAAATCTTTTATCACCTATTTTTTTTTCTGTTTTTTGAAAAGATTTGAGGTGGAATACAATTTGTAGCAGCCTCTCCCCATCTCTCCCCAGCAGTGTTAAAAGTGTTACTATTTGTATCAGCTCTGGTTTGTTAATTAACTTTGCTGCAACCTTGTAGTTTTGCCATTGCAAGTGGGAATAATGCCAGTTCTGCTACACATCACCTTTCATTTCAACAGGGACTGGGAGTGGAAAATTTACAGCAATTTTTGACTCGCCTAATATTTTACTTGCAGCCTTCGCTTTGTGTTAAGCTTTTCCTTGTCAGTATTTCTTTTTTCTGTGGCAATTTTTAGCAGGTTGGAACATTTTCATCTTTCAGTAGCTGTGACTTCTGTTCCAGCTTTTCAAAACTGTAGCTCTACTTCCTACATCATGATATGAACTCTAAGACTACTGTGTTTCTAGTGTGGCATCTTTATTGAACTGAAAATATCATGGCTGCCCCCAGACATTCCTGCATGGCAAAGGTCACATGACTTTGGCAAGCCAGGTAAGACACATAGTAGTGATTGCATTTCAAAACCCAAACAGCGGTCCCATTCAGTCTGCTGCAACACCACACTGCAGCATTTATATTGATTTTCAAAGAAGCACATGCCCCTATTTTGAAGATTTCTTTGCTGAACTCTTTCATACTCTTTCAGACGTTTATGTCATCACAGGAGTCATCAGCATTGGTTTATGGGATATATATGTGAGATGTATTGGCAAGTATATTAATCTGTAAGCAGCAATTAAGAATTGTCCCTGAGCCTTTGAGTTTCTCTGATCAGTGCCCACAATAATGAGACCGTGTTCTCGAAGTTCACCATGAACAGTCACAATGTAAAGTCATTGGCAACCTAACTACGCGACATGATTGAGGTGTGGCATTTCCACCACTTGTGACAGAATTTCAGGACTTGCTGCATAAAATTGATATGCAATGAGAGCTTATAGAACAGCATATTATATTCAAATACGGAACCATAGAGCACTAGTAGTGGTGCTCATATTCACTTTACCACATACGAAAGAGATGAGACAGCTATAAAACAATCTCCTACTTCTGCTCAACACTAACACCTTGCGTTTCTTCAGCACCTTGAATATAACAAAACTCTCTAAGTGCATCACAGTGTTGTATTTTTATTATGATAAAAGACACTAATTACTCGTAAGGGATTGTGTAAACACTGTGTGGGTGCATTTATTCAAGCTAGGCACATGAGAACATATATATACATGGATAGAAAGCTTGAAGACATCAGCAACAGGGCTGTGCCTGTTGTGTTCTGCTCCAGGCTAAATAAAAACTAAACTGGATTACATGACACACTTCCTTTCTAGTGATGTCATGTTGCAAACCCTTAAAGGCATATTACAGCATGCGGAAAGAATACCAGACAGAATTTGACTCCAGCCAAAGAAGGAGGAGCGAAGGCTTGGTCAAAGAGATGTGTTTTTAGAAGGATCTTAAAGGAGGAGAGAGAAATGTAAAGGCAGACAAGTTTAGAGATGCAATTCCAAACTTCTACTCCTGGGTAGCTGAAGGAATGGCCACTAATGGGGGACAAAGGGAATGGGCAATGCACGAGGGATTAGTGTTGCAATAATACAGAGTTCTTGGAGACCCAGAAGGAAGGGAAAGGTCATGAAATGATAAACATGAGAATTTGAATTTTACATTTGAGCTACAGGAGGAACTAAGAGCCACTACAGGTCAGTCAGCATAGGGGTGATTGCTGATTAGGTTTTGGTATGGGTTAACGTATTAACAGCAGCTTTTTCGATAAACTGAAGTTTATGGAGGGTGGAGGAAGGGAGTCCAACAAGGAGAGCATTCAGATAGTTGAGTCTGAAGGTGCCAAATTCAAGGCAGCAGCTGCACAGAGACAGAACAAAGAACAAAGAAATTTACAGCACAAGAACAGGCCCTTCAGCTCTCCAAGCCTGCACCTACCATGCTGCCTGACTGAACTAAAACCCCCTACCCTTCCGGGGATCATATCCCTCTATTCCCATCCTATTCATGTTTTTGTCCAGACGCTCCTTAAAAGTCACTGTTGTATCTGCTTCCACTACCTCCCCCGGCAGCGAGTTCCAGGCACCCACCACCCTCTGTGTAAAAAACATGCCTCATACATCTCTTTTAAGCCTTGCCCCTTGCACCTTAAACCTATGCCCCCTAGTAATTGACTCTTCCATCCTGGGAAAAAGCTTCTGACTATCCACTCTGTCCATGCCCCTCATAATCTTGTAGACTTCTATCAGGCCGCCCCTCAACCTCTATCGTTCCAGTGAGAACAAACCAAGTTTCTCCAACCTCTCCTCATAGCTAACGCCCTCCATACCAGGCAGCATCCTGGTAAATCTTTTCTGTACCCTATCCAAAGCCTCCACATCTTTCTGGTAGTGTGGCGACCAGAATTGAACACTATATTCCAAGTGCGGCCCAACTAAGGTTCTATAAAGCTGCAACATGACTTCCAATTTTTAAACTCAATGCCCCGGTCAATGAAGGCAAGCATGCCGTATGCCTTCTTGACTACCTTCTCCACCTGCGTTGCTACTTTCAGTGACCTGTGTACCTGTACACCCAGATTCTTCTGCCTATCAATACTCTTAAGGGTTCTGCCATTTACTGTATATATCCTATCTGTATTAGACCTTCCAAAATGCATTACCTCACTTTTGTCTGGATTAAATCCCACCTGCCATCGATCTATATGTTGCCGTATCCTCTGATGGTCCTCATCGCTATCTGCAAATCCATCAACCTTTGTGTCATCCGCAAACTTACTAATCAAACCAGTTACATTTTCCTCTAAGTCATTTATATATATTACAAACAGCAAAGGTCCCAGCACTGATCCCTGAGGAACACCACTTGTCACAGCCCTCCATTCAGAAACACACACTTCCACTGTTACCCTCTGTCTTCTATGACCGAGCCAGTTCTGTATCCACCTTGCCAGCTCACCTCTGATCCCATGTGGCTTCACCTTCTGCACCCGTCTGCCATGAGGGACTTTACTGAAGGCTTTATTGAAGTCCACGTAGACAACATCCACTGCCCTACAATCATGTTCGTCACTTCCTCGAAAAACTCGATCAAGTTAGTGAGACCCGACCTCCCCTTCACGAAACCATGTTGCCTCTCACTAATACGTCCACTTATTTCCAAGTGGGAGTAAATCCTGTCTTGAAGAACTCTCTCCAATAATTTCCGGACCACTGACGTAAGGCTCACTGGCCTGTAATTACCTGGATTATTCTTGCTACCCTTCTTAAACAAAGGAACAACAGTGGCTATTCTCCAATCCTCTTGGGCCTCCCCTGTAGCCACTGAGGATACAAAGATTTCTCTCAAGGCCTCAGCAATTTCCTCTCTTGCCTCTCTCAGTATTCTGGGGTATATCCCATCAGGCCCTGGGGACTTGCCTACCTTAATGTTTCTCAAAAACCCCAATACCTCCTCCTTTTTGATCTCAACATGAATCAAACTACCTACACACCCTTTCCCAGACTCATCATCCACCAAGTCCTTCTCTTTGGTGAATACTGACACAAAGTACTCATTTAATACCTCGCTCATTTCCTTTGGCTCCACGCATAGATTCCCTCCCCTGTCCTTGAGTGGGCCAACCCTCTCCCTGGCTACCCTCTTGCTCTTTAAATATGTATAAAAAGCCTTGGGATTTTCCTTAATCCTTAATCATTGCTGGGCAATGATTTTTCGTGACCCCTTTTAGCCCTCCTTACTCCTTGCTTAAAGTTTCTTTCTACTTTCTTTGTATTCCACATTGGCTTCGTGTGTTCCCAGCCTCTTAGCCTTGACAAATGCTTCCTTTTCCTCTTTGACAAGGCTCACAATATCTCTTGTTATCCAAGTTCCCAAAACTTGCCATACTTATCCTTCATCCTTACAGGAATGTGCCGGTCCTGAATCCCTATCAACTTACACTTGAAAGCCTCCCACATGCCAGATGTTGATTTGCCCTCAAACATTTGCCCCCAATCTACACTCTTCAGTTCCTGCCTAATATTGTTGTAATTAGCCTTCCCCCAATTTAGCACCTTAACTTGAGGACTACACTTATCTTTATCCATCAGTACCTTAAAGCTTACTGAATTGTGGTCAATTGTGTGTTCCCGAACCGCTCCCCGACTGAAACGTCGACCACCTGGCCAGGCTCATTCCCCAATACCAGATCCAGTACAGTCCCTCCCCCAGTTGGACTATCTACATACTGTTTCAAGAAGCCCTGCTGGATGCTCCTTACAAACTCTGCCCCATACGCACTAAGCGAGTCCCAGTCAAGCTCCCATACAGGAGCAGAGATAGTGGGAGCAGAGATAGTGACATTACCAGAGAACCATAGAACCCCTACAGTGCAAAAGGAGGCCATTCGGTCCATCGAGTCTGCAATGACCCTTCAAAAGAGCATCTTACCAAGAGACAGGGGCTGGGAAAGGTGGAGAAGATTTAGAGTTTGTGGAAGGGACCAAAGATGAAATGTCTACATCTTCCAACATTTAGCTGAAGTAAGTTGAAGCTCATCCAGGAGTGGATGTTAGGCAATGACAACATTGAGAGCTTGAGTGAGGTAATGGAAAAACAGCAGACATGTTAAACCTGACACAATGAGTGGAATTTTCCCATCCCACCTGCCACGGGAATTGTAGCGGGTGGGACATGGACCATGCAAAGGTCCATTGACCTCAGGTGGTATTTTCTGACCTTGGGGCGAGCGTAGATGGAAAATCCCACCCTATGCCTTTGAATTATATCTTGAGGAACCAAAATGTAGTTGAGGATGATAAAGGGACTCAGAATAGATTCCTATGGGACTCCAGAGGTAACACTATGGGGAAGACAAGAGGAGCAATTGCTAAAGGTGTTCTGGCTATGATAGGATTGTGAAGCGTAAAACCATGTGAAGGTAGTCATTCTGTGCTATGGATGAGAGGCCTTTGAGGAAAATAATGTTGACTATGTCGAAAGCTGCAGTGAGGTCAAGAAGGATGAGGAAGGATAGTGAAAATAGGATGTCTTTGTGATTTAGATTAGGATAATTTCAGTGCCTTGGCTGGGATGGTTACTGGATTGGAGAGATTAAAAAATAGATTCATGATAAAGATAGGCACAGACTTAGAAAGTGACAACTTCTTCACTAGCTTTGGATGGGGGAGTGGAAGTTCAAGATAAGATTGTGGTTAATAAGGAAAGGGGAATCAAAGGTGTTTATTTTAGGACAAGGTAATAACAATAACTTTGAAAAGGAGGGAGGGAGTCAATATCTTAAGAAAAGGTAATCAATTCTAATGTCAACTTGCATTGGAGCCAGGAAGGGAAACTGGGTTATCAGCAACTGAGTGGGACTGAGTGGGACTGAGGTTGAGGGAGCAGAGGAGGCCTCATGAACAGGGTAAGCTCAGATAGAGAATGAGAGAAACTGGAGAAAGTGATGCATTTAGGTCTTGGGTTGGAGAATTCACACGGGGTCATAATCTCGTGCCTCCACACTTGAGGATCACAATTTTAAACTCATACAGTAGAGGCTCTGGACACAATTTTATGAGTTCTTGTGTTATCAGCAATACCTCACCAACCATTTAAAATTTACCAGAGACAGAGTTGCAAGATCCAGGTTAATTTTCAAAATATCTGAACCCACTGACACTAATTGTAGTACAAGGATAATGGCAACACTGAAGAGTCTTGGGCTGCAGAAGTAAATAAAAAATTGAAAGTATACTTATGGACATTTAGATCTTTATGCTTGTCATTATGATAATTTCTTTCATTCTCTAAAGGGATTATTTTTCTGATGGGCATCTGTGTGTACTGTTTTTAGACAGACATTAGCTAGTTCATTGAATTCTATTTTAAAACAATGGCTACAGAATTTGGGTGCAAAGTGATTGCAGTAAAATGCCACCCATTGGAACATTTCCCTAAGTAATCCATAAACAACCAACCACTATGTGGCACTATAGTCAACAATCTTCATTTTGTATTATTTTCTAAAGTGAAAATTGATTGTTAAATTTTTACCCAATTTTTCTCCCCATATTCCTGAAGCGCTGAAGATGCTTTCTCTAGGCATCATTCATTGCCCCCACACCTGAACCTTTCAGAAGAGTCAACTGATTAGCAATCATAAGTGGTGGTCACACTGGTTGATTTTCCCCCAGCCACTTCATTCTGCCCTCAGTGCTGCCAACCTGAAACAGAGAAGACCATTTCAATGTCCTTTCTGCCGTTCTGATTGAAATAAGCAATCTCAGCACATACTAAAGATCGGAGCTGGGACCATTTTAATCACTGCAGTTACAAACCATCGCTAAGTATTTGTCATGAGAACATAAGAACTAAGAGCAGGGGTAGGCCATTTGGCCCCTTGAGCTTGCTCCGCCATTCAATGAGATCTTGCTCCGCCATTCAGTAAGATCATGGCTGATCTTTTTGTGGACTCAGCTCCACTTACCCACTCGCTCACCATAACCCTTAATTCCTTTACTGTTCAAAAATGTATCTATCCTTGCCTTAAAAACATTCAATGAGGTAGCCTCAACTGCTTCACTGAGCAGGGAATTCCACAGATTCACAACCCTTTGTGTGAAGAAGTTCCTCCTCAACTCAGTCCTAAATCTGCTCCCCCTTATTTTGAGACTATGCCCCCCTAGTTCCAGTCTCACCCGCCAGTGGAAACAACTTCCCTGCTTCTATCTTATCTATTCCCTTCATATTCTTATATGTTTCTATAAGATCTCCCCTCATTCTTCTGAATTCCAATAAGCGAATGTATTTCTTCAAAATGAAGCCCAATCTATTTAGATGACTAATCATGGGCATCCTGTTTGAAGTTGTGCTTCACCTGATTTCAGTCTGATAATTAAAAGATTTCAATAATAATTCTATTAATGAAATCAGGAAGTTGGTGGGTGACAGACTGAAGAGGATTAGGAAGGGCATCTAAGGATATCGCAAAATCAAATTGTGAAACAAGACCAGCCAGTTAATTTTGCAATGGGTCTCAACTTAGGTGTGATGCTGTTCTCATTCCATCAGACAGTTAAAAGAAGTTGAAAGAAAAACTCCATCTGTAAAACTAGGATTAATTGTTTGGATATTCAATTTTGCAAGGCATTAACTAATTCACTCCATGCCCTTTTGCTTTAAGAAATAAAAGTTCATTCCGTGTAATAATTCTTGTTCACCAATTAAGGGAAAGACAATGAACTGTTTATTTATAGATAAAGGTTATGCAAGAGGCTTACAACCTTCTGGCTACAACCAACTTCCCAGAAGCTTCTGGAATAGGAACCCGAGCTCAGCAGGGTGATCTCCCTCCCTGTTCCCTGATTTGTCCCTTAGGTCATGTGAATCTTAATATGTTGATTGATCCTCAAAGGGACAATCACCACATTTAGATAACCGGTACACATCAAGATGTGGAGATACCGGCGTTGGACTGGTGGGCACAGTAAGAAGTCTCACAACACCAGGTTAAAGTCCAACAGGTTTATTTGGTATCACGAGCTTTCGGAGCGCTGCTCCTTCATCAGGTGAGTCTCACGACACCTGGTGTTGTGAGACTTCTTACTGTACACATCAAAAGAGAGTACCGGTATATTAGCTAAAATAGAAAGTAAGGTATCTTCACCATTAAAGGGATGGCATTTTATTGCAAAACTGAAGGAATGCTGCTTTATTTGCAGTGCCAATTACAGATGAGTCATTTAACCAAGGCCTTGTCTGTTCTGGTGATTCAAGTGGATGTTAAAGGTCCCATGGCACTTTTGAAGAAAAGAAGGAATTTCCTTTTGTATCCAACCCAACATTTCCTCTTCAACCTATTAATGCAGATTAACTGCATTCATCTCTTGCTGAATATGGAAATCACTGGGGCAGAATGGCTGCCATGTTGATCTATAAACGTCCCCTACTCTTTGGTAAAAATCTATCGTATTGAGATATTTAAGCAGAGGATAAACTGCAGCATATATTTCTTGTAGAAAATCTTTTATAGTTTGATAGCACAGTGGACATAGGGGCCAGAATTTTCCAGCTGGATATGTTGCCGGACCTTCTGGTCCCACCAACGGTGCACCCCTGCTGTGGGTTTCCTAGCAGTATGGGATGCAGTCGATGGGAAATTCTACTGACAACGGTGGGACCAGAGGATCCCGCTGCCAGCAAATGGCACGGTGCCTCCTGCCGCTGGAAACACTCCACGGGGAGGCCAGAATATTTCCTCCCCACTCCTAGGATTTAATACAGGGAACACGGAGGTTAGCTTTTCTCTCATGTTATGTGCTTAGGGAATCAGCACTCACGATGCACAGGACAGAGAAAAGAGGCAGTGACTATTTTAGATCTCCATTGACATTGCTCTGTTCCAAGATTTCCTGGAGTTTTCCCATTGCGTATAATTCAGCTTGAATCTATAGTGGACACACACAAATCAAACACTAGTATTTTCATTCCTGACCTCACACTTCATTTTTTGTACACCTACTGATTGCATGCCTGTGAAAAGTTGGGAATCTGTACTGCCCCTGAACCTCCTCAAATTAGAGAGGACAGAGTACGACCACATGCCTC
The DNA here is from genome assembly GCF_964213995.1 of Mustelus asterias. Classification (NCBI taxonomy): domain Eukaryota; kingdom Metazoa; phylum Chordata; class Chondrichthyes; order Carcharhiniformes; family Triakidae; genus Mustelus; species Mustelus asterias. The sequence goes on from NC_135814.1 coordinate 50,781,155, forward strand.
CCCTCGCATGACTTCCAGCTCCACCCCACGCCTGGAAGTGTTATGGGGGACAGACAGAAAATTGGAGTTGAAGCCACAAACAGATCAGTCACAATCTTATTGAGTTGAATTATAGAATCACTACAGTGCAGAAGGAGGCCAATCGGCCCATCGAGTCTGCACCGACTACAATCCACCCAGGCCCTATCACCATAACCCTATGCATTTACCATAGCCAGTCCCCCTGACACTAAAGGGCAATTTAGCACAACCAATCCACCTAACCCACACATCTTGGACTGTGGGAGGAAACCAGAGCACCCGGAGGAAACCCACGCAGACACGAGGAGAACATGCAAACTCCACACAGACAGTGACCCAGGCCAGACTTGAACTTGGGACTGGCACTGTGAGACAGCAGTGCTAACCACTGTGCCATCATACCATCCAAAAGAAGGGGCTTTGCATTGGCCGGGAATCGAACCCAGGCCTCCTGTGTGGCAGGTGAAAATTCTACCACTGGACCACCAAGCACACAGCATTGACAATGGGTTGAAAGGTTATGGACAGAAGGCAGGAAAATGGGGATGAGGAGCATAACGAATGGAGGAGCAGACTCGATGGGCCAACTGGCCTAATTCTGCTCCTATATCTTATGAACTTAGGAGCTTATAATGGCAGGGCAGGCTTGAGGGCTGGACAAATGGCTTACTCCTGCTCCTAATTCTTGTGTAAAAGCAGTCAACACTGTGCTCTATTGATTGTGAAAATGTTGTGACTTTACATGTGGCATTTTCCCTCGTGATTTCAATGGCCTGAAGGTCCGGAGGTACAGAATATTCCTTTCCCCAATAGGCAGTTCATGATTACCATACCTCTGCATTTCCTTCTTTGTCATCCTCCATTAATAAAAATCTGTCGCACTATTCAAGTTTAACCCCTTTTCTCTGATTCTATCTATTTTTTATGAATGCCCTATGGCTCCATTTGAATGCCATTAATTTCTGCACTGTCTCCTTTTTCCATCATGACTAAAAAGAAACATTTTTATTTAAGATATAGATTGTTATTGGCTTTTCTGTCTTATAAGGTGTTAAGGAACATCTTCTCACAGATATAATAGTCAACTTGATAAACTTGACTCTTGTTCAGTTGTCTTCTAATAACTATTTAATGAAGAACCCAACCCATTTAATACAACAAAAGAATGCTGTGCGATGTTTCAGATATGTGTCATTGACTAACAGCTTTTAGAATTGAACAGACTGACAATTAATTTCATGAAGCTGCACTTACAGTTTTAGAGGGCTTCATCAATCTTCATCAATCTTCATCAATCTTCCACTTTTCAAATAAATGAGTTTAGTTTTAAAACTTCAAGATGTTATTCAACTGAAACCTTTGAGGAGACAATGGACCATCTTTTTGGGGAGTGAGGCCAACTCTGGAAGCCTTTAAGAATGGTGGTCAGGATGCAGATTCAAGAATTCTGTCCCAATTTCCAGCAGGTAGGGAGAAAAGGATGGTCCGTGAATAACGCAGGCAAGAAATCCAAACTCAGCAGAGCCACTTGAAATTAGTACCGAGTTAAAGCAGATCCCATTTTCACTTTTCTGGGGACTTAACCCGCGGTAGAAGCATCATAAATTTATGGAGGAGGCGTAAACACTCTTGAAGGAAAGATAAGATCTGTTTTAAGTGTAATGCTCTGATGTTATTCAAATCCCCAGCCCATTAATAATGAAAAAAGGCTGTAGCTGTCAGTAAATAATGCCCGCTGCTGGACTGCATTGATTAACAGACCATCTGGTGTAGCTTGGAAAAAACATTGGCATCCGTTCCCGCAGCTTTAATAGGTTGCATTATTGACATTTCCCAAGGGCTGTTATTATTGTTGAGCCCATCATGAATTGTTGCCTATGTTTCAAAACCTGAACAACTAATTATTGCAGCGGGGAACTGAGTTCTCATTTTGATTGACAGTTTTAAGAGGCTATTAAAGAATTACTAGTCTTTGATGTGGTTAGTAAATAGAAGTATATTTATTTTTATAACACATTGACCACTTCAAGGTATTTAACATCTTTGAATGAGTTCATGAATAAGGGATCTTTTCAGCATCAAATGCATACAAGTGAGAGTTCTCTTATGTTCTTAGAAGTTAATTCTTTTTTTATCTGAACATGGCTCCTGAGGTCTGCCCATAGTGAAAACTGGGTGAGTGGCTACGGAGCTGGAATGAAGATGGCATGGGGCATATTGACATGAGATGGCATGGGGAGGCATGAGAAGGGATGAGGGGTGGATGCAGGTGTGAGGGCTAGGGGGCCTAACAGCCTTTTATAAAACAAAACCAAGGTCTCAGAGAGCCAAAGCAAGCCTTCTAATGCACCCGCTTCGTCACTTGCCTTCCGCCATGGCCGCCTCCAAACTGCCTCCAGGGCATCAGGTCAAAATTAATCCCACCTCAACCCCCTGAGTGAAAATCAAGCATGCAGGGGTTGTTTCCATGCAGACAGGTCTGCGGAGTTGGGAGATTTCTCGACTTGAGCTTCTGCCTCCATGGCGAAAATCCAGTCCAGGTTGGCTGAGACAGACAACTTTTGTAGATAATGAAGAAAAGATGAATGAAACAATTATGTGAAAAATAATTATGGTGATAATGTCAATGCTGTAGTTGCAATACATTATTTTCTACTTTATGAACAGTTAGTGATGTTTAAAACGATGATAAATACATATTTGTATTTCAGATATTATTTGTTCATTTACTTTTTAACATATTTTTTGACATGTAAAACCTAAAATAAGGTTTTATGCCAATGTTACTTTGCTGCCTTCCAATGACAAGGAGGATCTCATTGAAGCATGGGGCAGAACCAATGTCAGAAGTCATCAGAAAGGGACCTTTAACATTTTGTCCTTGTCTCATTACACTATTTTACCCTGATATCAGGACAATTGGAGACACTATCAATGATTTGGAGAGAATAGGTTCATGTATGAGATTTGGGTGAAACAGGCATTAAATGGTTAAAGGAACTCAACAATACAGCAACAATCTCCAGATACTTCTCTTCCTATTCTATAGTGAACAACACGCTCGCTGACATTTAATTTTTCAAGAGATTCAATTAGCTGGTGCTTCATACAAATTGCTATTCTAAATCAAAAATTTTCCCCAATTACATGTTCTTTGGTGAGTTCATCAAAACATCTTCCTAATCAAACAACATTAATACGTTAAAAAGATTGCAGTGTTATGCATTACAATGATTTATTTCAGCTGATCGTGTTGTTTGAGTATCTTCACTTTTTTTTTTAAATACAGGTTTTAGACTGGATCGAAAATCATGGGGAAGCATTTTTAAGTAAACACACTGGGGTTGGAAAGTCACTTCATAGAGCCCGTGCTCTCCAGAAGAGGCACGACGATTTTGAAGAAGTAGCTCAGGTAAGAATGATACCTCATCTCATATCTACCATGACAAGTCTTAAATCATTAATATTTAGCAGTACCTTACATTCTGTATGTTACTACTGATTGTAGGTCCTAATTCTCTTTCCAAAATAATGCAGTACTTTGTGAAGGAAATGAACAGTAAAACAAATGTAGTTGCATAACACGCACAGTCAAAAATAGTCTGGAATAGTTAAGTGACTCCCAAGCATCATGGCCTGCTGTTCTTCAAATTTTCTAACATCAATTAGCAAGATGGAATGCATTTCCTTCATGTACTTACATTTAATTCAGCAAATATTCCTTTGATTATTGGAGTCTTTAGCATTTCTGAGAGCACTTTATTGCTTTAAGGCGACTCTGAAAAGGTTAATTTATTAAATTGTTGTTAAATGTTGCTTAGTGTATTTTTTGATATATGTCCCGTACATGTACTGTAGTTTTTGTTGCATACCAGAAGCCTTGGAGTCAATGTGGTTGAATTTAGTTTAACCGGAAGAAGGTGGGCTGAATAAGAGCACTAGATTCCCAGAAGAATTGATAAGTCTTCCTGGTCAATTTACAGACCTCCCCCAGTTTTCCAGAGACAAGCTGCCATCATGAAACATTCGTCCCATAGCCAACTCACCAACGAGGAAGCAGGAAAGTTGGCACTGCTTCAGGCCCTTAAGAACCTGCAGTAGCTTAAATTGGATGGGCATTTTGTAACCAAAGTTAGGAAGTAATGATGTTAAACGAAAGGACATCTGGAGGCAAGAAAATTTCCAGTAGGCTCTGCGTTTTTTCAGCTACAGCTACAGAGAAGCAGGTGGAGGAATTTCAGAATAGAAAGGAGGTCCTCACCGCCTTGAATGGTGGCATTTGCCAAGGGAAATTGTTTCAAGTTCATTTATTAGTGTCACAAGTAGACTTACATTAACACTGCAATGAAGTTATTGCAAAAATCCTCCAGTCGCAATACTCCAGCGCCAGTTCGGGCACACTGAGGGAGAATTTAGCATGGCCAATGCGCCTAACCAGCACGTTTTTTAGACTGTGGGACCAAACTGGAGCACCCGGAGGAAATCTACCCAGACACAGGGAGAACGTGCAGACTCCGCACAGACAGTGACCCAAGCCAGGAATCGTACTCGGGTCCCTGGCATTGTGAGGCAGCAATGCTAACCACTGTGCCACCGTGCTGAATTGGCATGATGATCAGTGACACAATTTGCCAATTTAATAGCATTATCTTCAGGATCTGACTGCTGAACAGTAAAAGACTCGGTGATGTCATCAGGTGTGCCAAGGCAAAAGTCTCCTTCACATCTCTCACACTTTTGCCTCAATCAACTGGATCCAACATTTGCCTTAAACCCGTTGAAACCTCTTTCCCATTTTGTGTACTGTTTGCACGTCAGCAGAGAAGTCTTCACTGAATTTCCTTTCTATAGGCGTGAGTCTTTGCAAATCTCTATCACAGAGAGCAGTGCATGCTGGGTCATTGAACATAGTCATAGAATCATAGAATCCTACAGTGCAGAAAGAGGCCATTCGGCCCATCGAGTCTGCACCGACCACAATCCCACCCAAGCCCTATCCACATATCCCTACATATTTACCCACTAACCCCTCTAACCTATGCATCCCAGGACACTAAGGGGCAATTTAGAATGGCCAATCAACCTAGCCCGCACATCTTTGGACTGTGGGAGGAAACCGGAGGACCCGGAGGAAACCCACGCAGACACGGGGAGAATGTGCAAACTCCACACACTCAACCTTGAGTTTGACAGATTTTTGATTGACAAGGGGGTCAAGGGTTATGGGGCACAGGCAAGAAAGTGGTATTAAGGCTACAATCTTACTGAATGGCAGAGCAGGCTCCATGGGCCAAATGGCCTATTCCTGCTCCTATTTCTTATGATCTTACACTCACACCCTCAAAAGCTGCTGCTCACTCACAAATATTTTTCTTACTGATCCTTGCTGCTGTTCTCTGTTATCATGTACACTGTAGTAAGTTCATTTGCACATGGCGAGGATTGAAAGTTTTGGTTAAGACACACATTTATCCATGTTCACTCCTTGAATGTGAAGCGAGCACCTCACAGGATGGAGCTGAATTTCCAGCAGGAAGCAGATGCCACCAGAAATCCGGCACTGAGAGCTGCTCGCGGGGCACGAGTGCTTGCGCGAACCCCGCAAATCTGCTGATGCGAGAGTCTCCTGGCCTCCCTCCCCATCTCTCACGATGATAAACTTCTCCACCTTTTGAGGTCCCTGAATCAATTCCTGTGCTAGTCTGAGAAACAAGCTGAACATGACTGAATCAGCCAACATTGTCATTTGCAACTTGAGGCAGAGTGGGACAGAAATAAACATTTTTGTAAAGTCTACCAAGCAGAAAAATTCTTAATAGGAATTCGTAAGAACTTCCTGATTGGTTTACAGAACTTATATAACAAATGCTTTCAAATTAACCGTAATCATAATAGTGCTATAGTGCATCCTTTAGGCTATATATGAATTATACATAATAGAAAACATGAAGTAGCCCAGAATCTTTATGTAACCATTGACATACATGTGTGCTGGAGCATGCTGGAGTTCTGTGAACTTTCCTAATTGAAGTTATATTCTAACTAGTTTTTAAAAACATTATCAATTATCATAGATTCCCTACAGTGCAGAAGAAGGCCATTCGGCCCATCGACTCTGCACTGAACCACCTTTTTATCTTACCCAGGCCCTATCCCCATAATCCCACCTATTTACCCCACCCATCCCCCTAACCTACACATCTATATTAAATATCATTTATAATATTGAATATCAAAACTTATAAATGAAATCATAATAAGTACTTACGTAGTGTGGCTCTCCGAGAGATTATTGAACTAAAAGCTTTGGGATGATTTTTTTTTGTGAAACACCATAACATGGTGACATCTGATATACATCAGGTGACTTATCAGAAATGGGCAATAGACTTGCAATTTTTACAGCACCTTGTTCACTGTATACGGGGCTGTACCGGGATTCGGGATCTGGGAAAATGTCAACTTTATGGTGTCTGGCAAACTTTAAGAGATAATGAAAAAAACACTAATTTGCAGAAAGTGCTGAACAGAGTACTTTGGTAATACAGAATGCAACATTTACTTAAACTGTTTTTGTGGACATTAGTTTAAATTTGTCATGTGTTCATACACTTGTATTATAATGGTTTATTATTCTCTTCATGTGGAAGGCAGTCCTGACTGTATCCCATCATTTGATTGATCCAAACTTTTGTGCATTTGTTTAGGCAAATATTTCTGTGTCAAAGACAAATTGGGGCGGCACGGTAGCACAGTGGTCAGCACTGCTGCTTCACAGCTCCAGGGTCCCGGGTTCGATTCCCGGCTCGGGTCACTGTCTGTGTGGAGTTTGCACATTCTCCTCTTGTCTGCGTGGGTTTCCTCCGGGTGCTCCGGTTTCCTCCCACAGTCCAAAGATGTGCGGGTTAGGTTGATTGGCCAGGTTAAAAATTGCCCCTTAGAGTCCTGAGATGCGTAGGTCAGAGGGATTAGCGGGTAAATATGTGGGGGTAGGGCCTGGGTGGGATTGTGGTTGGTGCAGACTCGATGGGCCGAATGGCCTCCTTCTGCACTGTAGGGTTTCTAAATTGCTGTGGTAATGGGCTGCAAGAACCAAATCACATAAATGCTAACTCTTGGAGACTCCAGGGATTTCATAGATAAAGATGCACTTTCGTATTAATGTACACGACGTTCTGATGTTGTTGGGGCAATGTTACATTTCAAAAGATTATATTCTGTTTAATCTACGTTGGTCAAACTACCAGATGTTATATTTTCTCTCTTTTTCTCAAGGGAATGATCTATTTGATTCATTTTAGGCTTAATAGATCATCCGTGGGTGTGTTGTAGAGCGAGCAAACAGCCACACAAACGCTTTCACAATCACAAATCCATTTCATTTTCTTCTCATTTTTAACTAGAATACATACACCAATGCTGATAAGTTGCTGGAGGCAGCAGAGCAACTAGCTCAGACTGGAGAATGTGATCCAGAGGAGATTTACAAAGCTGCCCGACATCTAGAAGTACGGATTCAGGATTTTGTACGAAGAGTGGAACATAGGAAACTACTACTGGATATGTCAGTGTCATTTCATACCCACACAAAAGAGGTAAGATGGAATGCTTGACCGCTTCATGCCTGCACAATGTTGACATTCAATTTAATGCTCCAATTACCATAGAAAATGTTCTAGGATAAATTTTAGAATATTCTGCTCCTGGCACAAGCCTCACTGAAGTCCAGAATGATTTGTAAAGTAGGTCAGCAGGCCCATATGCCAGGGGATTTCTGTGACAGAACTTTTAGGCTGTGAGACAAAGGGTGGCATTTTATGGCTCATTCCACTGGTGAGATGTTTTGGTCAAGTCAAAGTGACCCCACCGCTCCCATGCCGCGGGTACCCCAGCGGCAGAGATGGCGTGCAACATAAATGGCTTTTGACTACGGCGTGACCAGACAATCCTGCTGGCAGCCAATGGCAAGCCTCCTCCACCACCAGGAAAACCTGCAAGTTGGGGGGGTTGCCAAGCCCGACCCGGGTTATCTCCCAAAAACTGTGGAAATGCAAATTCTGTGTTTGCAGGCACCGCTCCCGAGGCAGGCGCACAAAACTGGGAAATTGCCTGAGTCCCACTACCGACTCTGGAATGAAAATCCAGCTGAATGAAACTGCTTTGGGCCAACGTAAGTTTGGATGTATGTAGAGAGGAATACCGTTATGACCAGAGATCTTACTGGACTCCAAAAATTGGAGGAACTAATGAATTTGCCCATGACAAAATCTGATGTCAGCCATAATGGCTGAATAGAATGGGGCAAAGTAGGGATCATTGGAACAAGAGCATCTATACCACTGATTGTTGAGAATCCAAATGCACAAATGATTGTTGCATCTCAGCTAAAGGAAGCAATCATCCTATAGTATGGGTTACGGGCCAGAGTAACATGACCTGTTGGTGCAAAGCAATACAAGGGAGACCTAAATGGGACATAACTTGGAACATAAACATAAATGCAAAGATTCCAATCTTCATTTGCAACACCCACCTATTATTGTTTCGAAAGGGAAACTGACCTCTGCAATACCTAGTTACAATTGTTTATAGCTGCTGCAACCTTTACGGCCATTTGTATATTAATACATTAAAACGTCCCTCGATGGCTCATGTTAATAAGAATAGTTTGCAAGAGAGTGGTACTGATTAGACACTTGACCTTATTTATGCTGCGTTGTCAGATCTTCATCGCTTTGGTAGTAGGATCAATGCCATTAGCCTCAGCATTCCTAGGTTCGGGAATGGAAAAACAGCTAGGATTCCTGCTCCTGACCACTTTCATTTGTTGATGCTGGGAACAACATGTGCTTGGGCATTGGATGAGGTCAGATTTGGGCTTTGCCAGATGTTGTTGTCACCAAATAGCTTGCCAGTACTCACTATCCAGACTGCTAAATGAAGAATCACCAGTTGGTTTGTTTAAGAAGCTCAGGCTTGAATTTTCGTAAAGATGGAGAGGATCTCTGGCATAGCCAGAATGGCATTGGAGACTCGATTCCAGAAGTCCTGCCCCTGAACTCGGCACCCACCCTCTTTTCCAGGGAAGGGAATAGGGAAAAGGTTGTAGTTTGCACATCTGTGGTCCACATTGGTAACTCCACGTTAAAGTGCAAATGCCATCAAACAGATCCAATTTACAGTGAGTTGTCCAAAACACAAAATATGGGCTTTCAGAAGAAGGCCTAAAGCTGCCAGAGTTATTTGGAAAGGTAGGGCACCCTTTGGAGAGGTAAGGCACCCTTTGGACGGTTAGGTACCTCTTTGTATAGGTCCAGGGACTCCTTTTGAAGCAGTCATGTGCCCTTTTTGAATTGCTAGAATTAGACATAAGTATGCATAAAGAACTGCCAAGCTGCAAAGGCATTTAAATCTCTGACACTTAATTATTGAGAAAAAAAATTGGTGTGGGGGTCAGGTCATGTCTGGGGGGCAGGTGGTGAGGTTAGACCAGGAGGTGGGGGGTTGGGTCAGATCTGGCCTGCAGAGTCGGGGTCAGGTTATATCTCGGGTGGGGAGTGTTCCATGCATAGTCAGAGGGTGGGGGAGGTCATTACAATAGTTATCCAGAAGCTAGAAGTGGTTTTAATTCTTCTGAGCTTTTCTGGGTAATTATTACTGTTCGACAGTCAGAGCGATCTGAAGTTTGCAATTTAAGTCGCATTATCAGATGGTTCCCAGTGCTTGGCAATTGTCCAAAGGAAGTTTGAACATTCTGGGCAATTGTCTTGCAATCCTGACCTGGGAACTTCCAAGGGGGTTTCCAGTGAATCCTTAGGGTTCTGCCCAGAAAGGTACCCCGGAGTTCAGCAATTACGGCCCCATAATAATTTGCGATGTCAAAAATGTTTCCCTCATATCACCTCGAAGGCTGTGCCAATTGCCTTAAATCTGTATCCTCTGATTAACAATCCTTCTGTCACTGGAAACCATTTCCCCTCATTTACTCTATCAAAATCCTTAAACACTCTGCACACCTCTATCAAATCTCCCCTTAACTTTCTCTATTCTAAGGAGAACATCCTGGTTTGTCTCCATGTAACTGAAATCTTTCATGAAGGTACCACTCGAGGACATATTTTTGAGTTTGTGATATCGAGGTTTGAAAAGGGCTGTTGCCTCCTTGGTGGGTTAATTCTAAATCAAAACACTTAGACCTATTTACACCTGCAACAGGAGATATATGTAGGACAATGAGAACATTGATTTAAATATCAGCAAGCTTAAAGGTGCACATCTAACTTGAGACGAGAAGCTTGGACACGCTGAATAGAAATTCTAGCAGAGCCACTTTGCTGCTGAAAATGTGACAAGCTGGAAGTCGCAGTTCCTGCTTTGTCCTTGCCAGAAACCTGTCCCAAATGCCGCAGCAGTGCAAGGATTTCCACCTCTCAGCACTGTGGAATGTTGGATGACTTTATGTCACTCAGTGGGAGAGGGCCATATACCAGTCTGGACCAAAATTCTTCTCCACAGTTCTTTTGGCATTCACAGACCCAGGAAATCTCCCCAATAAACAGATATTGACAGTGGGGTATAATAGCTTTGTGGCACTTTTACAGGGGACCTCTCCACTGCAAGCATAAGAATTTATGATGGACAACATTGACAGCAGGCGCACAAGGACATATCTTCATCACAATGCTTTCTACAGCATGCACACTTTTTGATTCTGATCATTGAGGAAAGCAACTGAACAACTACAGGGCATGAACACATATATAAATAAACATAGTGAACTATTCTATAGTTATCTGTTAAATAATCCCGAGTTTACCATTAAGCATTTGAATTGTTAGAACAGTGAGCACACAAGTCGATTAACTAAGTCCCCAGGAGAGTAACTGTTCATAAAGTGTAGTTGGAACATTTAATTGTTGGAACTTGGCTTTCTAATTAATTGAGAATTGTGTTTGCAGTCAAGTAGCACATATCAAGTAGAATGCGGTAGTGACTCAGCATTGCTTGATAGAGGAATTTCAATCCTGAATTGAACTAGGAAGGGATCTAGTCCAAGCACAGTGCAAGCATTGTCAATGATAGCAGAAACTTGCATTTAACCAGTACCTTTAAAATTCCATAGTGCATTGTACTAAAGATAATAAATGTATTATTTTCACAAATAACAGCACTACTGTAAGTTCTGACTTTTCATTATCCCTTCAAAAGGAAGATGGGACTTCCGAAAATGACACTATGCTGATCGCAGACTAATTGTCTTGGTATCTATGCAGTTAAGGTTACAGTTTCCCCTTTGTTTAATGTTTTATTATTGAAGTGTATTCATTCTGCTAATGATATTAGCTAACTGTTTTAGTACCTCAATTGAAAGAAAAAGACTTGTATTGATATACTTTTCACCACCACCAACCATCTCAAAAAGCATTTGAAGTGTTGTCACTGTTATAATGTAGGAAATATGGCAATTGTGAAGTTGCTTACTGAACATTTATACCTCAAACAGTGAAATAATATTCACTGAATGCCATTTGAATGCAGCACTTTGTGCCCATGTCTGCGATTAGCTTGCCCTCTGTAGTGAATTACAAACACTGCAAATATTTACCCAATATCCTGACATTATGATGGCTGATTTTAAAATGTGTGGAATTGCGCAGAACCACAGCTTACTGATAAATCCATTCCTGACTTTGCAGGTTAACAGGTTTAATCTCCTGGAGAATAAAATGCTCCAGCAAGTAAAGAAAAACAGCAACTTTCATTTATACTGAGCACTTAATGTGGTAACGCATCCCAAAGAGCTGAAAGCATGGTGTCAATCAGAGTGATTAAAATATGGGATGTGCAAGACACTAGAATCAGAGGAGTTGGAGAAGTTGTGACAAATGTGCCGGCTTAGTCTTCAGCATAGTTATCTCAACAGTGGAAGATGTCATCAGTACATGGTTTGTTGTTAACAATGGTGGTAACTGGAATAGTTGGGAATGGAAGGAGACCTCAAATAAAGGCCAGAATTTTCCCATCCCACCCGCCATTGGAATCTTAGCGGGCGGGTTGTGGACAATGTGAAACCCCATTGACAGTCGGGCAGGAATTTCTGGCTTTTAGACCAGCGCGGCAGGAGAATTCCACCCACAGTGTCTCAGACGGCCAAATTAGATAATATGTTATCAAATGTATTTTTACTACACTATAAATGCATCAACCCTGGCCACTGGCAGGAAACTGCGTAAGTCAGAGATAAAGCTGCATCAGTACTAGAACACTAATTTCCCACAGTTGTCCTTTCCGACTGGCGAAGCAGAGGGATTTTCCAATGGGCTTTGGGATCCTGACATCAGGGTCAAATGGGGATCCCGAGCCTTTACTTACCAGGAGCTGGCCTAAAGGCACTATCCTCCCAGAGGTGGCCTCCTAATTGGCCACTGCCAAGCTCATCATGCAATGACGGATGGCAGGCAGCGCCTGGTGCTGCCAGACCTATTGATGCACCATTGATTCACGCAAAGACTAGATGTTGCGAAACAACAGGATTTTATTAAGAACAGAAGCACTCCCAACCGATGGCTAACCCAAACTGAGGCAAAAGGGGCGGAGAGCAGCCACCTTTATACCTGAGGAGGGCGGAGCCCCGGATTGAGGCAGCAGGGGCGTGCCCAGGCATATCCCATTTTCAGACAGTGGGACAGTGAATGGGGTTCACCACATTCACCCCCTGTTTAAATAAGAGTTCGGCGGGGGCGAGGTGGTGGAACGACAGTCACAAGTTATTGATTCAAGTTACAAGTTCAGTCTCTCCGGGGGCTTGATCTGACGCTGCGACCGCCGCAATGTCAGCCGTGGCGCCGGTTCAGGAGGCCGCGGTGATGGGTCAGGCTCCAGTCCGTAACCGGTGAAGCCGTCCGTAGCGTATTCAGACTGCCGGGTGTGTGGAGGCTGCTCCTGGGGCTCAGGCGTGCCGTTCACGGGGGCTAAATGAGCGTGCTGCGACTCTGGTCCATCATGGACGACGTTGGGAGCTGGAGGTGAGGGGCCGTGGGACGTATTACCTGCGGGGGCCAGATCGCGAATGGAGACCGTGTCCTCCCGCCCGTCGTGATACGCCACATAGGTATATTGGGGGTTGGCGTGGAGGAGCTGGACCGTTTTGACCAGGGGGTCCGACATATGGGTCCGCACGTCCTTCCGGAGCAGGACAGGGCCAGGGGACGTCAGCCATGACGGTAGTGAGGTCCCCGAGGAGGACATCCTGGGGAAAACAAACATTCGTTCATGAGGGGTGGCGTTGGTAGCCGTGCACAGTAGTGACCTAATTGAGTGTAGCGCATCAGGGAGGACCTCTTGCCAGCGGGAGACTGGAAGACCCTTAGACCGGAGAGCTAATAAAACGGGCTTCCAGACTGTCGCATTCTCCCTCTCCACCTGTCCGTTCCCCTTGGGGTTGTAGCTGGTGGTCCTACTCGAGGCTATGCCATTGGAGAGTAGGTACTGGCACAGTTCGTTACTCATAAAAGAGGACCCCCGGTCGCTATGAATATAGCTGGGGAAACCAATCAGGGTGAAGAGGCTGTGCAGGGCCCTGATGACCGTGGCCGAGGTCATATCTGGGCAGGGAATAGCAAAGGGGAACCGCGAATACTCATCAACGATGTTGAGGAAGTATATGTTGCGGTCAGAGGAGGGGAGGGGACCTTTGAAGTCAACGCTCAGGCGTTCGAAAGGGCGGGTGGCTTTGATGAGGTGCGCTCTGTCCGGCCGGTAGAAGTGCAGCTTGCACTCCGCGCAGACTTGGCAGTGCCTGGTTACAGACCTGACTTCCTCAATGGAATATGGCAGGTTCCGGGCCTTGATGAAATGGAAGAACCTGGTAACCCCCGGGTGGCAGAGGTCATCGTGGAGGGTCTGTAATCGGTCTAGGTTCGCGCTGGCACATTTCCCCCAGGACAGAGCGTCTGGGGGCTCATTGAGCTTCCCAGGCCGGTATAAAATGTCGTAATTGTAGGTGGAGAGCTCGAGCCTCCACCTCAAAATCTTATCGTTCTTGATTTTGCCCTGCTGCGCGTTGCTGAACATAAAGGCAACGGACCGTTGGTCCGTGAGCAGGGTGAACTGTTTGTCAGCTAAGTAGTGGCGCCAGTGCCGCACCGCCTCCACGATGGCTTGTGCCTCTTTTTCGACAGAGGAGTGTCGAATTTCAGGGCCCTGGAGGGTGCGCGAGAAGAAGGCCACGGGTCTGCCCACCTAATTAAGAGTGGCGGCTAGGACAAAATCAGACGCATCGCTCTCCACCTGGAATGGGGTGGATTCGTCTACGGCGTGCATCGTGGCCTTCGTGATATCCGCTGTGATGCGGTAAAAGGCCAGCCGGGCCTCCGCCGCTAGGGGAAAAGATGTGGATTTGATGAGCGGACGGGCTTTGTCCGCATAATTGGGGACCCACTGGGCGTAGTATGAGAAGAAGCCTAGGCATCTCCTCAGCGCTTTGAGGGTGGTGGGGAGGGGAAGTTCCAGGAGGGGACGCATGCAGTCGGGGTCGGGGTCGATGACCCCGTTCTCCACAACACAACCAAGGATGGCGAGGCGGCGCGTGCGGAATACACACTTCTCCTTATTGTAGGTTAGGTTGAGGAGTGCCGCAGTGTGGAGGAATTTTTGGAGGTTGGCGTCGTGGTCCTGCTGATCATGGCCGCAGATGGTGACGTTATCCAGGTACGGGAAGGTGGCCCGCAGCCCGTTCTGGTCTACCATTCGGTCCATCTCACGCTGGAAAACCGAGACCCCGTTGGTGATGCCGAAGGGGACCCGAAGGAAGTGGTAGAGACGGCCATCCGCCTCGAAGGCAGTGTTTTGGCGGTCTTCCGGGCGGGTAGGGAGCTGGTGGTATGCAGACTTCAAATCAATGGTGGAGAACACCTGATATTGTGCAATCCGATTGACCATTTCAGATATGCGGGGAAGGGGATACGCGTCCAGCTGCGTGTATCGGTTGATGGTCTGACTGTAGTCAATGGCCATGCGAAGTTTCTCCCCAGTCTTGACAACCACCACTTGGGCTCTCCAGGGACTGGTACTGGCCCCAATGATCCCCTCCCTCAGGAGGCGTCGCACCTCGGACTTGATGAACGCTCTATCTCCAGCGCTGTACCGTCTGCTTTTGGTGGCAATGGGCTTGCAGTCGGGGGTGAAGTGCTCAAAGAGCGAGGGAGGGGCGACTTTGAGGGTCGAGAGACCACAGGTGGTGCGCAGTGGCTGGTCTGTTAGCTGTGGATTTTGGACGGAGATTTGGGGAAAAGGCCCATTATACACGATAGTGACGCTCCCGAGGTGGCACATGAAATCTAGCCCCAGTAGTACGGCAGCGCAGAGCTGTGGCAGCACAAGGAGCCTGCACTTGTTGTACACCGTGCCCCGTACAGTCAGATTCGCTACACAGTACCTGAGGACATTCACTGACCGGGACGTCGAGGCCATGGAGATTGATTGCTGCATTGGCAGTACTGGCAGTGCGTAGCGCCTCACCGTGTTAGGGTGGATGAAACTCTCCGTACTCCCCGTGTCAAATAAGCAGTTAGTAGTGTGGCCATTTACCTTGATGTCCATCATCGACCAGGCGAGCTGGTGAGGCCTGGACTGGTCCAACGCGACCGAGGCCACTGTCAGATTAGGCGATGCGGTGGACGGTTCCCAAAATGGCGGCCCCCGTGACTCGGCTGCGTCACCCAAGATGGCGGCTCCCGTGGGTCGCACGTAGCTGATGGCGTCCAAGATGGCGGCCTCTGTGGGTCGCACGCGGCCGCTGGTGTCCAAAATGGCGGCACCCACGGATCGCACCCGGTCGATGGCGTCGAAGGCAGTCCCTCCCGCGGTTCGCACGCGGCGCTGCTCGGCCTGGGGGCCGATTTTGCCCTGCAAACTTTCAGGTAATGACCCTTCTTACCGCAGCCAGAGCAGATCGCGTCTTTCGCCGGGCAACGTCGTCGTGGGTGCTTCTCCAGGCCACAGAAGTAGCACCTCGGGCCTCCAGGGACTGCCGCAGTGGTCAGTTTGGCTTCGGGACGGGACGTGGTGTAGGTTTGCGGCCCTCCCGGTACAGAGATGGCTGCGGTCGCGGTGTCCATGGTGCGCCCTCGTGGTCGGGGGTGTAGGCCTCGAGGTTCCGGAACGCTACGTCCAGTGAGCTGGCAAGTTCCACAGTTTTCTTCAGGTCCAGCCCACCTTGTTCCAGCAGGCGCTGCCGGATATGGGTCGACCTGATGCCCGCGACAAAGGCATCTCTGATCAGGTCGTCAGCGTTCTGGGCGGCTGAAACGGCCTTGCAGTTGCAGGCTCTGCCGAGTGCACGCAGTTCGCGCAGGAATTGCTCAGTCGATTCCCCGGGCTGCTGTCTGCGAGTGGCCAGAGGTGTCTGGCGTAGACCTCGTTCGGCTGCCAGTTGTACTGGCTCTTGAGGAGATCGATTGCCTCCTGGTAAGTCTCTGCGTCTCGGATCAGCGCGAAGACGTGAGCGCTGACACGGGCGTGGAGCACGTGTAGTTTGTCGATGTCTGTTCCGACGACGGAGGAGGAGGAGGCGATGAAGGTCTCAAAACAGCGCAGCCAGTGATCAAAAGAATTAGAGGCGCCAACTGCCTGCGGATCCAAATCCAATTTGTCAGGTTTCAGGAGTTGCTCCATTTCAAAATTTTGTTAATAAAATTGATGCACCATTGATTCACGCAAAGACAAGAGGTTGCGAAACAACCGGATTTTATTAACAAGAACAGAAGCGCTCCCAAACCGATGGCTAACCCGAACTGAGGCAAAAGGGGCGGAGAGCAGCCACCTTTATACCCCGAGGAGGGCGGAGCCCCGGATTGAGGCAGCAGGGGCGTGCCCAGGCATATCCCATATACAGACAGTGTTACAGTGGTTCACCACACCTATCATAAGCCCTGCTGCTCTAGAACCTGAACAGTCCCCACAGGGAGAAGTGGGTGTTGCAGAGGCAGGTAGAATAATGTAAGGTACCTCAAAATGAAGGCACATTTAGGGGGTTTAAACTATTTAAATTTTTCGAGGGATCTAGTAGACAAACTCCTCCAATCAGAAGCGAAACCTCTCTGGCAGCAAAGTTGGGACTGCAGGTGAGACATTTGCTGCTGGCAGCATCCTCTTTGGATAAGGAAGCCTCTGGCTGTGGTGGACCTCCAGAGTGGTTGCTACCATTGTGGTGGTGGCCTCCCCATGGTGCAAGGACCATTCCACAGGAGCAAATTTCTGGTGGTCCTGGAAATTGTCCCTAATTCAGGCCTTAATTATTTAAATTGACAACCTGCTGCCTTGCAGTCAATTGGGCAACTGATTCACATTCCTACCTGCAGTTTTCAAACCTTCTTGTGACAGGAATGTGTCAGAGAGCCTCCCGGCACAGCTCCCCACTATTTTCCCAATCCCCACCCCCGCCCCCACACACACACATCAATGTTCTTCTACATCAACTTGACATTTATCTATTCCTCTATTCAATATTTTAATGAGACCTTAACCCATTTATTTCAACCATTGAAATTATTCAATGAAATGTAATGATGTTGAAAGATCAATATATTTATTAAAACACTGGACAGAGGAGTTGCATTGGAATTTGTAAATTGCCAGTTGTAATTTCTAACAAACTTAAATCATTTAACATTCTGGAAGATAATTACATATTTTTAAATATTCGAGACAAAATGTGCCACATAAATATGAAATGCTTTTGTATAGCTGAAATCTGATTTGCAATGATAAATGACAGGAGTTGACATGTGTCTTGTATATGCTGCCTGCCATCTGTAGAATAACTATTGTTGTCAGCAATAGAATTGTAAAGATTTAAAAGCTTCTGGTGTAGTTGCACATTTAGCTGATCCAATGTAATGCATCGCTAAGTACATTGATAGTAATAATCCAAAGCTGATGAATCAAGAACATAAAGTCTTACTGTCTAGTTGCTATGTCTTATTCATATAATGGTTTCAGAGCTGTCAGATTTGTATGTTTTAGTAAAGATGATTACAATAATTAGGCCACATCTGTTCTTCCTGAAATCTGTCATGAAGGACACTACTTTTCTCTCTACCTTATGTTAGGAGTCTTGTATAGATGTTCTTTTGTCAGACTCTGCATGATACCACAGAAGTGACACCTACAGGATCTGAAGCGTAAGAATTGTGACACAGAAGGAGGCTGTTCTGCCCATTATTCCTGTGCTGGTGCTGTTGCTAACACTCAACTAGAGTTGCTGACTTGTTGTCTTTTCCCTGTTCCTTTCCCACATTCTTTTACATCGCAACTTTTCAAATATTTATTCGGGTCACTTTTAACTGTTTTAAATCCCTGTCTCAATAACGATTTGTGGTAAAGCAGTTCATATTCCACTAACCCCATGTATGAAAATATTTGTAATAATTTCCATATCATTCTTGTAGTGGTAACTAAAGGCAGAATTTTCTCATCCCGCACGCCGTGGGAATCGTAGCGGGCGGGGGGATGGCGGGTCATGCAAAGGTCCGTTGACCTCGGGTGGGATTTTCCGGTTTTGGGGTGAGCGTGGCTGGAAAATCCCCCCTATCAATCTAAACCCTTCTGTGAAGGTAAGGGTTACTCCATTTGTCAGAAACAGAAAAATATTCTTCAGGTTGAGATTGATTTGATATTTTTTCCATTATCCAAACTGGCATTAAGGTGGTCAGCCAGGACTTAATGGACCTTCCTTCATCACGAACCTTCAGAGGATTCTCTTTCTCTCTCTCTCTCTGTGGGACGACTTGGATCAATTTGGCTTTTACAAATGCCAGCCTATCCAGAAAGCATTGTTCAGATTGTTCTTGCTGGTATGCTGTTTAGATTTGAACATTCTTTTCAAATCATTTTAACATCTCCGATAGGGACAAACAGGGCTGTGTTCTTTAAGGCAGTAGTTGATGTCATGGAAGATCTGAATGTAGTGGGGGGGATTCTCCAACCTTGCTGCACCATGCTATCCGGGGATGACCCTCACACGTAGGAGCTGTACTTACCTATGCGCCCCTGGCGGGGACTGTTCACCAGACGTATTGTAATCTCTGCACCACGTTGGTGGAGGGGGAGAGGGGGGGATGGTTCCCTAAGTGAAAGGATAGTAGAGCAGGGAAGCCCACTAATAATATTTAAATGTATGTTCATGAGGTTCCCGACCTTCCATGGTGGGAACTTCATTATGTTATTGTTGGGGATGGGGACAATTGAGCAAGGAAGTCCCGTCGGTGTAAAAGCCAGTTTGGGACTTCCCCTCGATTCTCCGCCACCACCGGCTTTCTTGCTCACCAAAATCGGGGGCAGAAAATCACGGCCACTAGTTTGAAATAACCATTATTATGGGCTTGGTTGAGAACTCGTTAACATTCTTGAGCATGAAGTCAGGTGTACATTTTATAACCAGATATGGGAAACCATTTTCATACTGTGAACTTTAAAACAATATGGAGAGTCTAGCACACATTTGTTAATATTTTAGGATAGTAACCTACTTTCTCAGCAACATATTCAATACTAATCTTATATAACGTTAAGAAAGCTATGCATGCTGACAGTAAATACATGACTGTAATCAGATTGAGCAGTGTTTACTATGCTCATTAAATACAGAAGTAAAGCTCCAGCAGTTTATAACCTAATGTTGAAGTTCATCCACATCTACAGTTTTATAATTGATACAGCTTGCTTTATTTTGGCACGTTTGAGTACTGATGCAGATTTTGTGCTGTCAGCAATCACTGTCACCCCGGCGACCGAATATTAGAGATGACATTTATGTTGAAAGATTAATGGATTTGAATGTCACTAAAAATTGCTCTCAATTGAGAGGACAAAAATGATAGTTAATTTGTAACATTTAAGGTACAGAGCAGAGCAATTCTTGCTGTGTCTGGACGATTGCATCTAGAGAGGACAAATAAATTGCATGTCATTGATAATTTTTGAAGCTAGTTTTGATTTAAATTTTAACTGTGATTTCAATGCCATTGAATAGTTGATGCCAGTGTTTTTATTGCTTTTCTGTAAAGGTCAGATTTTCCCTCAACATTGGTCTTCAGGATTACATTGTAAGTAGCTGTGTAGAATAAGTTTAAAGATTTACTACATTTAAGACTTACAACCAATTGAGTTCTTTCAGCATAAAAACAAATTTTCTGATTTAAGGAAAAGTGGCACTGATGGAATGAGATCTTGGGAGAAGTTAGTTTATGAAAGTATATTCTAAAAAATCAACAATGAGCATTCATTACATATTATGACACTGTAATAAGTCCTCGGAGGCAAAAGTCTCTTCACCAAAATCCCTTTATTTACAAGTCTGACAACAGCATGCAGAGTGCTTTCAGTTAGCACTAGGAGTCCCAGAGGAACTGACATGCCTAGTTAAGTACAAAGCAAGGGGCTCCCTGATTGCCCCATCAATTTGAATCAGGGGGTTCATATTCTAACAGGCCCACCTCAATTGGCTGATTAAAGTCATTACAGATACCTGTTAAGCTGAGAGGATGTAGACCATCCTGGATCCACAAGATATCCAAAGCAATACTGTTAATGAAATACCAATTAATTAAATCCCTCAATAAACTAATTGTGTGTTGGAGAACTAAATAGCTACAGCAGTTTATAACCTAATGTTGAAGTTCATTGAACGCAAGGAGGAAAAATATCTGAACATTGCTTCCATTAAGTTTTCACAGCTGGAATAGAGGAACATCATGCAGCAAATTAAATATGAATGATATCCCTGTGATGATAAAACCAAGGTAACCTGTGGAACTAGATGTTCACCATTGACCAGCAGTCAAGAAGAATGGAACTATACTGAGCAGTAAGCCCACACAGGCCAATAGCACAGGGAAACAAATAGTTGATCAAATTAATAGAGAACATATCGGGTTAAAGGTAACACTGCAATCACAGGTTACTTCATGATGAGAGCAATTGAGCATTCATGAATCCCAAATGTTTTGTTGCTTCCCAAGTATTAAGGTTTGACGCTGAATGAAATCAGTCAATAAAATGGGAAAGAAAGAAACTATTGGTCGTCTATTTCATCTTCTTGACACTGGCTGAGGTTTATCATGCATTCTGTATGTGTGAGAAACTTCATTTAAGTCCTTCAGAAATCTATATATAAACAGCAAGGGCCCGATTCTCCCATCGTGACACGCACATTTTTTGGTGCGTCGGGTTGGGAGATGCGCGTGTCGGCCATTCGCGGGATTTGTGCATGCGTTCCCGACACATGCACGTCTCCCACAGCCAGAGAGCAGGCACAGTCGGGACCACACTGGAAACCAGCGGGAAGACAGGTAAGTGATTTTAATCTGTTTTTAATGTAATTTAAATGTCATTATCGGGCCCGGGACTGAATTCTCCGGGCCTGATATCATCTCCCACCCCGCCAGGAGTATTTCACTCCGGCGGGGTTTAGAGTAACTCCCCACTTTCAGGGAAACTAGCGGGAGACCCTGCTGGAGTGAAGGGGAGGCAATCAGGTCTCCCCCCAGTGGTTGGGCAGCGGGGGGGGTGATGTCCCCTGGGCATGGGAACCCTGGCAGTGCCAACCTGTGCCCCCTGGCACAGCCCAAGGGACAAAGTGCCCATGCCCAGGGGGCACTTTGGTACTGCCCATCGGGTATTGGGCAGTGCCAAGGGGATGGGACCTAGGGACAGTGCCGAGGGGCGGGGCCTATTGTGGGCAGGGCCAAGGGGTGATCGGTGGGGTGGGGGGTCTGGCTGCCACTCTGCCAGTCTGCATTGGGATCAGTTGGGGCTGGAGAGAGGACAGGGGGAGAGTTCAGTGAGGGGGGTGTAGGCCGGGGTGGGAGGGAGTGGTTTGCGGGGGGTGGGTGTCTGCAAATTGCAGTGCTCCGGGGACCGGGGTTGGGGGGGGGGGGGGGGGTGTCGGGGCTGGCCCGGGGATACTTGTGTGGGCCACGATCTGGTCATGGCGGTGTTGCAAGGGGCAGCAGTGTGGGGGTCCCGGGCTGGCCAGCGATTGAGCTGGCCATCAAACTGCAGTCTGGCAGTTCGAGGCCACTGCACATGCACAGAGGCCCAGAACTGTCAGACTCCAGTGTGAATAGGCGACCCCCACCACCGCCCACCCCCCCCCCCCACCCCTCCCGAGCTTTTAATGATGTTCATGATTGTGACCTCTGCATTGCACAGAGTGTGGGAGATTCGAGTCTAAACTCCCACTGAAAAAACAATCATGAATTACACTATTTTCCCACCAATTCAGAAATTAGAATTTTTTTGGGAGAATCACCCCCAAGTGAGGGATCCTGCAAAGGAGAAGACAATATCAGAACTTATTTCTAACAAATGAGGCAGGAACTAGAAGATCAAGCTAGAAATGTCAATTCTAAAGTTTCTTGCAAATAAACAGTAGGCTGATGGATATCTAAAAGAGCAAGATAAGAAAATATTTTCTGTGGCATCCTTCATCAGCTGCTCATGGCTTTGGAGCTGTTAATCCATAGAACAGTAATGGGGAATTGATTACACATTGGAATAAACTCAACAGGTCTGTGATCATGTGGTAATTGTATCTATTATTGAAGTCTTCATTCCTCAAAGCATTCTTAGTTAGTGTTTAGCTCAAAGTATGATTGATGTATTACTGTTATATCACCCAATTGTTGACTACCTTGTTTGTTAGTATGGGTGGAAGAGATTATCCAGAATTCGCCACTGATAACCCAAAGATAACTGCAGTTTGCCTGCTAATGCATTATCTTCTTATGGTTTCCTGCTTTTGTTTTCAGATGATTTAGGGATTGCTGAACCTTAATGCAGTTGAATGCCACAAATGCTAAAGAAAATATGACATGAGTTTTCTAGCAAGTAATAAATGATTTCTTTCAGAATTATGACAAAATGCAATTCCAATTGCATCCTAATTAAGTCAACCAAAACAGATTTTCTTCAACTACTAAGTGTTCAAAGCCAGGGGGTTCAAGCGTTACAAAAGCAAATACTTCCAATAGTTTTTGTGCAGCCTGCCACCTTGACCTGTTGGAAAAAGATTGAGGGCGGGATTTTACAGCCTTGCTTGGGCAAGACCGCAAGATCCTGCCCAAGGTCAACAGAGATTTCCGTTGTGGGCTCCTCGCCCACGCCAATTCTGGAGCAGGCGAGGTGGTAGAGTTCGGGCCTGAATGTCCAAAGCTGAGGCCATGATGATCATGATGGGCAATTGATGATGCACTCTTTGGGGAAATTATATGGCTGTGGTCAATTCACTGTTCAGGACTAGTGGATATTCAGTGATGATAATACAAAAGTGGGGCGGGGGGGGTGGAATAAATTATAAATTAGCATTCAGTATGAATAAAAAATGTATAAAGACAGAGGAAGTACCACAACAGAGCGGGCAAATTCTCAGTTTTGATCTTGAGGAGTGGGAGTTGGTGAGCTGCCCTGCCCTCCCACTACCTTCGGACATTTTGCTTTGTTAAAGGTGCTCTAAAAATACAGGGCCTGAGGCTTCCAAGGAGTGGAAATCACTTGTCAGTTTGCCACTCCTCTTCCACTCTCTTGCACCACAACAGAGCTCCACATTTCTGGCTGGGTCTACCGTTGCCAAATTCTTCAGAAGTACAGAGTGACCTTCCATCAGACTGCTTCCTCATGGTGCTGGGGGGTCATCGGGAAGACAAGCTACACCCTCTTATGCGGTACTGCTTGCCGTATTCTGGCATATATCCACTAACTCAGTGAAAAGCTGGGACATTTAAGCAGCTTTTCAGTGTGTTAGTGAATGTGAATGGGTGAATGCGTAGGCATGTAAGTAGGTAGGATGTAACAGGGTAAGTGGGTATAGGGGTAGAGAGGCAGGTGAGCAGGGTGGTTGCTGGATCGAGTGGCAGATGGGTGAAGTGGGTAGGGTGGGTGAGACAGTAGGTGGGTTAGAGGGTACTTGGGTCAGATCAGGAGGGGTTGTCAGGTCAGAAGCTATTAATGTCTGTTTGGGGGGGTGTCAGTGTGAGGAGTCAGGTTAGGTTGGTAGGAATTGGGAGGTCAGGAGAGAGTTGGCTGGTGGATCTAATTAGGTCAGATCCGGCATACGGGGTTAGTCAGGTGGTGGGGCTAGTCAGGTCAGGAGGGATAGTCAGGAGGACGAGGGTGGGATGGGATAGCTGGGGGGGGGGGGGGCAGGTTTGGGGTCAGAGGGTGGGCTGGGGGCTTAGTTCCCCAGGAGTTAGGTTAGGTTTTTCCTGTCTAACATTTCCTGGACGACTATTCAGCTAAGTAAATCAAAGCTAATCTCCGTTCTTTAACTCTGAGTCAGAATTGAAGACTTTTCGGAGGGTCCCAGGGAGCAAGGAAATTGCCCATTGGAATTTCAAACTTCCCGGGCAAATCCCACACTCTCTGAGTTGGACTTCTGCAAGGTCCTAAAGTTGTCCAAAGTCTGGAAGAACTGGATCAGGTTGATATTAAAAACCTTATTCTGAATATTAGCAATTTCAGTTCGTGAGAAGAACTTATTCTGAACAGTTGGGGAACAAAAGATAAGAACAGTGCCATCTAGCAACCAAAGCATGTAACTGCATTGCGACCAGTGATAGTTAACATTAAAGAATTGCATGGGAAATACGGATATAAGGATTTGTAACAGGAACAGGTAACACAAAAGTGTAACCAGAAATGATGACACCAGGAAATAAGATTTGTGGGCAGGAAGTACATGCTGTATGTAAGATTTGCCATATTGAACAGTGTTGAGGCAACTTATATTCCTGATATCTCAACTCAGATGATGTTATGTTTGCTGTCTGGGCATTTGGGCTGGATTATAGCAAAGTTCCTCATAAGCACAAACTCATCTTCTGTTACCATTTTAATTTTTCACTTGAAATTTTAGTATTTGTATTTGCAAATATAATCAATGTCGTTATTGTTTTTATTACTTTGCAGAACGAGTTAAATTGTGTTTTACCAGAATCTTACTTTAGGTATTTCTTAAACCATGTCGGATGAAAAGTCATCCTGACTCGAAATGTTGGCTCTAATCTCTCTCCACAGATGTTGTCAGACCTTCTGAGATTTTCCAGCACTTTCTGTTTTTGTTTCAGATACCAGCATCTGCAGTATTTTGCTTTTATTAAACAATGTTAATGAAAGAATTAGTTCCAAACCTACAAGCAACAGCCTCACTGTTTTATAAGCATAAACACAATTGTATGATTGGGTTATAATTTGTGTGTAAGATTTAAGAGCTTTGTCAAGTGACGTTGATTCATTTGCAAAAACAAACATTGTATTACAGAGACATCTCTTAAGGCACAGCTTTAGCGGGAGTGCTTCAGGAAAGCTGAAGTGGCTTTTCTTCACTGTTGCAATAATGCCTGAAGTGATGCATTACGCTTTGGAGCTTTTCAAATGGATCATGTCAACTGTGGCAAAAGCAAGACATACTGTAAAAAAGATTGCCTCAATGACCAGCTACTAAAGTGACAGATGGTCCGCAAGGAATATTTTAAGGTTTTGGATGTACCTAGCGAGGAATACATAGTCACACAGAATTTAACAAGAGAGGTTGCTGACTTAATCTCTATATCATTCCCATTTTTCACCTCCCGCAGCTGTGGGCATGGATGGAAGAGCTCCAAAAAGAGCTGTTGGAAGATGTTTGTGCTGACTCGGTGGATGCAGTACAGGAACTTATCAAACAGTTTCAACAGCAACAAACGGCAACGCTTGAGGCGACCCTGAATGTCATAAAGGAAGGGGAGGACCTAATTCAACAACTCAGGTGAGTTGATCACAGGGTGAAGATAAAAAGAAATCAAATTGGCCACGTTTATTATTCTGAACGGTATCTCAGGTACACCAATAATCAGTAAGGCAACAAACCGTCTTTACAGCAAAAGCCATTCATACTTGATCATCCATAATAGTGGTTAGCATTGCTGCCTCACAGTGCCAGGGATCCGGGTTCGATTCCTGGCTTGGGTCACTGTCTGTGTGGAGTTTGCACGTTCTCCCTGTTTGTGTTTCCTCCGGGTGCTCTGGTTTCTTCCCGCAGTCCGAAGATGTGCAGGTTAGGTGGATTGGCCATGCTAAATTCTCCCTCAGTGTACCCAACAGGCGCTGGAGTATGGCAACTAGGGGATTTTCACAGTAACTTCATTGCAGTGTGAATGTAAGCCTACTTGTGACTAATAAATAAACTTTTAAACTTTAACTGAAATGTCATTGTACAAATGTATTATTTTTGGAAACAGAGTTCATATATTAATGACAATCATTGGCAATTCTTTGTTCTGTAAGTTTGTCTAAAACAGGATTAAAGATATTTTCTTTTCTCAACAGCTTACAACTCTTGAGAGGAAATCAGTGTGGGTTAATGTACTTCATGCCTTTGTTAGTGTTCTGAGGTCAAATGTCAGATCATGCAAGGAACTATGTTCTTTGTTTGAACTTTTTAAATACAGTGTTGCATGTTTCTAGTTATCACGCTAAATGAACACAGTGTGCATCTTCATCAATCCTTTTAGATTTTGTCTGTCTCGACAGTTGTGAGGGTCATTGAAAACTTGCAGCCACAGTTTTCTGTTTTAACATTTCGGTTTGCCACAGGGACTCTGCAATTTCCAACAATAAAACCCCACACAATAGCTCCATCAGCCACATTGAAAGTGTGCTCCAGCAGCTCGATGAAGCCCAGGGACAGATGGAAGAGCTTTTCCATGAGCGAAAAATCAAGTTAGATATTTTCTTACAGCTTCGGATTTTTGAGCAGTACACAATTGAGGTACGTCCATGGTTCACATAGCAGCATCGATCTTTAACAAACAGATGGAGCACTTCTCTGGGGAAATGTGTCTGTCCCATCAGGTCTTGGGTCTACAAAGCTCAGCTGTTAACACAAAACTGGAGGGGGGGATGGGGTAGGAGTTGGGTGGGTGTGGAAAAGATGAAAGAAATAAAGTAGAGAATAGAATAACACATTTTGATTTTTTTTCTATGAACATGGACCTTTTGTTGCAACTAGAATTGTCCTGTATCTGCTTATCGTGTTAGACTGTTTAGCTCTTCCAAGGACACCCTGTCTTTGATTACATTTTGCACGATATTGTATAAGAGCATGTGTTAAATGGAAGCTTATAAATTACATGTAATCATTATACATTAGAAAGGGTGAAAAGATCAATGAAAATAGCATGAAGTATAATTTGGATAATAATAGTTAGTTTTTAAGTGGATTTGCCAATCTCTGTTTCTCAATATAATAGGACTCGAGCTGTGGATGAATGGTGAGGATTGTCAGTATTTTTAAGACTTCGAGACCCTAGCTCTAGCCCCACTGTATAAGGAAGATATCAGAGGGAAATCAGGAAACATAGATAAATCAGCGTAACATCTGTTGTTGAGAAATGCTAGAGCCTATATTAATGGTAAGAAGTCTCTCACACCACCAGGTTAAAGTCCAACAGGTTTATTTGGCAGCACAAGCTTTCGGAGACTCACTCCTTCATCAGGTGAGTGAGGAGTTGTGTTCACAAACAGGGCATATACAGACACAAACTCAATTTACAAGATAATGGTTGGAATGCGAGTCTTTACAGGTAATCAAGTCTTAAAGGTACAGACAATGTGAGTGGACACACGCATCTCCATCAAGGACGGTCACCTCAGCAAGCCCACGGATAACCTCACGATGCTCCACTTCTCCAGCTTCACCCTAAACACGTTAAAGAAGCCATCCCCTACGGACAAGCCCTCCATATACACAGGATTTGCTCAGATGAGGAGGATCGCAACAGACACCACAGACGCTGAAAGACGCCCTCATAAGAACAGGATATGGTGCTCGACTCATCGATCGACAGTTCCGACGTGCCACAGCAAAAAACCGCACCGATCTCCTCAGAAGACAAACACGGGACACGGCGGAGAGAGTACCCTTCATTGTCCAGTGCTTCCCTGGAGCGGAGAAGCTACAACATCTTCTCAGGAGCCTTCAACGTGTCATCGATGAAGACAAACATCTCACCAAGGCCATCCCCACACCCCCACTTCTTGCCTTCAAACAAACGCACAACCTCAAACAGACCATTGTCGATAGCAAACTACCCATCCTTCAGGAGAACAGTGACCCACGACACCACACAACCCTGCCACAGCAACCTCTGCAAGACGTGCCGGATCATCGACACGGATGCCATCATCTCACGTGAGAACACCATCCACCAGGTACACGGTATATACTCTCGCGACTCGGCCAACGTTGTCTACCTGATACGCTGCAGGAAAGGATGTCCCGAGGCATGGTACATTGGGGAAACCATGCAGACACTACGACAACGGATGAATGAATACCGCTCGACAATCACCAGGCAGCAGTATTCCCTTCCAGTCGGGGAACACTTCAGCAGTCACGAGTATTCAGCCTCTGATCTTTGGGTAAGCGTTCCCCAAGACGGCCTTCACGACACACGACAACGCAGAATCGCTGAGCAGAAACTGATAGCCAAGTTTCGCACACATGAGGACGGCCTCAACCGGGATCTTGGATTCATGTCACACTATCTGTAACTCCCACGACTTGCCTGGGCTTGCAAAATCTCACTAACTGTCCTGGCTGGAGACAATACACACCTCTTTAACCTGTACTTGGCTCCCTCTCCACTCACATTGTCTGTACCTTTAAGACTTGATTACTTGTAAAGACTTGCATTCCAACCATTATCTTGTAAATTGAGTTTGTGTCTGTATATGCCCTGTTTTTGAACACGAGTCCTCACTCACCTGAAGAAGGAGCGAGACTCCGAAAGCTTGTGCTGCCAAATAAACCTGGTGGACTTTAACCTGGTGTTGTGAGATTTCTTACTGTGCTTACTCCAGTCCAATGCCGGCATCTCCACATCATGCCTATATTAATGGACAGGCTGACTGAATTTTAGCTGAGCAGGGAAGTCTTGCCTAATGGGCCAGATTGAATTTATTGAAAGATTAACTACAGAAGTAACTACAGAAGTGAACAGTGACAATTTGGCCCATCATGCTTGTGCCGGATCCTTCAAAGAACTGTCATAGTTTCTCAAGCACTCTACTAACTCTACTAACCACTAATCCCAATGCCCTTTCTGGTCACTGTCACAGGTTGACTGTTTGCAACCTCAGTAACCTAATTATCCCCGAGAAGAGCTCCAACCCCATGTGCTTTCCATCAGCAAGACAGCCTACTTATACTTCTGTAACTTCACCCACCATCACACCAACCTATGTCCATATGCTGATGGACCTCCATCCATGCCATTCTCAGCTCTGACGTTCTCCTGGTCACCCTTCCATTCTCAACTGCCAAGAAACTTCAGCCCATCCTAAGCTATCTATCCTGTTCCAAATCTCACTCCCCCAACAAGATTGAGGGTTGATTTAATCAGGGTGTTTAAAATGATCCCCTGTTGTACCATGTAGGCTAACTAACAATGAGATCTGAGGTCTTACCATTCTGACACAGAGCACTTATCCTTTGCACTCCACTCAACTCCGAGTGCCAAAAATGGAAGCTCCTGAATTGCAAATATCTAGAGAAAGAGAAAATGCGAGCCAGCATGAATTTCAGAAGGAGTTTGGGAACAGGGTGCATAAATGTGATTAAAATTATTTGCTCGCACAAATTCTAAATGTTGACACCATCAGTTTAAATCAAATGGCCAATTTTCTTGGTGTAACTTGCACGCAATTCAGTGTATTCCTATGATAGGTCTACATTCTGTATCTAGTATTCCCAGATAACAGCTTTACAATCTTACTCCAAGAACAATATCTGTTCCATCTTTTAACTTTCTTTTCAAAATAGAGTTATCTTTCAATATTGCATTTTCACCCTATTTTAAATGTAGGTTCTCATCGTTAGGGACCTGTTCAACCATACAAAGGCTTTGCTTAATTCATTCAAATGGATTTGATTACTTACAAAATGTAAAGCTTTTTTTTATATAAGAGAAATGTGTTCTTTAATGTAATGTATCGTTTTATCACAAACTTTGCATCATCTATCTATACCTGTGGTACATTATCAGGTGACAGCAGAATTAGATGCTTGGAATGAAGATCTCCTCCGTCAAATGAATGATTTTAATACAGAAGACCTGACGTTAGCTGAACAGCGACTGCAGCGACACACAGAGCGCAAACTGGCCATGAACAACATGACATTTGATGTAATTCAGCAGGGCCAAGATTTACATCAATACATCATGGAAGTGCAAGCATCAGGTAATGTGAAAACATAGTTCCTTTCACCTCCTCATGCAGCTAGTTCGTTTTTTAATATGGTTGTCAGGAAGCATTTGGACGTGGTTCATCACTCCAGTGTTGGAGCTGTGCCATTATTAAGCAGGCAGATGCTTCAAAGTACCAAAGATAAAAATCCTGGCAGCAAGTTACTAAATCACTCAGCTCATGCATTCTTCTTCCAGCCAGGAGATGGGTAGAAATCAGTAAATAGAACAGAGTACAGTATAACCTAGCAGAAAGCAAGTTCACTTTCAGAATGAGTCCTGCTGCTACATAGTGTCTGCAGCATGGCCAATGGAGGGCTGATGACTTTCTCTGGAGGAAATTGCAGATCTTTTTTTTTTACGATAAGCCTGAGTAACTCTGGATGTAGAATGACTGACTTTGGATCACACCTTCTTGGCATGAGTGGCAAGAGTTTGGGCTAGGCAACAAACAAAAGCAGGAGCAGTGGCAAAGTGACAGTTCTGGGAAGATGAA
This sequence comes from Mustelus asterias, assembly GCF_964213995.1. Lineage (NCBI taxonomy): Eukaryota > Metazoa > Chordata > Chondrichthyes > Carcharhiniformes > Triakidae > Mustelus > Mustelus asterias. The sequence continues at coordinate 50,811,956 of NC_135814.1, forward strand.
TGTTGTCATCTGAGAGAGGACAGCAGGTTCATGCTCCACAAAGTCACTGCCACTCTCCAGTGAAAGAAGCACATCTCTGCTCCTCTCCCCCTCCTACACCAGGGCCTTTAGCACAGCATCTAAGAATCTTAGAGACCACTCTTTTTCATGTTGAGCCATTCTTCTGTCTTGGCCAGAATCAGTTGTAGAATGACTTCCAGCACCTGATCCCATCCCTTTATGGGTGCAGGATGGCTTTAAATAGTGCATGCTTGCTTTAACTGTTATCCTCTTGTGGTTTGAGGCCTCAGGTGAGTCCACATAGCACTGGCTGCATTTCCAATCATGTAAGTTAGCAGGAAACACAAAGTTTGTGTGCTACCTGTACCAGAAACGATGGGTGACATTAATCCCACATCATATTTTTGAGAACTATCAAATTCGTCCTTCTCAGTTTGATCTCTTTCACTTCATTTTGGTAAAATTAAATTCCTTGTGGTCTCGTGGTGGGAACAGATTCTACCTAATGAGGTGGTGTGTAAGAATCGAAGACCTTGGGGCCTCATTAGTGACTTTACACGTTCACATACTTGATAATATGCAGTCAATTTTGATGCAAAAGGTTGAAATCTACAGTTTAAATCTATTTGCTCTTTTCCAGTAAATCCCAACTATTAATCATACTCATTGTATCTAACAGTCAACCTAATTTTACCCATGAAGTTAATTATGCTTGAATTATTTACCATTCTATAGCTAGATCAATGAGTCTATGCAACACAGCTAGTGTTTTTAATTAATGGTTTTGTTCTAAAATTAACAAAGATACAAAAATGCACGTTAAAATGTTTCAAGTCCCAATATATTGCTGCTGAGGGTATCATGTGGTTGCATTACTCCTCCAATCCCCTTCATATCTTTGCTCCACTAAGTAGTTTCTCCCCTGCCAACTGGCAGGCCATAATCAAGCTCATTCACTACTATGCTTTCAAATCCTTCCTCACCCAACTCATCAGGCAACTATTTGATCAAGTAGTGATCAGCTACTCAGTGCTAGCAACTACCCTGCTTGTTCCATTGCTCTTACTCACTCATGTGATTTCCTATTTTTGGTAACCCCAAGTATTTACCCTGGTAATCCCCTGACACTAAGGGGCAATTTTTTGGCACAGCCAATCTACCTAACCCACACATCTTTGGACTGTGGGAGGAAACCGGAGCTCCTGGAGGAAACCCACGCAGACACGGGGAGAATGTGCAAACTCCACACAGACAGTTACTCGAGGCTGGAATTGAACCCGGGTCCCTGGCGCTGTGAGGTAGCAGTGCTAATCACTGTGCCACCGTGCTACCCTCAAGGCTGGCCTCTGGCCCTAGATTACCCTGTGAGGTCTCTTATGTAGTGAAGTATGACATACAGTACTGTGATTAGCGTGCTCTTGGATAATCATCCAGTATTGAAATTAGTTGCACTTCATATGTCATATTCGCCACTCCGTCTGCTTTCACAGTTTGTGTACAGAATTGTTGCATCCACATGCACTGATCTTTTGAGAAAGGGATTTTGCTTAACAGAGTTAAAATGTAACAGTTAACTATTATCCCTGCTGCAACTACAGAACTGCAAGTGACAGTTCTCACTCAATTCCACAGGAGTGCTTTCAGAAAATGCTATTTCAGAGACAGAGTTATATTCACAACTAAAAATGTATGTTTACATAATTGCGTGAAGGCAAAATTCCAAAATTCCCTGAACATGGGAAAGGTTCCAGTGGATTGGAGAGGGAGGCAAAATGTGAGAAATTACTGACCAGTTTGTTGAACACCTGTTCATGGGAAAGTGTTAGAAGCAATTATCAAGGAAGCAATGTCAGGATAGTTGGAAAGTCAAACTGTTATCCATCAGTGTCAGCATGGTTTTATGAAGGGCAGATCACATTTGACTAATTTGCTCGAGTTCTTCAAAGATGTAACAAGCAAAGTGGATAATGGGGATTCTGTAGATGTAGTATATCTGGACTTCCAGAAGGCATTTGATAAGGTGCCGCACAAAAGGTTAATTCACAAGGTTAGGTCACATGGGATTCGGGGTAATTTATTAGCTTGGATAGGTGACTGGCTGATGGACAAAAGAGAGTGTCAGGATAAATGTTTTTTTTTCTGGATGGCAAGAAGTAACTGGTGGGGTTCAGTCCTTGGGCCCCAGCTATTTACAATCTGTTCTGACGATGTGGATACAGGGATAGAAGGCTCAATAGCCAAATTTGCAGATGACACAAAAATAGGCAGGACAGTAAGTTGCAATGAGGAAATAAGAACCTTAAAAATGGATATAGATAGGTTTGGAGAGTGGGCCAAAATGTGGCAGATGGAGTTTAATGTGGATCTGTGTGAGGTCATGCATTTTGGTCAGAAAAATGGGAAGGCGACTTATTATTTAAATAGGGAGAGACTTCGGAGTGCTCTGGTGCAGAGGGATCTGGGTGTCCTCGTTCATGAGTCACAGGAAACTAGCATGCAGGTACAGCAGATAATAAAGAAAGTGAATGGAATGTTGGCATTTATAATTAAAAGAATAGAATATAAAGGTAAGGAAGTATTGTTGCAACTATACAAGCCATTGGTGAGGCTGCACCTGGAGTATTGTGCACAGTTTTGGTCCCCTTATTTGAGGAAAGATGTAGTGGCATTGGAGGCAGTTCAGAGGAGGTTCACGAGATTGATTCGAGAGATGAAGGGTTTGTCGTATGAAGAGAAATTGAACAGTTTCGGCCTGTACTCTCTGGAATTTAGAAGAATGAGAGGAGATCAAATTGAGGTATACAAGATGATAAAAGGTATGGATAACGTAGATGTGGAGCGGATGCTCCCTCTTGTGGGGCACTCTAGGATGAGAGCTCATAGTCTTAGGATAAGAGGTAGCAAATTTAAAACAGAGTTGAGGAGAAACTACTTCTCCCAAAGGGTTGTGAATCTGTGGAATTCGCTGCCCTAAACTACAGTGGATGCTGGGACAGTGAGTAAATTTAAGGAGGAGTTAGACAGATTTTTAATTGGTAATGGGTTGAAGGGTTATGGGGAGAAGGCAGGAAAATGAGGATGAGGAGCATATCAGCCATGGTCGAATGGCGGAGCAGATTGACCTAATTCTGCTCCTATATCTTATGAACTTATAAACTTAACTGGATCTAACTCAACTGTGAGTACATTTGAATATCATTCGTTAGTTTTGTTTACGGTCATGTTTTCCCTTACCAAGGTTATCCACTTTATTTAAGAGAATGCGAAGTTTCATTTGTATCAATCTCTTCCTGAAGGGATTATGTTCCGTTGATTGGGAATGAAGATCTTCAGTACACCTTCAATTTGATAGGTCTTGGAGGAGAGGGGTTCTGTTGTTCTAAGAAAAGCATTTTTTTAAAATTTACCAGTAATGAGTAGATTTCAGGTGCTGAGAATTGTGAGAAGCAGAGGTTTGTAAATAAGTCATGAAATGTTTTTATTTTAATCAGGAATTGAACTAACGTGTGATAAAGATATGGATTTGGGAACACAAGTGCAGGAGCTGCTGGAATTCCTTCATGATAAACAGCAAGAGCTCGAACTGAATGCTGATCAGACCCAGAAGCGCTTGGAGCAATGTTTACAGCTGAGGCACCTGCAAGCAGAGGTTAAACAGGTAAATGTGGGAGTGATAGCTTCAAGTGGAATGTATTTTCAGAACACATGCAGTTTTTCATTTTAAGCTTGAGGAGTTGCTGGGAGACCACATCGTCCTTATTTTAATAGAAGCCCCATGCCCCCAACCTAACCATGCTCTATTCCTCAACAGAGCTGAAAGGTCCACAGTCACTGCTTGTTTGATGTTGAGGCAAATGCTGAGGGGCCAAGACATTGTTCTGGGATGAATGAGTTAACCATTTATTCAAAATGAAAAAGGAAAAACATGAAACACTGGAAATATACTGGTTTTCAGTCAGCACTTGAAAAGAGAAATTTAGATTATGGGTGGTTCTCAGGTTGGCTGCCTGTGACTAGTGAGCTACAAGGATCAGTACTTGTGCCTCAGCTGCTCACAATCTGTCTCAATGATTTGGATGTGGGGACCAAATGTAACATTTCAAAGTTCACAGATGACATAGAGCTAAGTGGGAATGTGTGTTGTGAGGAAGATGCAGGACGTCTTCAAGGGGATTTGGACAGACTTAGTGGGGATGATCTTACCGGCTCGTTCACGCCTGGTTTCTCACCAGGAAGGGCATGAGGCTGATTTAAATATTTAAATATTCTTTTTAATTGTCCAGGCTGACTTGCCTTAATGACCTGGCTGGTGGAGGTCCTCACTGGCGAGGAGCACGTATGGTCCCCACCAACAGGGATTTGACACGATGGCCTCACCAGTGGGATCGGAGGCCATTTAATTTCCCCCCCCCAGGTGGTCGGGGGCAGGGGGGCATCCTGGCAGTGCCAGACTGGCACCCTGTCACTGCCCAACAGGCACAAGGCAGTGCCAAGGGGTGAAGCCTAAGGGGAAGGGCATGGCCTGAAGGGTGCAAGGCCTAAGGGGAGGTTGTGGGACTGCACACACTGCAATGGTGGATCAGCTGGAGCAGTGACTGGCCGGGGTGAGGGGGTTATCAGAGCTGCGATTGTCTCTCAACCCCGCCCCCATCGGTGTGAATCTCTCTCAGGCATTCTGTGGAACACAGAGTGCTGCAGATTCGTGAAACAAAGTACGCCCAAAAATTGGGTGAGAAATTCTCCCATTTCCCGCCCGTTTTATTTTAATCAGGAATTGAACTAACGTGTGATAAAGATATGGATTTAGGAACACAAGTGCAGGAGCTGCTGGAATTCCTTCATGATAAACAGCAAGAGCTCGAACTGAATGCTGATCAGACCCAGAAGCGCTTGGAGCAATGTTTAAAGATACGGCACTTAGTTTTTTTGGGAGAATCCTGGCCAAGGTGTTTGGGGAGTCCCTGGTTGGGGAGTCCAGAATCAGGGGCACAATTTCAAAATAAGGGGCTGTCACTTAGGACTGAGATGAGAAGAATTTTCTTAACTCATAGGGTTGTGAATCTTTTGAATTCTCTACCCCCAGAAGGCTGTGGAAGCTGTCATTGAATATGTCTGAAGCAGAGAATGACAGATTTCTAAATACCAATGACATAAAGGGATGTGGGAACAGTGTAGGAAGAAGACATTAAAGAGGATGATCAGCCATGATCGTATTACATGGCAGAGCAGGCTCAGTGGGCTTGAATGGCCTACTCCTGCTCCTATATTCCTACGTTCAATCCCTTCAGTATTAATGAAGTATCATCCTCTGCCTACAGATTAATTTTCGGTGATAACTATGAGCAGAGTGGGCATGTTCTGTTATTCTTCAGAAAGCAATTTGGTGGTGGATAGAACTGGAACCAATCTTTTGTAGAGTTACACATTACAAATATTTACCTCGTAACTCAACAGCCACAGTTTCAGTCTGTCTAATTAAAGGGGCACAAGAGAATCACCAATTAATTCCCACATTTGCATACAATTAAAAATAATTAAAATATCATAAATGCAATACACATTTAAAGCTTGATCCCATGATGAATCTGAGTAAATACAATTTTCTTTTACCTATCCCGTTTTTTTAAATGTCTTGTTCAGCAAACTTCATATCAAGGTTTTATTTAACTGTTTTTCTTGCTTTCTTGTCACTGATTTTGATTTGATTTGATTTGATTTATTATTGTCACATACAAAGAACAAAGAACAGTACAGCACAGGAAACAGGCCCTTCGGCCCTCCAAGCCTGTGCCGCTCCTTGGTCCAACTAGACCAATCGTTTGTATCCCTCCATTCCCAGGCTGCTCATGTGACTATCCAGGTAAGTCTTAAACGATGTCAGCGTGCCTGCCTCCACCACCCTACTTGGCAGCGCATTCCAGGCCCCCACCACCCTCTGTGTAAAAAACGTCCCTCTGATATCTGAGTTATACTTCGCCCCTCTCAGTTTGAGCCCGTGACCCCTCGTGATCGTCACCTCCGAACTGGGAAAAAGCTTCCCACTGTTCACCCTATCTATACCCTTCATAATCTTGTACACCTCTATTAGATCTCCCCTCATTCTCCGTCTTTCCAAGGAGAACAACCCCAGTCTACCCAATCTCTCCTCATAGCTAAGACCCTCCATACCAGGCAACATCCTGGTAAACCTTCTCTGCACTCTCTCTAATGCCTCCACGTCCTTCTGGTAGTGCGGTGACCAGAACTGGACGCAGTACTCCAAATGTGGCCTAACCAGCGTTCTATACAGCTGCATCATCAGACTCCATGTATTAACATACAGTGAAAAGTATTGTTTCTTGCACGCTATCCAGACAAAGCATACCGTTCACAGAGAAGGAAACAAGAGAGTGCAGAATTTAGTGTTACAGTCATAGCTCGGGTGTAGAGAAAGATCAACTTAATGCAAGTCCATTCAAAAGCCTGACAGCAGCAGGGAAGAAGCTGTTCTTGAGTCGGTTGGTACATGACCTCAGACTTTTGTATCTTTTTCACGACGGAAGAAGATGGAAGAGAGAATGTCCGGGATCCATGGGGTCCTTAATTATGCTGGCTGCTTTGCCGAGGCAGCGGGAAGTGTAGACAGAATCAATGGATGGGAGGCTGGTTTGCGTGATAGATTGGACTACATTCATGACCTTTTGTAGTTTCTTCCGGTCTTGGGCAGAGCAGGAGCCATACCAAGCTGTGATACAACCAGAAAGAATGTTTTCTATGGTGCATCTGTAAAAGTTGTTTTCGAGTGTGAACAAAAATGAGAGTAACATTAATCATGGAAGGAAATTCCATAACTGATTTTGCTCATCAGTTTAGTTGCATTTACTTTTTTTTGATTAGCATTAGCAATCACATTAAATGTAGCCACATGTTTCAGATAGACTATTAGCTTGCATTTGTGAATGACATTGAGTGTGAGTAAATTATTAGCAGCCAACTCAATGCAAGTTGTGGGGCTGGAGGTTATATCAGTCTATGCAGAAATAATGAAATGTATTTTGAAATTGAGAGAAGTTATTGGCCAGTATGTGTTAAGTACATTAAATGCAGAAGATTCTTATTGCTGTGTGACCTTCTGATGAAGGCAATGAGCATGGTGGACTGGAAAGTATTTCCAAAAGGCTTGAGATTGTTTAATTAATGCTAAACATTCCCTTGACTATGATCTCCCTTGTGGAATCAGATTTCTCAGGATTATTGCCTTCTGTCATTTATATCTGTTAGGGTTAAATGCTGATAGATGTTGGCTTAACTAGTGATGGGTTTATGGAAACACCAACATTTTGCACATTTCTAACTGGCAGTCATGTCCATACATTTTGTAACATTGCATTCACAAAACAAAATGATTTTACTTGTTAATTATATATAAGTAGCTAAAGGAATGTTTCTGTTTTCTCCCAACATTTGTAAAGTCAAAAGTAGGGCCATCATCACAAATGTGCGGATTATGTTGCTAATCCCCTAATAATCTGGACAAATGCTGAACTATCAATGTTGTTTTGATTTAGACACAGATCTCGATCTTACATTGAGTGAAATTAATCAGCCTGTATTCATAAAGTAACAGTGCTGGGAATCTGTACATTATTTCTGGACAAATAGTAATCCCAACAATCCTGCAACTTTGTCCTTTTCCTTTTCTTCTTAACAAAAGAATAGTTAAAGCATCTGTGTCTGATCCCCTGAGGGATTATTATTGACCATGGTGCATGCACTGTGCAGTCCGGATTGTAAAAGACTGAATTTCACATCTTTGTGCTCCCAGAAACCGTTCGTCTTTCACTGATTGAAAGGGGAAATCAGTGCACTTGCTATGGTGAGAATGCTTTAAGAAAATATCATATTGAACTCCTGTTTGCTTTCTTCTTCCTGTAGGTACTAGGCTGGATACGAAATGGAGAATCCATGCTCAATGCTAGCCTTGTTAATGCTAGCTCCCTATCAGAGGCAGAACAGCTTCAGCGAGAACATGAGCAATTTCAGCTGGCCATAGAGGTAATACATACTTTTAAATTAGGATTTAAATTGAAACTGAGTTGTGAAGGTTTTGTGCTCTGCAATTTCAAATGGATTTACTTTCTGTGTTCTGTAAAAAACAACATACCGCACCAGATATCATTCTGGCATTTCACACACTTATTTTACTTGCTTTATATTGGAGCACAAGAAAGATTCACATTTCCATAGAATGTTCAGATATATAAAGAGTGAAACCCAGATGAATTATTGTAAACAAATGATTGATCCAAAAAACCTCTTAAAAGTAAAAACTCAGCATGTAATGTGAGTAAATAGAAGGTCATTTGCACCAGATCTGCTCCTGACTCACTTGCTGTAACTTGGCTACAAGTGCAGTGTACACTCTGTTTCCATGTTTAAACAGAGTTCTGTCCTGCAGCCAGCCGAGCTTTGGCATTAAAGTAGGAACAGCTCTGTGGAAATGACCTGCAAAAACATCAAAGAAAATTTGAAATGATTTGAGTTTATCTAACTCGTTTGAAACGATATCCCAACTATGAAGAAACATTCTAATGCATCAAAAGAGTGTAATAAGAATCAGTAGGCTCTAATCCATTTCCTCTACTGATGAAATGACTGTGTTCTTTATACTGAATCTGTCAGAATAAGTTTCAATCTTCTTACTAGCTTCTTACTAACCGTACTGCACGGTTCCTTAAAAATTGCTTCCACCAAAGTATCAGCAAAATTCATTTTTAAAGTCAATAGTTTTTATAAAATCTGGTTTTGGGAAAATGGTGTCTCCTTCCTGAAGTTTCATACCCTGTTCAGATTGAAAATTTATATAAGGAATTGCCTTCTCTGTTTTTGTATTCCAGTATTATCTTATATTGCACGAATAGTCCATTCTCATATTTCTGTTTCCTTCATTCCTATATAATGAGACATGGGACATTATCCCAAAGAATTACATGACAGATATACATTTGTTTGTGTTTTCAATGGGATAAAGTTGATTTTACAACAGTGCAGAGCTCTGGTTAGACCCCTCTTTTTTTACAACAGTCTGTTCAGTTCTAGGCATCACTCCTCAGGAAGGATATATTGGACGAGATTCTCCAGCCTCCCAGCCGTGTGTTTCTCAGGAATGGAAGGTGGTGTGCCGTTCGCTGGCAGCAGGATTCTCTGGTCCCGCCGTCGCCGCCAATGGGATTTCCCATTGAAGGTTCCCATGCTGCTGGGAAACCTGAGGGTGGGGGTATGCTGCTGGCGGGACCAGAGAACCCTGCTGGCATGAACGGCGGGAGAATTCCGCCCATTGGCCTTAATGCAGTAATGGAGTTTCTCCAAAATGATGTTGAGCCTAAAAGATTGAGAACAAATTGCATAGACTAAACGTCATAGAATCATAGAATCCTACAGTGCAGAAGGAGGCCATTCAGCCCATTGAGTCTGCACCGACCACAATCCCACCCAGGCCCTATCCCCATAACCCCATGCATTTACCCTTCTCGTTCCCCTGACACTAAGGGGTAATTTAGCATGGCCACTCCACCTAACCTGCACATCTTTGGACTGTGGGAGGAAACCGGAGCATCCGGAGGAAACCCATGCAGACATGGGGAGAATGTGCAAACTCCACACAGACAGTGGCCCAAGCCGGGAATTGAACCCGGGTCCCTGGTGCTGTGAGGCAGCAGTGCTAACCACTGTGCCACTTCTCCATTTTTTTCTATTCATTTGAATAGAGAAAACTAAGCAGTGATTTAAATGTGGTTTTAGATGGTCACGGTATTTGATAGGATAGGTGGAGACTATTCCCTCTGGTGGGAGAGTGTAGAACAAGGGGGCATAGCCTTAAAATTACTTAGGGATGTTGTTAGAAAGGATTTCCTCACACAAATTAAAGTGTCAATTTGGAACTCTCTCCCTCAAAGATTGTTGAGGCAGCTCAATTGAAAATTGTTGAGATAAAATCAAATCGTAAGTATTAATACCAAAGTATGCCTAGAATGCACATTTTGTTATGTCACTTGAAATGCTGTTGTCCCTCTCTACTATTGTTGTTATTGGAATTAACAATTCATTGTAAGTCTTTAAAAATGTTTAACTTTCCTGCATCTCACTACTCACACCTAATCCCTTTTACCATCTGCCTGGCATTTCCATGCAAACCTCTCTTTCCTCCCTACACATAGTCCCTCTTTCATGCCACTTCTTTGCAGAAAACCCACCAAAGTGCCCTTCAGGTGCAGCAGAAGGCCGAGACCATGCTACAGGCCGGCCACTATGACTCAGACGCCATCAGGGAATGCGCTGAGAAAGTAGCACTTCACTGGCAACAGCTAATGTTGAAGATGGAGGACAGACTCAAACTGGTCAATGCATCTGTGGCTTTCTATAAGACATCTGAACAGGTAAAAGTTCAAGCATGCACATTTTATTTAGTCATAATATATTAATACTTAATGTGTTGAAGCTGTAATTCTGAAATAGATGAGCAAAAAATCTTGGGGGGCGGCGAATTTTCAGGGTCATCCCCCCCCCCACCCCAGTTAATGGGAATGGGATTTCCCATTCCCATTGACTGCATTGACTGCATCCTGCTGGGAATCTCGCAGCCGTCAGCAGGACCAGAAGATCTCGCACGTGTGAACAACCATAGAATTCCGGCCCTTGGACAGAATTCTCCTGAAAATTTCTAGGGGCAGAATTCTCCAATCTTGTCAGTGCTCACCCTGCTGCAAGTGAGAGCAGAGAATTTGGCGTTCCAGCCAAAACTCCCTTCACTTTCAGCCATTTTATTTGGAGTGGGGACTTACAGATTGGATATCAGGGCACCCTTTATAAAGGGTGTCCCGATCTCCAGACAGCCCTACAAACCCCGCCTCCTATTCACTGGCTAAGACCATCTTCCCCCACACTCTGGCAATAGCCCATGTCCCCCCCACCCCCCCTCCCAACTCCTTGGTACAAGCAACCCTTCCAAGTGAGATACACCCCACTATGGGGTTGCCAAACCCTTCAGGAACACCCCCATGCCTCCCCTTCAGGCCTCTCCTTTGGAACTGCCAACGTAGCACCTTAACATTGCCAGCTGGCACCCTGGCATTGCCAATCAGGTTAGTGCTGCCAGGTTGGAACTGCCAGGGAGCAGTGCCAAGGCACTATGGTGATGCTTCTCCCATCACCCGGGAGCTTCATTGGTCTCCAAGCCTCCAGTGTGTGTTTCTGTCTGTGGAGACCAGCAGTGATTTGTGTTAGGTTCCTGCAGTGCCTGAGGGTCAGAGAATTGAGGGCCTGGGAAATCCAGCTCCAAACTGACTCTTCATGTTTAAATGCTTGGCATGAATCATATCATGCTGGGATGCGGGGTCTGGGAGAATCCCAAAAGTGTTCTTGCTGCAACTAACCGCTTCTCCAGTCCTAGGGCAACTTACGCATGAGCACGCAGGGCCAGAGAATCGAGCTCCCTTTTTTTCCAATTTATTGTCAAATACTACGGTACGATCAGTTGGATGCCCCTTGTACCTTTGTGTTCACCAATTCAATTAAGTCATTATTTCACACAGTAAGCTCTGGTTCATATGCAACATTGGTATAATTTCAGAGTACAACCGAGATAAATAACTTCTGTGACAGCAAAATGGGGAAGAAGATATTTATGCTAGATGCTAGTGTCAAGTCTCCCAAATTCCTGGTCACGTTTTTACCCCTTCTTGCAATCCATCCACGAGGTTCCAACAGAGATATATCTTTTCCAAGACAGTCAGAAATCTCTTCCGTTCTCCAAATAGTGACATCTGGTCTTTTATGTTGACTTGGGAGTGAAAGCATCTCCTCTGAAAACAGCACCCCTTATGGTGCAGCTTTCCCTCAACATTGCATTTAATTATCAGCCTCGACTATGTGCTCTCGGATTGGGACTTAATATTCTCGACCTTATGACTCAGAGGCGAGCTTGATATTACTGAACCAAAGCTGGCACCATAAGGTTATCCATGCCAAGCTGACTGTATAATTGCTCAGCCTTGGAAGCTGTTTGTATATTGAGCTGTCAAGTCTATAGTTCGTTCTTTGTTACTAGGTATGCAGTGTCCTTGAGAGCCTGGAACAAGAGTACAGGAGGGATGAAGACTGGTGCAGAGGCCAGGATAAATTGGGGCCAAATGCTGAGACTGACCATGTGACGCCACTGATAAGCAAACATCTGGAGCAGAAAGAAGCCTTTCTTAAGGTAGGTTTCCTTTCCGTATCTGCTTAAAAATAATAGCCCAGAATTACATGCAGCTTGCTCCGCCAACATAAGTCCAGCAGACTGGAACCTGTGTATGCCCTAGACCTCCAGGCCGGAGCCTCTATCCCATTCCTATTTGACTGGTGGGAGTTGCATTAGAAGTGTTACCCCAAACAGGAAGGCCCATGATACTTTTCTTGGCCAATAAAGTGCATAATGTTTAATTCCAGATGTTTTTTTAATGAATTCAAATTCCATCACCTGCCGTGGCGGGATTCGAATCCAGATCCCCAGAACGTTAGCTGAGTTTCTGGATTAATAGTCTAGCGATAAGACCACTAGGCCATCACCTCCCCTTTGGGTGGCATGGTGGCACAGTGGTTAGCATTGCTGCCTCACAGCGCCAGGGACCCAGGTTCGATTCCTGGCTCAGGTCTGTGTGGAGTTTGCACGTTCTCCCCGTGTCTGCATGGGTTTCCTCCCACAGTCCAAAGATGTGAGGGTTTGGTGGATTGGACATGCTAAATTGCCCCTTAGTGTCAGGGGGACTAGATAGGGTAAATGCATGGGGTTACGAGAATAGGGCCTAGGTGGGATTGTGGTTGGTGCAGACTTGATGGGCCGAATGGCCTCCTTCTGCACTGTAGGATTCTATTCTCCGGGCGGCACGGTAGCACAGTGGTTAGCACTGCTGCTTCACAGCTCCAGGGACCTGGGTTCGATTCCCGGTTTGGGTCACTGCCTGTGTGGAGTCTGCACATTCTCCCCGTGTCTGCGTGGGTTTCCTCCGGGTGCTCCGGTTTCCTCCCACAGTCCAAAGATGTGCGGGTTAGGTTGATTGGCCATGCTAAAAATTGCCCTTAGTTTCCTGAGATGCGTAGGTTAGAGGGATTAGTGGGTAAATCTGTAGGGACATGGGGGTAGGGCCTGGGTGCAATTGTGGTCGGTGCAGACTCGATGGGCCGAATGGCCTCTTTCTGTACTGTCGGGTTTCTATGATTTACTCCTAACAAGCCATATTAAACCTTTTCAAAGATGATTGCCTCCAGGATTGATTATGTTTCGCTTGAGGCCTTGTGGGAGCTCTCTTAATGTCCCACTGGATCTCATGCCAACTCTCAGCAGAATCTCGGTGCAACTGAGCGCAGCCTGAAATTCTTCTGCATTGCTCTGTCTGGCGGTTACATACCTTCACCTCCCCGAGCAGTATCCAGGCTTTCCACCCACTTTGGCTCCAGGAATTTCAAGATCTTTTGCGTCCACTGTAAAAATAATGTAAATTCAGTCCAAACAAAACAAAGTCCTCATCAGAAGTGGTCTAAATGGTGCATGACGTACTTGGTGCTTTTAGCTTTATTTTTATTAAAGGGGCACGACCACTGCATTTATTTCAGGAGGTTTTTAATTCAAGTAAATCCATGGGGGGAATTCTCCAGCCATTTATGCTGATGGGATTCTCTGGTCCTGTTGGCAGTGGACCCCCTCCTGCGGGTTTCACAGCAGCGTAGGGTGGCATCAATGGGAAATCTCATTGACAACAGCAGGAGCAGAGAATCCCACCGCTAGTGAACGGCACGCCGCCTCCCGCTGCTGATAAAAACATGGCTGGGAGGCCAGAGAACTGCCCCCCCCCGCCCTCCCACAATTCCTTCAGCCCACCAATGTGCCTAAACCTCAATCTCAGAACATGAAACCTATTGCAACAGTGGGACATTTTTCCAATTTCCTACACTCACCAATCTGTAACCTCCCTGAATGAAATGGTCAGTTATTGACAAATTTGTTTTTCGATCAATGCTTTAATTTCCATAAAAATAGATATTACGCACAATGTACATCACAGAAAGAGGCCATTTGGCCCAACTTGTCCATGCTGGTGATATAATCCAATATGAGCCTCTTCCCTTTATTTATTTAGCTAACCCTATCACCATAGCATATGAGCATATGAATTAGGAACAGGAATAGACCATTCAGCCCCTTGGGCCTGTTCCGCATCCAATAAGATCATGGCTAATCTCCACATTTTGCCCATCCCCAATAACCTTTCATTCCCCTGTTAGTCAAGGATTTATTTACCTCTGCTTATAATTATTCAATTGCCTCCACCACTCACTGGGGAAGAGAGATCCAAGACTCACGACCCTCCGAGGGAAAATATTTCTTCTCATCCCTGTCTTAAATAGAAGATGCCTTATTTTTAAATGATGTCCACCTGTTCTATAGATTCCCCTACAAAGGGAAACATTCTTTCAGCATCCATCGTGTCAAATCTCCTCAGGATCTTAGATGTTTCAGTAAGATTAGCTTTCAATCTTCTAAACTCCAATGGATACAGATCCAATCTGTCCAACCTTTCCTCATAAGACAACCTCCCCATCTCAGTTATCAGTCAAGTGAACCTTCTTTGAACTGCTTCTTTCTTAAATTAGGGGAGACCAAAACTGTAACTGTACTCCAGATGTGGTCTCACCAATGCCCTGTACAACTGTAGCAAAACATCCTTACTTTTATATCCCATTCCACTTGCAATAAACAACAATATTCCATAGTTTTTTCATTCCTTTCTTCTTCAGGTGTTTCTCTAGTTTAATGGAAACATAAAACTAGAAGCAGGAGTAGGCCATTCGGCCCTTCGAGCCTGCTCCACCATTTATTTTGATCATGGCTAATCATCGAATTCAATATCCTGATCCCCCCCCTTCCTCCCATATCCCTTGATTCCTTTAGCCCCAAGAACTATATCTAATTTATTCCTAAAATCACACAACATTTTGCCCTCAACTACATTCGGTGGTAGTGAATTCCACACATTCACCACCCCCAAATACATCTCTGCTATTCAGCTCAACTGCTCTTTGTGATCACGAGTTTCACCTTCTAACCACTCTCGAGGTAAAGAGTTTCTCCTGAATTCCGTCATGGATTTATTAGTGACTATGGTATACTGGTGCCCACTAGCTCCAGTCTCCTGCGAAAGTGGAAAGAATTTCACAATTCACATCCTATCAAATTGTTTAGTGATATTTAATTATTTTATGGATCCCATTCATTAATAAAATACCCTGGTCAGTTTGGATCCTTATGGCTAAATAATATAGTTGGTCAGAAGAATATTGTAAGTTCATTGATTTGAGTCGCTGATGCATTAATAACGGATTGTTTCCTGCTGCCAGAGCGTACTTGGAAAATTGCCCCCTTAATGTTAGTAACTGTGCAATGCAGCGATACAATTAATTGCACTCAGTAGTTATTGTCTTTAATTGTTTTCAGCTGAATAACTGTCAAATAAACAGCTACTAATTGTTCAATTAGTATCATCATTTATTTTCCATTTATGTTTGTACTTGCAAACCTTTTAGGCAAAACTGTGCTGTACCTCTGGTCTAACTTCTTTGCTGTTTTCAAATCCATCTCCCTCTTTCCACTCTCTTTCCTAAACTACTCTCTTTGGCTCTTGAATACTTCTTTTGTTCCTGTCTTTCTACTGATCTATGATTCTGAACCTAAGACTGGCTCTCCTATGAATCCTGCATCTCCTCTCTCTTTTTGCTTCTCTCTGTAGGGCCTGGAAATTTTGCTCCTGGGTGGATAGTGTGAGTTGGGAAATTTCCTAGCCTGCCACGCTCAGCTTGGGAGAAACCGAGTGGCACAATCTATGTTCCAGGGGGGCTTGGAGTCAGGCCTGCTGCCCCCTGGATGTAGATTGGATGTGGCCACAGGGGCTGCCAGATATTGAGGCAGGTTGTTTCTGGATTGGTCCAGTGAATGGTCCCACTGTTTGGATTGCTCACTACCTGGTATAGATAGTCAGAGTACATGTGGCATGCGCTCTGGCCATTTCTACTTGGAAGTTGGGTCCCTACATCTGGCTTAGGACCCAATTTGCATTTGAACACGTTGTCAGAAAGGTTGCCTGCTATATACTTGCCTTGTAAATCGCTCCGACTGTGCAAGTTTAGAAAACACTGAATGAGTTGGCTGGTGTGACCAGTTTAAGGAAACATATTTTGTTGAGCTGTGAGAAATAACCACCTTATTATGTGTTCACAGGCCTGTACTCTTGCGCGCAGGAATGCTGAGGTATTTTTGAAGTACATTCACAGGAACAATGTGAGTATGCCCGGTGTGGCTGCTCACACAAGAGGTCCCGAGCAGCAAGTAAAAGGTGGGTCTGGGTCTACAAAGGATGAATGGTTCACTTACCAAGCCACCAGTACTACTCAGAAAATTAGTGATATTTATTTTTATTCAGTAGCTTGTCAGTTAAAGGAATAATGGAAATTATTTTGTAACTTTAGATTGCTGTCCAATGGTTAGATTCTGTTTCCATGTTGTGTTATTGTTGTTGAATTCATCTTCTTCATACTGTGGAGTTTTTATTGCATATAATTCTAACTAAATGAAATTTCTGCAGTTGTAAATTACCTGATTGAGTGCTGTCATCCAGGAGGGTATATTTGGATGAATTTCTGGTGATTCATCCTGTAGCACTTTACACCTTCAGCTTGAGTCCTAACCCACATTACATTTGTCTTCTGCCACTGAACTCCCCAATGATGACAGTTCATGTTTGACTACATTGTGATTGAATCTTCTTTCATCATTCTCTGAATGAAAGCAGTTAGTAGAAGATTATCTGGAGAAAGAACCCCGTGTGCTGTCTGAATCTGAGGAACTAACCACATTGTTGTTTTGTTTTGCAGCTATCCTAAGTGAGCTACTCCAGAGGGAGAACAGGGTTCTTCATTTCTGGACAATGAAAAAGAGGAGACTAGATCAGTGTCAACAATATGTGGTGTTTGAAAGAAGTGCCAAACAGGTATGTGTTATATACCTCCCCAGCCCAACATGCCCTTTGGTGACTGTTAGCTTGAAGCCTCGATAAAGGCTTTGCATTTTTTGAAGTCTATGCTAGCAGGGTTCCCTGTCTCAAAACCAAAAGCTGCATATATGGGATCTTCCATGGGAGCTGCTATTAATAGAACTAATTAAGGGTTATAGATGGAGGTCATGGTCTGTGTAATAATTCCATGGAGGCGAAAGTCCCGCCACCAAGTTACCTTATTTACACCATACATCTGTACACAGCCAGCTCTCCAGTTGCTCCCTGCTGAATGCAGGTTGGGAGTTTGACACACCTGCTTTAAATAAAGAGCATGAGGCTCCCTGATTTAACCATCAATTAAGACTCATCCGTAGTTCATACACTAGCAAGCCAACCTCAATAGCCTGGCTGAAGTCATCACAGCCTGGAATACAAAGGTTTAATGCACAACAGCGCTGTCAAAATTTGCACCTTTCATACTTTTTTTTCCATTTCTTTCTTAAAGATTTGGTCACTAGTTGTAAGGGGAGGGGAAGACTTGCTGGAATATGTTGCTAAATTTCATACAATGCTGCGTGTATGTTTTATTTCATTTATTTCTTGTGTATTTTGTGGTGTAATGATGGAAGGAGGACTCATACAAATCTGATGCCACTGAATTTGAGCAAAGAACTTTGCTTAATGTTTTTCACTCTGTACACAACAGGCTTTGGACTGGATCCAAGAAACAGGCGAGTATTACCTCTCCACACATACCTCCGCTGGGGAAACTACTGAAGAAACTCAGGATCTTATGAAGGAGTATGGTGAATTCAGGATATCTGCCCAGGTAAGGCTAAATAAATGGTTTCCCTTGTCATTTATCAATGTGTTTACCTACACATATTCCACATTGGCTTATTCAAATCCATTTTTTGAATGAAACAGCTGCACAGATTCTCATAGTAGATCATGTACCTTGATGATAAATGTTTTGTCTGGTGTCCTGAATGTTTCTGTTCAGGAGAGAGAGAACAAACTTGTTTGAAATGTAAGTTTACCCACTGATGGTAAATTTTAGGAGCCTGCTTTTTAATAAAGCACATTCAAAGTGATCTCCAAAGTGATGTAGAAAGTCAGAAATTTTACAATTATCCTTAATATATGAGTACATTCAATCAGTGTAGCAGAATATTCTCTCTCATGCTGTCAGAAGTTTAGTCAACGCATAACAGCAAGTCTTACCACTTGGGCAAACTTAGGGTATTTTTAACACCAGAAAGTGGAGATCCACTTTATTAAAATTTCATCTTATGGGGAATCAAGAAGCTTTTTTACACAAATAGTCTTGTCTCTATAAGCTGTTCGAAAACACCAGCAAATGGATGTGCAGAAATTCCACATAGATATCTGCTTTTTAAAAAATTCTATTTATTCTGTATTAATGTCAAAAGTGTTTGACTTGTTGGGTTATTCTCTCTGTTAATTTTGTGTTAAGCCAGGTATCCATTTGTAACCTGTCCTCCTTGCAGGTATATAAATGGTTGCAGTAATTTCTCACTCCTGCCAAACAACCTTCCTTAATGAGGACGCCAGCTGTATGTGCGTGTTATCAGAAACAGACGCTCACTTACATTAGACATAATAGACTACTGATTGAGCACCTGTAGGGCCTCAACTTCACCTCTCCTCCTTTAAGATGCTTCTTAACGTCTATCTCTCTGCACAGGCTTTGGGTCACCTGTCTGAATGTCATCTTGTATGGATTGGTGTAAATTCTGTCTGATAAAAATCATGTAAAGTACTTGGAACATTTTACCATGTTAAAGTGCTATCTAATTATATGTTGTTTTATGATATAACCATATAAATGTTTGAAGCTTGTCTTTATACAGTGTCATTAATGTAGTACAGTGTCACAATGTGCTTCCCAAAAGCGTAATCAAATCAAAACCGAACATGCAATAAGAATGATCATTTATGGTTTTCAGTGGATAGAGTTTCAGAATTCAATCTCTAAAGTACTGACAGAAAAATCCCATAAAACCACATCATAAACAGGACATTTGACTAGAGGATATTATAGGGGAGCGAAAAGCAAAATGCAGAGACCTGTGATTGGTTAGGAGATGACTGAGTGACAGAAATGAGGATAATGCAAGGTAAAAGGATAATAGGAGAATTTTTTTATGATCTTAGATCAGACCCCCATCCTTTTCGTAAGGTTTGGCTTGGGACCAATAACGTTTTGTTAAAGTAGGCTGAGTTTGAGATTCAAGACATTTTCTAAGAGAATAAAGCCACAAGATTCCTCGTGTCTTGAACAAAGATAAATTTTACTATAGAAGATTTTAAAAATCGATTTACAATATCTATATTATACGCTAACATTCAGGGCTAATATGAGGTATGTGTAAATTAACAGGCAAATTGTGATCAAACACCACACTATACAATAAATAGCAAATGCAACCTAGGCAGATCCCACTGATTATTAGCAACCCACCCAAAGTCAGTAAACACTGTGAGTGAACCAATCTTGTTGAAACCCTGTCTCCCTCACGAGGCTTTCCTAACTTTCCACTTTAGAAGATCTAGCCTCTGAATCCCCTCAAAGCTGCTCCAACTCGGATTGTCCCAATAACTACACAGCTCCCAGGATCTCAATCTTGTTTCCCGAATCTCCGTTCTCTTGGATTTTCGAGTCTGAACTCTAACCTTTACTAACTGGCACAATTTCAGCTCTTTATTAGCTAACTAGCTTCACTGGGCTGGCACTGCTCTTGGATTTCATCAAGCTCCAATTTCCCCAGCTATACCAAGCTATAAATGCTTCCCAGGGTTTCTCCTGAACCCCAACCCTTTACATCATGGAGCCAGTGATCTTCTGCCATCTTCTCATCCCCCCCTACCCCCCTCCCCACCCCCCATACCCGCCCCTGCACCCGTCCTGGCTTCTCCGGAGCCCAAACTGCACAGAAGTATCCAACTGCTCCTCAGTCTCAACTACAGAAAGACAAATAATAGCATTACTTTTGTTGCTTGGAGCCTGCTAACAGCAGGAGTCTGCTGCAGAAGCCCCCATTCCCCCAACAACACACAGATTAATTGAAACCACATGACTTTCTTAAGCCCCACCCATCTTCATGATGATGTAGCCTTCCAGTGCTCACTGAATGCTTATGAATTAATTGTAGCTTTAACTTGGAAAACAAAGCAGCTGTCTGGGCTGCATTTCTTTGCAAGCAATGTTGAACCTGCATTCACTGTCCGTGCGAATGCTGGCGGGGACTCAAGATCTGGAAGACACAGATCTCACTGGCAAGCTCGCAAACTCAGATCTTCCCCATCTCTCGCCGGCGATGTCATCAGGTTCATGCCCATAATAGGCATGAATATGCTTTACATGAATCTGACATCATTAACCCGCCCGCTCACCACATATTGACCCCTCCACCGCCATATATTGACACAGCGCCAACGTGACGTCATCAACTGGACATGAACCAATTGTGGGAGCCTCCCCAGGGGTGTAAAGGTGGGTCTAGCCCCCGAGGGAGAGGGACATGGTCAGGTAGTAGCCTGGCAATACCCCTGGCACTGCCCCTTGTCACAAGTTAGCACCATGTCCATGCCAACCTTGCAGTGCCAATCTGTGCCAAGGAGTGGGCCCCAGTGGGAGCCTAATGGGGGAAGGGGGTGAGTTATTCAGATTTGGCTGTGGGCTGGGAGCAGACTGAGGAGCAGGGGATGCTGGTGACAGCCATTGGGTGTAGGGTGGGTGCCAGCTTTGTCTGTGTGTGTGAGGGGGGGGGGGGTTCGATGATCGGTGGGGGGAAAGGGCCGATGATCGGGGGGGGAAGAGGGGAGGAGAGAAGTGCCGACACCAATTGGAGGTGGTGAGGAAAGCCGCTGATACCTCCATGGTGAGATGGGGGGAGGTTTATTCCTGTTATGATCAGGGCGCCCTTTAAAGATGTGGCCCCAATCTCAGTGCAACTAGGCTTTGCTGGCGTGTTGAGACCCTGTCCCCTATATGTTGGCGTGAAACACGCCCCCTTGATTTTTCTAGGTAGTGTGTCGTAAGATCTGGAGATAAAACCGACCTGTTTCTCTGGAGAGAAATGCGCTGGTTTTCTTGCCGGAAACAACACTACCATTTTTTTGGTAAGATTCTCCCCTCATCTCCAACTCTCCAGCTGAGTAATCCCACCTGCTGTTTTACAATTTTACCTTTCTAGTTAACCCCTTATGTTAACAGGGCCCCACCTTTCAAGTGTAATAGACTTCAAGCTGCTTGAGTTGCATTTATCCCATTTTCTACAGTTAACTTTAATCTTCCCAGAATTAAAAATTACCTCTAAAATATTACCACGTGCTGGGCATTTATAACAAATATACATCTAAAAGATGTGTGAGGGATGGCAGTGCAGAAAATCTGCCTGACCTGCTGAGTGATCCTCACGTTTTCTACTTTGATTTTGTATTTCTAGCATCTGCAGTACGTTGACTTGGAGCTTGACTTAATCACCTTAAATCAATGGCCCTGATAACAAACTGCATTGCATGGGGCTAAATTTTACAATTGTTCGGCAGAATGAGGGAGACAAAATGGAAAGTGATTGTTCGCTAACTCCTGTTCCTGCCATCTCAGATCTTTGAGTTGAGCATCAGCCAGACAATTAGCAGTTGCCCAGTGGGAAGGAGGCCAATTAGAAGTGTGGAGGGAAGCTCTATACCCACTCAGATGTCTGGCCCAGGATGTCATGTGGCAGATAGGTCATTGTTTACAAATGAAAAGGCCCCCTGCTCTCTGAATCTGTCTTTATTTCATATTCATGGCTCAGAAACATCAGTAAATGAACTCAAAAATCATACCAGTGCTGCCACCTTCACCATAGGAGAGGCAATGGCCTAGAGGTATTGTCGTTAGGCTATTAATCCAGGAACTCAGCTAATGTTCTGGGGACCTGGGTTCGAATCCTGCCTCGGCAGATGGTGGAATTTATTGAATTTGAATTCAATAAAAATATCTGGAATTAAGAATCTACTGATGACCATGAAACCATTGTTGATTGTCGGAAAAACCCATCTGGTTCACCAATGTCCTTCAGGGAAGGAAATCTGTTGTCCTTACCTGGTCTGGCCTACATGTGACTCCAGAGCTACAACAATGTGGTTGACTCTTAACTGCTCTTGGGCAACTAGGGATGGACAATAAATGCTGACCAGCCAGCGACGCCCATGTCCCACGAATGAATAAAAAAAGCCCAGCAGAACCTGCTGCCACATGCAGCGATGGTCCAGGTGGCAGGCTTTTTCATTGGTGTTTGTACTGCCTCATTATTCCTGCCCTAAACATCCCCAAATCTCTTCATATTTGATGCCTGAAAAATGCAACAAGCAGCAAAGAAATTGCGATCAAATGGCTCTTTAAGCTCATTAGCTGTAATCATCTGAAGGTTCCGGCTCCAAGTCAGAGGTGGAGAGATCAGGCAGGATTTTCCCTGTTTAATGCAGAATTTTGCAGCCAGCAGGAAAAAGCACATTATGGCCACTGGCCCCAACGGCAGCTTTGTCCGCTTTATTGTTAGAATCTCTGAAAAATATACAAGGGGTGGGTTCCAGAGCTCTTGGCGGGTCCCAGGTAGTAGGGAAATTGCCCATTGGAAGTTGAAACTTCTCAGGCAATTCCCACTTAGGTCCAAGTGTCATGACTTCCAGAGGATCCTGATGCACATCCTCAGTCGTTTGTCCAGTCTTCAGAAAACTAGGTCCAATATCTTTTTTATGTAGATATTTGTGTATGCTGACTCATATCTCTCAAATATTTAAAAAGATCAGGGGTCTATTATACTGATTTAGTACCTGTTGGTGTCCCTATGAATGTAACATTATCACCAAACATTACGGGGAGAATTTTCTCATTCCACCCACCACAGGAATCGTAGTGGGTGAGGGGCAGACCATGGAAAGGTTCATTGACCTCGGGCTGGATTTTCCGGTTTTGGGGTGAATACAGCCGGAAAATCCACCCTACAACCAGAATCAAGCCCTTTCTGCCAAATCTAGCAGCAGTACTTACAATTCACCACAGGGTGGCAGTGTAGTAGTGCATTGCCAAGAAAATGGCAGACATATTGCTAAAGGTTTGTTAAGACAAGTCTATTGTACTCACCTCAGAGATAATAGAAATCCGTGTTTATGTTTGCCCTAAATCTGTTTTTCCTGACTAGCATGGGTGCAACTTCTCGTATCATCTCTGCCTGATAGCCTATCCTGTTTAATGGCGGGATTGTCGATGATGTGATTCTTTTTTGAACAGCTACTGGTCGCTCTGCCTGTTTAACTGACATCATTCTGTGACTCATCTACTCATCTCTCTGTCAATCTGCTGCAGTTCAGTTCTATCATTCTCCTGTTTGCCTGCAGGCCTCACTGGCCATGCTTTGGCTCGATCACTTACTGCAGCTGCTGACTGTTACCCTGTGGTAACTAGAGGGTAAAGTTGCTTCTCTCCTGAGATTGGTCTCTTGACATCCTTGTACTTTTCTGCCTTTGACTCTGCTTTTCCCTTCCTGCCGCTCCCAGCTATGCATTCCCCCTCTGCCTCGTTCTCACTTTCTACTTTCACGGTCCTCCCTCAACCCTGGTCCAGGTATTTTCCATTTTCCTTGATTTGATTTGATTTATTATTATCACATGTATTAACATACAGTGAAAAGTATTATTTCTTGCGCGCTATACAGACAAAACATACCGTTCATAGAGAAGGAAACGAGTGAGTGCAGAATGTAGTGTTACAGTCATAGCTAGGGTGTAGAGAAAGATCAACTTAATGCAAGGTAAGTCCTTTCAAAAGTCTGACAGCAGCAGGAAAGAAGCTGTTCTTGAGTTGGTTGAAATGTGACTTCAGACTTTTGTATCTTTTTCCCGAAGGAAGAAGATGGAAGTGGGAATGTCCAGGGTGCGTGGGGTCCTTAATTATGCTGGCTGCTTTGCCAAGGCAGTGGGAAGTGTAGACAGAGTCAATGTTTGGGAGGCTGGTTTACATGATGGATTGGGCTATATGGCCTGAAGATGTTTCTCCAAAAGGCAGTAGCTGCTCGGTAAAGACTGAGATTGAAGAGGTTTACAAGAATGGTTCCAGGGATGAGAAACTTCAGTTATGGGGATAGATTGGAGAGGTTGGACATGTTCTCCTTGGAGAGAAGAAGGCTAAAAGGATATTTGATAGGGATGTTCAAAATTATGAGGGGGTTGGACAGAGTAGATAGAGAGAAACTGTTCCCCCTCATAAAAGGATCAAGACTGAGAGGGATAGATTTAAAGTGATTTGTAAAAGATACAAATGTGATGTGAGAAAAAACTTTTTCATACAGCGAATGGTACAAGTCTGGAATGTACTGCCTGGTAGTGTGGGGGTGGTAGGTTCAGTCGAGGCATTCAACATAAATGCGAAGTGATGCATTTTGGAAGAAATAATGTAGGGAGGAGTTATACAATAAATGGCAGAGTCATCAGGAGTATAGAAACACAGAGGGACCTAGGTGTGCAAGTCCACAAATCCTTGAAGGTGGCAACACAGGTGGAGAAGGTGGTGAAGAAGGCATATGGTATGCTTGCCTTTATAGGATGGGGTATAGAGTATAAAAGCTGGAGTCTGATGATGCAGCTGTATAGAACGCTGGTTAGGCCACATTTGGAATACTGCGTCCAGTTCTGGTCGCCACACTACCAGAAGGACGTGGAGGCGTTAGAGAGAGTGCAGAGAAGGTTTACCAGGATGTTGCCTGGTATGGAGGGTCTTAGCTATGAGGAGAGATTGGGTAAACTGGGGTTGTTCTCCCTGGAAAGACGGAGAATGAGGGGAGATCTAATAGAGGTGTACAAGATTATGAAGGGTATAGATAGGGTGAACAGTGGGAAGCTTTTTCCCAGGTCGGAGGTGACGATCACGAGGGGTCACGGGCTCAAGGTGAGAGGGGCGAAGTATAACTCAGATATCAGAGGGACGTTTTTTACACAGAGGGTGGTGGGGGCCCGGAATGCGCTGCCAGGTAGGGTGGTGGAGGCAGGCTTGCCTTTATAGGATGGGGTATAGCTGACATCGTTTAAGACTTACCTGGATAGTCACATGAGCAGCCTGGGAATGGAGGGATACAAACGAATGGTCTAGTTGGACCAAGGAGCGGCACAGGCTTGGAGGGCTGAAGGGCCTGTTTCCTGTGCTGTACTGTTCTTTGTTCTTTGTTCAACAGGACATTAGATGATTACTTGAATAAAGAATGTGCAGGGGAAAAGGCAGGGAAATGGCATAAGACATGGTGCTCATTTGGAGAGCCAGTGCTGATACAATGGGCCATATAGCTGCCTCCTGCACCATGACTATTCTGTAATAATTCCAACAAGTGCACACCCATGCTTCATGGTCAACATTTGTTCTGGTTCAATACTTTGTTTTCATTGTATTTGCTGAAAATCCAATTTTGTATAAATAGTATGTAGTAAATAGACCCAACACTTTCAGTGCTGTAAAAAGCAGTGCTGTATTCATCGGAGCCTTCATACCGAGAACTCTCAACTTCTCCAGTACAATAGGATCTCAGAATACCTCAGCACCGAAGAAGGACATTCAAGTTATTGTGTGCGCTGTTGATCAGAGAAGGTTTACCAGACTAATAATATCTGGAATGGGCGGGTTGCCTTCTAAGGAATGGTTGGACAGATGAGGCTTGTATCTCCAGGAGTTTGGAAGGGGAACAAGTGACTTGACTGAAACATATAAAATCCCGAAGGATATGACAGGGTGGATGTGGTAACAATGTTTCCTCTTGTGGGGGAATCGAAAACAAGGGTCACGGTCTAAAAATAAGGGGTCGCCATTTGAAATGGAGACAAGGTGAAATCTTTCTCTCGGAGGGTTGAGAATCTCTGGAACTGGAATAAGCGGCGGAAGCCGAAGATGTAATTTTCCAGCCCTTCCTGGTGGCTGGATCTTCCATTCCCACCGATGGCCATCGCCTGTGGCGGTTTCCCCGGTGGTGGGAAGGATGAGCCACGCAAAATGTTGTAGATCCTGCCAGGAGCCAATGGCAAACCACCTCCACCACTGGAAACACACCGCAGGAGGCCAGATAATTCCACCCAGAGTCTTTGAATAGTTTTAATGCAGAGGTGGATAGATTCTTGGTAAGAAAGGGGGTGATAGGTTATTGGGGGTAGGTAGGATGCAGGTTTGAGGCTGCTATCAGATCTACCATGATTTTATTAAATGGCAGAATAGGCTCGAGGGGCTGAATGGTCTTTTCCCACTCCTTGTTCAAATGAGATTTGTAGCAATAATAACTTGTATTTAGGTAGTGATGGTAACATAGCAAATCATCCCGTCGCATCAATTATGGTGAAGTATGTGCATTTGGTGGACATTGATTGGATGGTTACTTGAGCACATATAAAGAGACACTGATTGACAGAGGAGTAGAGTGGAGTCAGGAGATGTATCTGTAATGTTTTACTCTGCGAATAATTCTACTCTAATTAAAGATTGGCATTGGTTTCATCTTTCATTCTGGCCGTCAGGAGTATGACACAAGACATTACACAGAAACATTATGAACTAAAATGTCTAAGAGCCACCTGAAATATTAAGGCAGATGAATAGATGCTTAGTCAAGAGCTAGGTTTTAAGGAGCGTCTTAAAAATGGAAAATGAGCGAGAGAGGGAGGGAGGTGCAGAGAGGAAATTCCAGAGACTGAGGTCCTGCCAATGGAAGACAATGATGTCAACGATGGAGCAATTAAAATTGGGGATACTCAAAAAGTTAGAATTAGATGGGACGGAGCGAAGCCAGGAATGGATGTGAAAACAAGAAAGAGAGTGTTAAAGTTGTGGCACTGCTTAACTGGGAGGTCAGGGAGGATGTAGTGATGGTGAGTTAGAATATGGGCAAGAGAGCTTTAGCTGTCCTCAAGGTTATGGAGGGTAGAATGAGGGAGGATGGCCAGATGTGGGTTGGAATAGGCAGGTTTCGAGGTAACTAAGTTATGAATGAGCTGGGGCTTCAGCAACAGATGAACTGAGGGAGAGAGTCAGGCGGTGTTACAGAGGTGGATAAAAGAGGAAATTTCTGCTCACCCATGACTGGATATCAGACAAATAGTCTGATAACTTAGACTCAGTTGAGAGGTCAAGAGATGTGGTGCTGAGTCAAAGCTCAGAGTCATCAGTGTACATATGGAAACTGACATTGGCAGAGACTTTCCGGTCAGCAACAATGCTGAGCACAATGGGCACATTGTCACTGCCCACAAAGCCTAGCTAAACTACACATTGCTTCTAGAATCTTCCAATCCTGGTTGAAGCAGATTAAAGGGAGGGGTGGTCGGTTTTGGTGCTTAGATAAGTACGCAGGTATTGGACCAGGTAACTTCCCATGCAATTTCCATATATGTCTAACATCAGGACTTCGGCAGGTCCTGATGCGCATCTCCCAAAGTAGATCCCATTTCTGACAATCCAAAGACCGGTACCAGGAATCTCCCAGCCCGTTGTGCTGCTCGAATAGCGCAGTGGGCCAGGAGTCAACAGCAGGGGGTCTTTAGCAGGGTTCACGACTGGCGTCCGGCCGATGGCGAGTCTCCGAGGTGCTTTTTTTCAGTGTAATCAGTTGATATCATTGCCTTCCATTGGCGGGACCTCAGTCTCTGGAATTTCCTCCCTGCACCTCCCTCTCGAGCTCATTGTCCATTTTTAAGACACTCCTTAAAACCTAACTCTCGAAGTCGCACTGGAAAGCGGTGTGGAGCTAATTACCATATGGAAATAGTAATTTTCATATGATTAACGGGCCCGGGACAGTATTCTCTGGGCCCTGCTAGTGTCTCTCCATTCCCACCCACTACTCCCCCTGCCCCCCCTCCCCCCCACTTCCCCGGCCGGGAGAAGTTCCCACCAGAGGGGTTTACAACTGCTCCCCACTAATGGGAAACAGGTGTCCTCACCCCACTGATGGGGCAGAGGCCACTGAGGCTCTCCCGGCAGTTTGGGGGTGGGGGGGCCCCCCCTTGGGCAGTGCCAGCCTGGCACACTGGCATTGCCCACCAAGTACCAGGGCAGTGTCATGGGGGCGGGGCCAGCATACTGGGGAGGCAGGGCCTATTGGGGGAAGTGATCAATGCTGGGAGGACCCACTGCCACTCTGCAATAGGTTCGGTGGAGGAGGGAGTGAGGGGGCAATTGGGACTGGCTATCGGGGGGGGGTCAGAGTTGGCCATGGGGTGGGGGGCTCAGGGCTGGCCATGCGGGGGTGTCAGGGCTGGCCATTGAGGGGGTAGATTGGGGCTAGGGGGGGGTCGGGGCTGGCCATGGCGGGGGGGGGTGGGAGATCGGGGCTGGCAGGGGGTGGGTGGGTCCAGTAGGCCTGTGATCAGGGGAGGGGAGTCAGGGATAACACCAGGAGGCCAGCGACTCGGAGGCCTGTGATAGAGGGACCAATGCGTACGCGCCAAGCTCCCCACTGACAGAATGGCACATGCACAGTGGCCCACTCAGCACTATGCTGCCAGCCTCTCCAGCGGGATGAGCCCACCCCCCCTCCTCCCCCCACCCCGCAACCACCAACGTGAATCTCCCTGAGGAACTCTGTGATGCACAGAGTGTCGCAGATTCGTTCAAGTAAGTACGTCCAAAAAACAGGCAGGAAATTCCCCAATTTTCCCACCCATTGGGCTTTTTGTTTGGGAGAATCCCGGCCCAGATGTTTCAAGCCATTGTTTTTTTTTCAGATGTTGTTGAATTCTCTGGTAAATGAAATGCTGGCTCTTTGGAGAAATTGAGAGATCAGGCAGGTCAGAGGACTAATATAGTGCTGACTATGTTGACTGCAGTCAGTAAGAATGGAGCTGATCCTGGGGGCTAGATTGATGGTATTGGGAGAAGCCATGGGGTGGTGGATCCCTTGAAACCTTCTTCAGGACCCTAAGGGGTCTGTAGACCCCTCAATGAGAACCTCTGATCTAATGCAACAGTGAAGCAGACTCAAGGGGCTAAATGACGTATTTTGTTGCTATGGTTGCCCTTCGTCTTGATTCTCCATTTATAGTGCACTGGAGGATCAAATAGTCGTGAGAGATCTTAACAAATAGCACCTGAAGCACTGTCTGCTTTACCTGCTCTGTAACATGGGGATTTATTTTCTTATCTACCCTAAATCTTCACAGAATCCTATCCTGCATGTCTCTATCTACTGTTAGGGAATGTTTCATCAAAATTATTCAATAGATCAAACTGACTGAAGTGTATATTGGTTGTTGGCCGAATATTGCTTTCTAGCCTTTTGGACCGAACCTTAATGCCATTAAGATGTTTAAGAGATATCTTGATGTGACACGACGTATTTCTACTGACTGCAGTGAATAAACCAGTCAGCAGAACCAATAAACTCATGCAGTGGTTGGCTGCTTCCATTGTCAAAGTGGGACTCCTGGAAGAATCAGGGTAAAGGTCAAGACACAGTAACTAATCATGTATTCCAAACTGCAAGAAGAGTGGGAATTGGATCAGATTGGAGTCGGAATTAGCAGCTCAATTTAATCGAAATTGATGCAAACAATATTTCTGCTCCAATCTAGCAAACCAAGGAAAAGGTGAAGCTCATCATTCAGCTGGCTGACAGTTTTGTGGAGAAGGGGCACGCACATGCCTGCGAGATTAAAAAATGGGTCACTGCGGTGGATAAGCGCTATCGAGATTTCTCGCTGAGAATGGGAAAGTACAAATCATTTTTGGAAAAAGGCCTTGGAATCACGTCCGAGGTAAGCAGGATCGCCTGGCCTCAATCTTTGGGATTCTGTCTATAATTATTCCAGAAGTTTTAATATTGGTGGAAAGCTCATCTGTCTCCAGGCTTCAATAAACAAATTGGTTGATTTTTATGGGCATAGTCCTGATTTCCTTGGACTTTGAGCCCCTGTCACTTTGTTCCACGTACCTCAATGAGTTGTCCATCAATGCCTCTGGCAAACTTACAATGGAGCAGCAGAAGGGAAACTCAGAGAGCCAAGTTATTTTTTCTTGATTATGATGTTAAACACCTGACGCTATTTACTTTTTTGCCAGAAAATGACATTTGAAAGGAGTTATTAAATTTTGATTTTCTTAATGGGAAAATTCTCTTGGCCTGCAGCAGCCAAGATTCCTAATTGTATCAGCACAATGTAACTGGCTAATGGGCATTTAGATTGTTTGGCTGTTTATTGAGACCAACTAATGTTCAGATAATCATATCTTAGACCCTCTCAAAAGCAGTGTGTGAAATTAATAAGGACACTTACTTAGTTCGGGTGAATAGATGGTCCAATTCTCTTCCCGCACCTAGTGGTGCAGTAAGGCAGACTTCTGACTATTTCCACAGGCTAGCGATCTGTTTCAGGAATTACTAGTTGGTGCCAGGGGCTTTTAGCTTGAGGGGCGCCACTCCACATCAAGCATGGCTGACCAGGAGTCTCTCTCACTCTCACTGCCAGCCATTGACATTTTAGGCAGGATTTACAGGTTGACGTAATCAACTTGCTTTCCCGTGTTATGAATGCAACTTCCTTGGCCATTAAGTCCTGGGGTGGGACTCGAACCCAGAGCTACTGGCTCAGAGGCAGGGATGCTACCCACAAGGCCTCCAAACAGGTGGTACAATAAATACACTCTGATGAATAATGATTTGGACCCTTCTGTCTTAACCGGTGGATTACAATACCAGATTCATATTCACTAGCTGACCAGAGAAAACAGAATAGCTGAGATGAATTTTTCAAGTTCCCCTAGCTAAGTTCCAACTCTCAATATCAGAATCCTGAGAGTATGGAAATGTGTAAACTTTCACTACAATGCTAGCAAAATCATGGTATGCAAACACATAATGGATGAAAACAAAAAATTCTGGACTGGGGTATTTTCTTGGAGGCAAGCATGTCAAGATTCCAAATATTGAGCCAAAGTTCAGATTTTTCTCAACAAAGAATGTAACATCAAAAATTGAGCTAATTGATCTAATAATCATTCAGCAGAGTCACAATTGATAGTCTTGTGTGTTTTAAGTAAAATGTATTTAATTTCTAGACTATATTTTTGAAATAACCTATTTATTGGCTCATTTCTCCAAAATGAATGGTGATCCTCGAAAGAGGTTTCTGTTTGAAAACCGGTTAACAGTAAATATGAAATTTGAACCTGCTACTCCTTGAATCCACATTAGTCCTTTGTCCGAATCCAATAATAATATATGAATTCCTTTTCAATAAATATAACTTCCCAGTGCTCGTAACATGTTAGCTATGTCCCTCGTCACTGTGTAAACAGGTTTTACCTGAGATTCATAATGCGTTGTTACCAAGATAACAGATCAAATATGGATATAATGCTACACCTCTGAGGCACAAATCAGCAGAAGGTTTGCACTCATGCAGCTATCTTCAAACTACATAAGTCTAAATTATCTTCAGTTTTGCATCACAGTAGCACTGAAATTGATGTACCATGTCATTTATTGATGTGATAGGTGGGACATCTTTTTGGCATGATAGCAACATCCCATTAGTGGCCCATGTCACTCATGCTGCTGCTGCATAGTAGCGATGTGAAACAGCTAGCTTCACCTCTTCCTTAAATTTTTGAGATACCTTGCCCTTCCAGGGTAATCTGAGACAGACTGGGCACTTTTCAGGGCCCAAAGTGATGCCATCTATCCAAAAAGAAATTCTGCCTATAACAAAAATGAGTAATGTAGTATATGAATTTCAGTACCAGTGTGATGCTAAGTATGTAGACCATACATCCCAAAGACAGGTGGATCGTATCAAACAGCACATCCCAGCTGTTATTCACAATGGGTAAGGTACAGGTCATACCCAACCAGCCCGTGTTGGCAAAACACAAAACCCAGTGTCCAACATTAGATGTGATTCTGCAATTGTACAACATTTGCTAAATAATC
This sequence comes from Mustelus asterias, assembly GCF_964213995.1. Taxonomy (NCBI): domain Eukaryota; kingdom Metazoa; phylum Chordata; class Chondrichthyes; order Carcharhiniformes; family Triakidae; genus Mustelus; species Mustelus asterias. Next base: position 50,843,988 of record NC_135814.1, read on the forward strand.
CTCAGCATTAGAAGAATTACTCTGACAACCAAGTTAAGATTGTTAGTTGGGCTTGCAGCATGGTGCATTTGCGTGTACTAGAAGCTACATGTATTAATACACAGGGTCCTGTTCTTTGCAGACAGAATGAACTGGTCTACACATTGCGCTTGTTTCAGCTAAACAAAATAAGCGACAGCCATGCACTGATTCATTCCCCAAGGCAATGCCTTGACTAGTCAGGGTCAAGCTGCCTGGTTTAAATTTCAAACAATGCTTGGCAGTTATCTGTCAGTCACCATCAACTGGTGCATTCTCTATGGCAGTGCCATTACTAATCAAGAGTCCACTTGCCAACCAATTAGCATTCTCTTCTCATAAAGTATGAATTGTTTTCCCCTTATATCGGTGTTCTTGTGAAGTGTCCTGCTGATAGTTCTGACAAATTTTAAGTTGGTTGTCAGTGTAATTCTTAACACACTATGGATTATTTAGCAAAGGTTGTACAGTCGCGGAATCACATCTGAGTTTTGCAAGCATGGGATGATTGGGTACAGATGAAAAGCTTCAACATGTCTCTTTTTACAGCAATTCAATTTGATTGTTAATTGATGTTGATAACAGAAGCTCATTGCAGAGAACACACAGGACTTTGCTGTGTATTCCTAAAGCAAGCACCTGATGCCTATTTGCCAGGGCATCTCAATTCATACAGTTTGACAGTGCCTACAGGGAGCCAACTCAGAGAGGCATCAAATGTTAGAATTGCTGGATCTCTGAATGTGATGGGGCGTTTAGCTGCAACCACGTGGCACCGTGTCCAAAATGCAAACTTGCATACAATGTTCCTATTAAGGTGCACTGATGTATGTGCACTGATGCAGCAGCAGGATAAATAATGCATTTGTGCGGCTGTACAAAAAACTTAAAGGGATCACACACAAAAGCTTTTATTCCCGAATTGTGCACCTCATTTGCAATGACAAGCATACTTCTTACATTTGAATTAACAACATGTTGCAATGCTTTTCTGCCTCATCAGTCCAATGTCTCATCTATATTTGAACAGGGACGGCATGGTGGCACAGTAGTTAGTGCTGCTGTTTCACAGTGTCAGGGACCTGTGTTTGACTCCCGGCTTGGGTTACTGACTGTACGGAGTCTGCACGTTCTCCCCATGTCTGCATGGGTTTCCTCCGAGTGCTCCGGTTTCCTCCCACAGTGGAAAAGACCATGCTAAATTCTCCCTCAGTGTACATGAACAGGTGCTGGAATGTGGCAACGAGAGGATTTTCACAGTAACTTCATTGCAGTTTAAATGTAAGCCTACTTGTGACTGATAAATAAACTTAACTTAAAAAAGGGTGATTGCCAAGTGGCAAATTATAGATCCAATTCCATTTTGAAACCCTCTAAGAGGGGTGTGTGGAACATTTTTTCAGGTAATGCATTCCAGGTCATTACAACTTATAACGTAAAACATAGACCGGAATGTTCCCATCCCGCCTGCCACAGGAATTGTAGCGGGTGGGAGGGGCGGACCATGCAAAGATCCATTGACCTTGAGCGGGGATTTTCCAGTTTTGGGGTGAACATGGCCGGAAAATCCCTCCCATTCTCCTCATCTCGCTTCTGCTTTTTTGCAAGTTACCTTAAATTTGGGTTTTCTGGTTACTGACCTCTTGGAAACAATTTAGCCTTATTTACTCTATCCCTTTGTAATTTTGAGCATTTCTCTTAAATTTCCCCTGAACCTTCTCTGAACAATCCCAATTCTCCTGTCTCTCCACACAACTAAAGTCCCTTATCCCTGGTACCTTTCTGGTAAATCTCCCCCACATCCATTTCAAGGCCTTGAAAGCTTTAAAAGTTTAATCATGGACCACTCCTATGAAAAAACAAACTCTTCCTCTTTACAAACTGGCGTGACTTTATTTTCTTAATGTCTCGGTAATTGTAGTAAGCCTAGGGAGCTTATGGGTTTCTACTGAAGGGTAAACTAGATAAACTGAATTGCCTCCTTTATGTATTTTCACAATTACGTTTGGATTGCCAATGGAATTTCTTGGAACCTCTTCCAGCAGGAAATAGATGGATTGTGAAAAGGAGTCCTGAAAATAGTGACATATGTAAATAAGTAAAGCAGCCTTCTATATTTCAATCTGCCCGACATATTGGCATGCAGGTCATGCTTATCCACTTGTGTTTCTGGTGTCTTTCTGTTGAAATGAAGTGTGATGTTTGATGGTGCAGTTCTCAGTTTGTGTTTATTCCTAGGACAATAAGGATCTAGAACTAGACATCATCCCAGCAAGTCTCACTGACCCCGAGGTTAAGCTTCGAGATGTAAACCATGAAGCCAATGAAGAAAAAAGAAAATCTGCAAGAAAGAAAGAGTAAGAATCAAGCTATAATGGTGCGATGTGACTATAATGCACCTTAATAAGATCTGAGGATGTGGATTTATTTTGTGGCATACATTTACATAGAACATAGAAAAAATACAGCACAAACTTTGGCCCACAAGTTGCGCCGGTCATGTCCCTACCTACCTAGGCTTACCTATAGCCCTCAATCCTATTAAGTCCCATGTACTCATCCAGAAGTCTCTTAAAAGACCCTATCGAGTTTGCCTCCACCACCACTGACGGCAGCCGATTCCACTCACCCACCACCCTCCGAGTGAAAAACTTACCCCTGACATCTCCTCTGTACCTATTCCCCAGCACCTTAAACCTGTGCTCTCTTGTAGCAGCCATTTCAGCCCTTGGAAAAATCCTCTGAGAATCCACCCGATCTATACCTCTCAACATCTTGTACACCTCTATCAGGTCACCTTTCATCCTTCGTACCTTCAACCTTGTTGGTAACTTTACATAAGAACAAATACTACAAAACCATAAAGAAGATGCAGGGCAATATATTTAAACCAGTGCAGTACAAAATATTGACACTGTAGCAGGCACTAACAGGGAACAATGCCAGGGGGCACTGGCTGGGGCGATGTGTGGGGTGGGTTCCCCTTATCCATTGGGTGGGGGGGGGGTGTGTGGGTGGGGTCATCCCCTTCTGCATGTGAGGGTTGGAGGTTGACTCTCTTATTCGCCGGGGATATCCATGGTGGGGAGGGCGCAGTCTGGGGGCGGCGGGTCCCAAGGTCCATTGGTGGGGGGTGGTTCTTAAATTTAGCTTTGGGATTGGGGCTGCCTTTAAGAAGGTGTCCCATCTCAGATTGCTGGCGTGTTTAGGCCCTGCCCCTCCAATTAGCAGTGTGGTTTTCGCCAGCACTCTGAAATTACACAGAGTGCCATTAAATCAGGCGAGAAAAGATGCCTGTGACAGCAGTCAGATTTTCCCACCTGATTCAACACTCTGTGCAATTTTGGGAAGATTGCACCCTTGGTGTTCACAATAGAAGCAAGACATGTTATTCTAAAGATAATAAAGTAATGCTGCAGGTTGATGCAAACTACAGAATACTCCAGGAATACTTTTAAAATGCAACAGAATGGGGGGTGGGCAGGATTGAGTTGAGGTAGCTGGGAGAAGGGATGTGGGAGGGGGAAAATCACTTTCAAAATTTAGTACCACAGAATTAAATACTGTACTCTTCCCAAAATTCTCTTTTGAATTTTAACCAGCATGTAAATAGCAGTCTCAATTTTCACTATGCCCTTAAATAGGTAGGCATAGTTCTGATGACATGATGTGTGATGTACCAGATGCTTGGGAATCTTGGGCCCCATCAAAGTAAATTTAAGAAACTAAAAACTGGGAGTGATGTAAAATGTTAACTCATTATCGTCCATTTCAATGCTATTACAAAGTCTGGGAATGAATTCCCTATTTGTCACCAAGAGATTGCTTAAAGAAAGGTTTTACAAATCTCTTCCCCATTCCTCACCCCCAGATGGGCTGTAAATTCATCGTCTACAACACAATTTGTATGACAGCTTCTAGGGGAAGTGAAAATGATCCAGTTCTTGAGTTAAAGCTGTTCTGAATTTTTGTGCCATGTTTCATTTTTTGAAAAATTCAGATCAAAAATTCAATCCACATTTTTCCGAAGCTGCAGGTACATGTCTGATTGACAAATCCTGTGCATAGTGTTATTAGCACAAAAGGAGTAGATTTATGGTATATTGTGGGTTGACACCAGATAAGTCAGATTGGTAAGGTTGTATTGCCAACATAGTTGATTTCTTATGTAACTGAAGTGATTTCTTTGCAGTCACTTTCCTAAAAAAACAGTTGATTGCCCTGTGATTAATTATCACAGAATTGGCACAGTAGTTAGCACTGTTGCATCAGCTCTAGGGACCCGGGTTCAATTCCGGCCTTGGATGACTGTGTGGAGTTTGCGCATTTCCCGTGTCTGTGTGGTTTTCCTCTCGGTGCTCCGGTTTCCTCCCACAGTCCAAAGGTGTGCAGGTTAGATGGATTGGCCATGCTAAATTATCCCTTAGTTTTCCAAGATGTGCAGGTTAGATGGATTAGCCATGGGAAATGTGTGGGATTATGGGGATAGGGTGGGGGTAAAATACTCTGTCAGAGAGTTGGTGCAGACTTGATGGGCCAAATGGCCTCTTCTGCACTGTAGGAATTCTATGATTCTATGACCCTTACAGAATCAGCATTGGGCCTTCAATTTCACCATTCATACAGTCATTCTGCCTACTGCAGGCAGGTGTAATGAAAGGCAGAACCAACATTTATACAGCACCTTTCATGATGTTCCAAGTCACTTTACAGTCAATTCAGTACTTTTAAGTTATAGTCACTGATATAACGTAGGCCATGCTATCAAATGGTGGAGCAGACTTGAGGGGCTGAATGGCTTAATGCTGCTCTTAATATGTATGTTTATATATCATTCTGGATTGATGAGATGAGCTGGCCTTTGTCATCCATAATTATCTTGCGAACAAAGAGTGTAATCATGGCTGGAGTTCTGTTTGTTTTGTTGCTAATGGAAATTTACTGTGAGCAGCCTTTGTGAGGTGAAATTGCCAGGAGTGAAGTGAGTAGGGAGCTCACTGTGAATCAGTAGCCTGTTTTATATGGCACATGTTTCTCAAGAGTCTTTTCCAATGACTACAATCTTGTCCTTTCGTCTACTTACCTATTATTCCACTCTAACTTGATGCTTTTATGAGATTTTTCAGGCATTTAAATATTGTGATAAAGTTGTGTTGCATTGCAGATATTAAAATATATATTGTAGGGGGAAGCAGCAATCAGCAGAGTCTTCAAAACACAGAGACAGTTGTGAACGATTGAGTCTTTGTCTTCTGGCCTCTTAAAAGTTGTGTTGCACAGAGATACCTGAGAGCTTCAACGCTTCTCACTGACAGTAAAGACCTGTGTAGTTCAATAATTCCATGTAGTTGCTCAGAAGTCATTTGATCTTTCTACCCTGTGACATTGCTGGTAAGGTAGAATTCAATTGCACCTCTTGCATGAAATAATTATATCAAATAACATCATGCACCCAGGCAGGAGAAAGTCACCTACTTCTTCCAGCATCATTTTGTTAGGATTTTTCTGTGATTGTTTGGTGAATCTTGAAAAGGGAAAAAAAATTCATGCATGATTGAAGGGGAGGGTTAAATGATGTGTGTAAGGAGTGGATAAAGGGTCCAGAAATAGAAGAAGCATCAGGGCCCAACATGTCTTTCCCTGGCCCTGGATTCAGGGACTTGTAATGTGAACTGAAGAATGTGAAAAATGGTTTGACTGACAGAAAATGATCCATTTCAATGAGGCACAGGTAGCCCAGACTGTTTAAACGGTAGGTTTATATATCAATATTCCTTTAAATGTGCCATTCTGTGACTATGATTAAAATTCTGTGCAATGCAGTACTTTGATTTGATTTATTGTTGTAAAAGTATTGTTTCTTGCGTGCTATACAGACAAAGCATACCGTTCATAGGGAAGGAAAGGAGAGGGTGCAGAATGTAGTGTTACAATCATAGCCAGGGTGTAGAGATAGATCAATTTAATGCAAGGTAGGTTCATTCAAAAGTCTGATGGCAGCAGGGAAGAAGCTGTTTTTGAGTCAGTTGGTACGTGACCTCAGACTTTTTCATAGAAACATAGAAAACTACAGCACAAAACAGGCCCTTCGGCCCCACAAGTTGTGCCAAACATATCCCTACCTTTTAGGCCTACCTATAACCCTCCATCCTATTAAGTCCTATGTACTCATCCTGATGGAAGACAGTATGTCCGGGGTACGTGGGGTCCTTAAATATGCTGGCCGCTTTTCTGAGGCAGCAGGAAGTGTAGACAGAGTCAATGGATGGGAGGCTGGTTTGAGTGATGGACTGGGCTTCGTTCACGACCCTTTGTCATTTCTTGCGGTTTGGGCAGAACAGGAGCCATACCAAGCTGTGATACAACCAGACAGAATGCTTTCTATGGTGCATCTGTAGGCTCCGAAAGCTTGTGGCTTTTGCTACCAAATAAACCTGTTGGACTTTAACCTGGTGTTGTTAAACTTCTTACTGCATCTGTAGGTGCACCATAGTTGTTGCTCTCTTTTGTCACAGGATTATATTTGTCAGCCTTCTGAAATAAGCTGCCAACCTTTACAAAAGATTTGAGGTGTATTAATCTGAGCAGGAATTTTCAATTAGAAGACATGGGTATGGTTTAATGCAAGTCACCCTATTGCTGCTGCTATTTTCAGTTTGAAAAGATTGTGATAGACTTTGTGTCCATTAAGATGAGAGATGTCAGTGCTGGAAAATTTTCCCCCATAATTGTAATCTGTGGAATGCTCTGCTTGGTTGCTTTGGTGAATGATCTGTCATTACCATTGGCATCTCCAAAAGCATGCTTACCTAAATAATTTACAACTTCTTAACAAAACTATGATCGTAGTTATCTAGTTTTCACTCAACTGTAGCTAATAGTACCTACTCTTATTCTTTTTCCATAAACCTAAAGGTTTACAGGGTTCAGTATTCACAGGCTGCATCAGAGGACCGACTCTGTCATCTGTGATTTAGTTAATAGCACTCTTGCCTCTGATCAAAAGGTTGTGGGTCAAGTCCCATATCACAGATTTTAAAATCCCAGCCGAGGCAAAAATCTAGGGTTGGCACTCAAGTGTAGTGCTAATGGAGTGCTAGATTGTAAAAGTACCATCTTTTGGGTCAGATGTTAAGTAGGTGTCCCATCTCCTCTTTCAAATGGAATTAAAAGATCCAATGGCATTATTTTGAAGAAGAATGGGAAGTTGTTCTCATTTCACGACCAATATTTCTCTCCCAATCAGTAAAACAGAGGATCTGGTTCCTTTTACACTGCTGCTTGTGCACAAATTGGCTTTGCATTTCCTTTAATACAAGGGATTGCATTTCAAAAGTACCTCATTGGCTATAAAGCACTTTGGGAGAACCTAGGGTTGTAAAAGGCATTACATAAATGCAAGCCTTTCTTTCTTTATCATAGAAATCATAGAAACCCTACAGTACAGAAAGAGGCCATTCGGCCCATCGAGTCTGCACCGACCACAATCCCACCCAGGCCCTTCCCCCATATCCCTACATATTTTACCCACTAATCCACGCATCTCAGGACACTAAGGGGCAATTTTAGCATGGCCAATCAACCTCACCCGCACATCTTTGGACTGTGGGAGGAAACCGGAGCACCCGGAGGAAACCCACGCAGACACAAGGAGAATGTGCAAACTGCACACAGACAGTGACCCAAACCGGGAATCGAACCCAGGTCCCTGGAGCTATGAAATAGCAGTGCTAACCACTGTGCTACCGTGCCGCCCTTTAGTCATACAATTACACTGAAATGTTAAAGTGTTTCTGTTGTATATTAGATATTTTGACCTGTAGTACTAACAAAGAAAAAATGATAAGGTGCCACACTGTGGGTTTTGAACAAACTCAATACAGATTTATTTACAAGGTGTTGCCTGATTGAAATCCAAACATGGAAGAAAGATAAAAACCCGCATATGCTTCTGGTAATGTCTCACAGAGATGCATTGCTTCACAATTCATAACATCCTTCCCCCTTTACTTCAGTAGTACAACAACGTTTTAAACATTAATGATTACCGACAATGAACATCAGTTATATTACCAGGTATTATTATCTACATGTGTGCAATTAATACAAGAATCTTTTTGGTGAATTTAATTTTTGCATGCCACATCACATTTTTGGATTATGGGTTCTTTGTGAGCCTCTCTGATCTAATGAGCATTTTCCTCCACCTTGATGACTACATCCTTTGTGTTTTGTAAACTAATGGCACTTTTGGCTGTGGTACCTCCTGTGTTGCTAAAGATGCTTCCAAAAAGGTTCAGCTTTCCTTTTCTTACCAGTCATTTTTTTCAATGTAAATCTCTCATTCACAACAAAGTCAAACTCTACAACAAAATAACAAATCAGGGTCTGAACTCACAATGAGCTGTTCGTTGTCCCTCTGTCATTCCAAGACAGTGTCAAGGAAAAAGATGAGCATTTGACTTCCAATCCCTCTGTCACTTTCATCATCTGGCCTCTCACATTTAAACAGTCCCTTGTTTTTCTTTATTTTATCAATACGATAGTAGTCAGTCTTTTTTGAACATTCCTCTCCTGTTCCTTTCCAGCTCCAACTGTTCCTTGATGCTTTTACTGCTACCTATATGGACATTTTGCTGGATCTGAAGCCAATTGCACATAAACCACAATGTTGTGTCACTGTGCACTTTTTGTCATTCCTTCCTCATACAATTTTCAGGTTTTTATTTTGAAAAATGAATCTGCATTTAGAAACAAAAATCTTAATTTTGCATGGAACTCAGTTGCAGTTTGTAGATTTCTGCATTCCAATCGGTCCATATTTTGGGCAGAAATAGATTGATTCACAGCAAACCGGATGCAAATTTGCTGCAGTTTACACAGGGAGATTGTGCCAAGAGTCTTGATTAAGTAAGAACATTTAAAGGGAGAGATAGCTGCTGCCCAATAGTGAGTGGATCTGCTTGAGTGAGCCACATTTTAAGAGGATGAGGAGGGCTATTGTAGTTGACTTGGCAGAATGGTTTACAACTGGGATCTGGGCTTGAGAGGCAGATAATACAGGCTCGTGCTTGATTTCCCAGTTGTATTGTTCAATATGTCTCATCAAAGCAAAGATCAATACCTAGGTTTACAGTTATGTCATAATCATTTTTCCGATTTCCTTTACAGATTCACAATATTTGTAATCTTTTAGTTTAAAAAAAGCTTTTCAGGGATTTGTTTTAATGTCTAGCAGCATAAATATTTAATCATAATGCGAACAAAATATTCTCCGTTTCTTTTCCAGGTTTATAATGGCTGAACTCCTCCAGACTGAAAAAGCATATGTTAGAGATTTACATGAGTGTCTTGAGGTATGCAATCCACTTTTCTTTCCTCCTAAGGACTATCTAATATATGTTTAATCTTGTGGTCGTAACTCTTGCTCAAGTTGGCATCAAGTTTATCATTGAGTAATATTTTAACGTTGAATTGAATGTATAGCATGCAATCTCTGCTTCATGGTAATGCAAAATTGGCAATATAACTCCGGTGAGGTTCCACCTAAACAAAGGGAGGGTACGATGCATGACGGGTGCTGTGTGGATTTGAATGTGTAAGAAGTACAAATCCATAGCTATGTCAAACTCAGTTTAAAAGATGCTTATAGGAGGGATTGCTGGATCCCTGGTTTACTTGAGCAACTCGTAAACATGTGAGGAATTGTTTTAAATTTATGAAGCTAGAGTCTGATTTGGAGCCATAACTTGTTCATCAATGATGATGGGTGGATCCAAAACATTGGTAACTAGTTACTCTCCCTTTATCAAATTATTGATCCCTTAATAACCCATTTTGTGAGCTGCACTGTCAAAGAATGCACTAATATAATTATTAATGTGCAAAAATAAATACATTGAATTAAATTCCTTGAAAGACCAGCCCATTTTAAGTGTCAAGAATTCAGCTATGAATTACCGAGATGTCTTTTATACAGGATAGATGTATTGTTGCAGGACTGACTGTGTGCCAATGCCCAGATCAATACAAATGCACAGACTGCAAATGAATGCTTTAGAAAATGTACTTTTCTAAATGAATTAATGTTTCTTAGTATTTCCAAAAATTCTAAGCATTGAATTCACGTAAAAACTAGAGTTTTTTCAGCGGGAATTTTTGTTGTTCAAAGTATTTATGGTTTATGTACTTTTATAAATGAATTAATGTTTCTTAGTATTTCCTTGTAAAATGACTTCTGAAAATGGGAGCAAGTTTATGAATTGAGAAGGAAGAAGACAATGTGACACCAGCACCTCGTTCTTTCTCTACTCCATAATGTTCCATTTTAAGAAGTGCTGACAAATAACTTAAAGAAACAATTTTTCCCCTGTTTTCATGATTGTCAATGTCGCCCCATTTTCTTAGGTTCCCTAAGAAAGCCCTAGTGACACAAAGCATCACTTGAATGGAATGCAAAGCAGGCAAACTACATTCTGGTCTCTGTCTGTGCTGCCCTTGAATATGGTGATGCATGGTGACCTCCTCTCCACTCTTTCTTTCCTGCCTCAGGAAAATCTTTCTTAAACTTGGGGATTGCCGCATAAGGTTCAGAAGAATAAACCGTACCAAACACTTGAATGTACTAGTGTACCTCCATAATATTCTGGATTATTTTGCCCAAGTGAAAGGATGTTTTTGCAAAGATTTTAAAATATGGCAAGAAATTGGTGTATTCCAATGAAAATATGAACTGAACATGTGTTAAAAATAATAATACTCAGTCAAAAAACTGCAGTCACTTACATACAAAGAAGTGATTGAGGTTATACTGAGAACTGAGATCTGAAAGAAGCTCATCCGACACTATTCACACATTCATGGAATTTTATTCCCATTTATTGCATTTCAGACCTATTTTTGGGAAATGACTTGTGGAGTGGAAGAGATCCCATCTGGTATTATTAACAAGGAACATATCATATTTGGAAATATTCAGGAGATCTATGAGTTTCACAACAAGTAAGTCTTGAATGGGGCACAGAATTGATTGTCAGGTCACAGCTGGCTTTTTTTTAAAGAATGTCTTCAAGTGGACATCCCTAAACAAGTGAGCAGGTCACTGGGAGGAGACAGAAAATGAAAAGACAATGGGGGCGATTCTCCCCAAAAATTTCTAAGCGTTGAATTCACGTAAAAACTGGAGTTCTTTTCAGCGGGAATTTAAAAATGAATCTCTCACACTCTGCATTGTAGAATGCACTAGTGTGATTCATGTTAAAATGCTGGGGCGGGGCCTATTCCCACTGGAGAGGCCAGCAGCATAGCAATGAGTGGGCCATTGCGCATGCGCCGATCTGTCAGCGCCGACAACAGCGCATGTGCAGTGGCCCTGTCCGCCGGCCTCCCGATTGCTGGCCTCCTGATTGTTGGCCTGCCCAGCGACCTCCTTTTGCTGGCCCCCATGCTTTCTATGGCCCAATCACTGGCCCCTCAAACATGTCTGGGCCAGCTTCGACCCCTGCAGTCCCAATCTCCCGATTTCCCCCCAGCCCCGATCCGATCCCCCCCCCTTTGCAGCCCCAACCCCCCCCCCCAAGCAGGTTGACCCCCCCAACCACTCCTCTCCCACCTCCCCCCCGAGTGGCCAGCCCTGATCGCTGGAGGCCTCCCTCCCTCTGTCACTCAGCCCGAGTGCAGAGTGGCAGTGGGACCCCCCCACTCTCACCGATCGCCTCCCAGAGGCCCTGCCCCCATCAGGCCCGACTCCCTTGGCACTGCCCCATTCCCGAAGGACAATGCCAATATGCCCCCTGGGCATTGGCTCTTTGCCCCTTGAGCAGTGCTGGGGGTCCAGGCTGGCACTGCCAAGGTGCCAATGCCAGGGGGCACCCCCCCCCACTGCCCGGCCCTCTAGGGGGCCTCAAATGCCCCACCCTTCACTCCAGCGGGCTCAGGCCACTAGCTCCCCAAAAGTGGGGAGCTACTGTAATCCCCGCTGAAGTGAACCACTCTGACGGAGGGAGGGGGGGAGTGCTAGTGGGCCCAGAGACTGCAGTCCTGGATCCACTAATCACATTCAAATTGTATTAAAATTACCATGTTAATGATCTTTGTGCCTCCCCGCTGATCTCCGGTATGGAGCAGACGCTGCTGGAAATCTGGTGCTGGGAAATGCTAGCAGGGCGCAAACGCAAGCGGGAACCCCACGAATCGGTCAACGTGACAATCTCCTGGCCCGCTGCACTAATTTTTTAGCACAGAGAGATGGGAGAATCGCGGCCTACGTCTAACATTTTGTCTTGAATCAGGGTAGCCAAATATTTTAACCACAATTGAAAGAATCAACCAAGATCACCACATGGGAATGGGGATATGCAGCATTAAATTGCTGTGAAAAAATAACCCATAATAGTCCGATGCTGTCATTCCCCATAGTCAGAGTACAGATCGAGACAAGAGACTGGTCTGTAGGTCCACATTCAACAGCACCACCTTCAGTGACCCTGAATATAAATATCAATGACCAGCATGGAAGAGTACAATTTCCAGTTGTTACTCTCATCAAATCAACTGAGGCATTAAATAGTAAGCCTGTCAAGAATTGAGTATGTGCCACTGGAAGAATGAGTCTGCCTCGTCTGGTGTGTTAAAGAAGTGGTCTTCTCGATGGGCCAAATGGCCTCCTTCTGCATTGTAGGGTTTCTATGATTCTATGATTATATGTGATTTGGAGACGGGCAGGGTGGATGCTTACTCCTTTCTTGTACAGAATGGATTTGATGTTGTTTCTTGTAATTGAACCCATTTTGGATCTAATTTGCCATCTTCCCCTGTATCCTATGAGATCTGTGAAAGTAACTGTTACTGGATGCTTTTTCTAAGGAAGATCCCTCATTTCACTGGAGCAATTAGGCAGATATAGATCTACTTCTGCCATCTCAATTGGGGAGTGTCCACTGATCAGTGAGTTGAGCTGGTCTCATGGAAGCTATCAGATTCTGAAAGCCTCAATTGACAGCAGCCTGCATTCCACAGGTGTCTGAAAGACTGTACAAAATGTGCTGACTAACCTGCCCCCTACTTCCACCAAACAAGCAGCCGCTGCTTCTGTGCTGTGTGGAAGTGAGAAAGCAAGAGACATAGAGGGTGTCATCGAGGGACCCAGGACAGAAATATTTGGGCAGGATCCTATCTTTAGGCTTGAAACTCATAATCATATCATCTCCGTTGTCATCATCATAATCAATGAGGAAGAAGGATCTGCCTTGCTGTTCCCAATTATTCTCCTCCTCTTCTCCTTAAACAAAGAGTAGGAAGTAATGGGTCCTTTTCAAATTGGCAGGCAGTAACTAGTGGGGTGTCACAGGAATCAGTGTTGGGGATCCAGCTATTCACAATATATATTAATGATTTGGATAGGAAATAAAATGTAACACCTCAAAGTTTGCAGATGATACCAAGTTGGGTGGGATGGTGAACTGTGATGAGGGTGCAGAGATCCTTCAGCATGATCTGGAAAGGTTGGTGAGTGGGCAAATCAATAGCAGATGCAGTATAATTTGGATAAATGTGAGGTTATTCACTTTGGAAGCAAAAACAAGAAGGCAGATTACTACCTGAATGGCAGTGAATTGGGAGAGTGGAGTGTGCAGCAGGACCTTGGTGTCTTTTTGCACCAGTCGCTGAAGGTAAGCATGCAGGTGCAGCAGGCAGTAAAGAAGCAAATGGTATATTGGCCTTCTTTACGAAAGGTTTTGAGTACAGGAGCAGGGATGTGTTGTTGTGATTATACAGGGCCTTGGTGAGGCCACACCTAGAATATCATGTGCAGTTTTGGTCTCCTTTTCTGAGGAAGGATGTTCTTGCTCTTGAGGGAGTGCAGCGAAGGTTTACCAGGCTGATTCCGGGGATAGCGGGACTGATGTATGAGGAGAGATTGACCTAGGCTAGGATTATTTTCGCTGGAGTTCAGACGGATGAAGCGGGATCTCATTGAGACTTATAAAATTCTAACAGAACTAGACAGGGTAGATGCCAGGAAGATGTTCCCGATGATGGGAGTGTCCAGAACCAGGGTCACACTTTGAGGATTCAGGGTAAACCATTTAGGATGGAGATGAGGAGACATTTCTTCACCCAAAGAGAGGTGAGCTTGTGGAATTCATTACCACAAAAAGTAGTTGATGCCAAAACATTGAATGTATTCAAGAGGCGGCTAGATATAGCACTTGGGGCGAATGGGATCAAAGGTTATGGGGAGAAAGCAGGATTAGGCTATTCAGTTGGACGATCAGCCATGGTCGTGATGAATGGCAGAGCAGGCTCGAAGGGCCAATCCTGCTCCTATCTTCTATGTTTCTATGGCTCTGATAATTCTGTGGGAAAGGAGACAAAAGCTAAGAATGAGTAAATAAAGCTCCCTTGGGATTAGGACAAGAAAGGTTGTGGAAAATTCTGACTGTACATTGTTTCATGTGGATGTCATGGCAATTGTTTAGGTCTGCACCCACTAAATCACAGACTTCAATGATTTAGCAGTTTTTCCATCTCTCTCTAATAGCTGTCCAGCCTGCTGTCTGATATTGGGGTTATTCCTCACGTATCCTGCTGTTTGATTTTGATTTGATTTGATTTATTATTGTCACATGTATTAACATACAGTGAAAAGTATTGTTTCTTGGTCGCTATACAGACAAAACATACCGTTCATAGAGAAGGAAACGAGAAAGTGCAGAATGTAGCGTTACATCCATAGCTAGGGTGTAGAGAAAGGTCTGACAGCAGCAGGGAAGAAGCTTTTCTTGAGTCTGTTGGTACTTGACCTCAGACTTTTGTATCTTTTTCCCGACGGAAGAAGGTGGAAGAGAGAATGTCCGAGGTGCATGGGGTCCTTAATTATGCTGGCTGCTTTGCCGAGGCAGCAGGAAGTGTAGACCGAGTCAATGTTTGGGAGGCTGGTTTGTGTGATGGATTGGGCTACATTCACGACATTTAGTTCTTGAGCATTGTGTGAGTATGACACTTTATAAGGTGTCATCCCATGAGCATTGAACAGATTATCTTCCCTGTGCTTTTTAAAGTTAATTCCCGGCATTGCTGTGTCTCTGGCAAAGCCAGCATTTATTACCCACTGTTAGCGGAAGTGTGGCTTGCTGGGCGGCTTTAGAGGGCAGTTAATGGTCAACTATGTTGGTATGGAACTGGGGTCACATTTGGCCAGTTTAGGTATAGACAGCAGTTCCTGAAAAGAAGTTAATGAACAATTGGGTTTTGATAACAACTTGACAGCCTCACAGTCCCCACAGACCCCTTTTTTAAAAACAACACTGATATCAGCTCTTATATTTCTAGAAAACTGATCTCAAATTCACAAACTGGATAGGTAATAAGGTGAATTGACAACCAGGCCTCTGGTTTACTTGTCCAGCAATATAACCACTATGCTACTGTTCCCATATTTGCAGCATTTTATCCAAAAGTGTCATCAGGTTAGTTTTATTAAAATATTGGGGGTGATTCTCCCATCCCGCTGCGCTGCTTTTTTAGCGCAGCGGGCTGGAAAACTCTAGCAGCCGATTCACGCTGGTCGTCTGGGCCTTCGTGCTTCTCCCAGCACCGGGTTTCCGGCGCCATCAGCTCTGTGCCAGAAATCAGCGCGGAGCTGCATAATGTATGCAGCTTCTAATTTAAATATATGCTAAATATAATTAGCGGGCCAGAACTGAAAACTTTGGGCCCGTTAGCCTCCCTCACTCTCTCCACCCCCAGCGGGGTTTAGTATAGCTTCTTGGGCTGGCGGCCTGACCACGCTGGAGTGAAGGGGGGGGGCAATTGAGGCCCCCCCCCGAGGGTCGGACACACGGGGGCAGGGTGCCCCCTGGGCATTGCCATCTTGGCAGTGCCTGGGCCCCCAGCACTGCCCAAGGGGCAAAGTGCCAATGCCCAGGGGGCACCTGGGCACTGCCAATTGGGCATGGGGCAGTGCCAAGGGGGTGGGGTATATGGGGTGGGGCCTAGGGGCAGGGCCTTGTCTTCCTGGTATAATACTGGAAGATCAAACTGGTTCTGTGAAGGGGGCGCCAACTATCTTCAAATGTACATCACCTTCTTGTAGTTGTTGTCTACTGAGATGCAGAGAAGGCCTTTAAGCGAGTGGAGTGGGCATATCTGTTTACAATTTTGGGTAAATTTGGGTTTGATTCAAAATTTATTTTGTGGATTTGTCATCCCTATATCTCCCCTACTGCAAATATGCACACCAACTCTCTACACTCAAAGTACTTCCCTCTATTCAGAGGAACCCACCGAGGCTGCCCACTATCTCCACTCCTCTTTGCCCTGACGATAGAACCACTGTCCATAGCCTTAAAGTCGTCAACACTGCATAAGGTATCCACTGAGCTGGTATGGAGCACCATGTGTCCTGATATGCTGACGACCTCCTATTATATGTCATTCACCCTGTTGCCTGTGTTGAGAATATTCTTAACAACTTTGGCTCATTCTCTGATTGTAAATTGAATATCAGCAAAAGGGAATATTTTCCAATCAACCATATTGCCAAACAGATTCCCCCAAAAGCTTTGCCGTTTTGTATATCTGGTGCTAGTTTTCGTCACTTTGACATAAATATAACACAGTCTTTTGCAACTCTTCATAGAACAAACCTTTTCACCAAAATTAAGACGGATCTACAATGTTGGGATTATTTGCTTCTTTGCTGGCAGGATTCAATCTATAAAAACAAATATTCTGATCAGGTTCTTGTTTCCTTTTCAATATCTTTCTCTTTCCTTACCAAAATTATTTTTTGTTATGGTAAACAAGCTGATATCAACATTTATCTGGGCAGGTATGAGTCCTAGAGCCTGTAGAACGATACTTGGGTATACATGGGGAGGTAGTAAATTGGATAAGACACTGGCTCAATGGAAGAAGCCAGAGAGTGGTTGTGGAGGATTGCTTCTCTGAGTGGAGGCCTGTGACTAGTGGTGTGCCGCAGGCATCGGTGTTGGGTCCATTGTTGTTTGTCATCTATATCAATGATCTGGATGATAATGTGGTCAATTGGATCAGCAAGTTTGCTGATGATACAAAGATTGGAGGTGTAGTGGACAGTGAGGAAGGTTTTCAAAGCTTGCAGAGGGATTTGGACCAACTAGAAAAATGGGCTGAAAAATGGCAAATGGAATTTAACGCAGACAAGTGTGAGATATTGCACTTTGGAAGGACAAATCAAAGTAGAACGTACAGGGTAAATGGTAGGACTCTGAAGAGTGCAGTTGAACAGAGGGATCTGGGAATACAGGTACAGAATTCCCTAAAAGTGACGTCACAGGTGGATAGGGTCGTAAAGAGTGCCTTTGGTACATTGGCCTTTATAAATCGGAGTATCGAGTATAAAAGTTGGAGTGTTATGGTAAGGTTATATAAGGCATTGGTGAGGCCGAATTTGGAGTATTGTGTACAGTTTTGGTCACCTAGTTACAGGAAGGATGTAAATAAGATTGAAAGAGTGCAGAAAAGGTTCACAAGGATGTTGCCGGGACTTGAGAAGCTGAGTTACAGAGAGATTGAATAGGTTGGGACTTTATTCCCTGGAGCGTAGAAGATTGAGGGGAGATTTGATAGAGGTGTATAAGATTTTGATGGGTATAGATAGAGTGAATGCAAGCAGGCTTTTTCCGCTGAGGCTAGGGGAGAAAAAAACCAGAGGGCATGGGTTAAGGGTGAAAGGAGAAAAGTTTAAAGGGAATATTAGGGGGGGCTTCTTCACGCAGAGAGTGGTGGGAGTGTGGAATGAGCTGCCAGATAAAGTGGTAAATGCGGGGTCACTTTTAACATTTAAGAAAAACTTGGATGGGTTCATGGATGAGAGGGGTGTGGAGGGATATGGTCCAAGTGCAGGTCAGTGGGACTAGGCATAAAATGGTTCGGCACAGACAAGAAGGGCCAAAAGGCCTGTTTCTGAGCTGTAATTTTCTATGGTTCTATGGTTCAGAGAGAAGGAGACAGGTTGGTGGGTGTAATGACCTTAATCAGGCCATTGAAGTTGGCCTATTAGAATACAAACTCCCTGATTTAAGGAGCCAATTAATGGGCCAATCAGGGAGACTTTACTTTGTATATAACTGGGAGTGTCAGTTCCTCTGGCACTCCTGAAGGTAGACTGCTGACTGATTGCACTCAGTGTACTGCTGTTGGAATTGTAAATAAAGGGATTTTGGTGAAGGGACTTCTCCCTCTGTGAACTTATTGCAGTGGGCTAGCTCTACCTAACCAATTGTGCTGTTATTGGGCAGCCAATATTCAGAAGATTTTAACATGATGTCAGAATCCAAGTATAAATTAGTGTCCCGTGGAAGTGCATTCCTGCTGTGCATTCTCTCTTCCTGCATTAGTTTGTGCCCCACTATCCCTCTCTCCCTCAAAACACATCAAGTTTCTTTCTTTAAAGAATGAATTACTGTCGCCTAGCAATTTTTGAACCTTTCTTTTCTTTTGCAGTCTCTGTTTGTTGGTTTATTTACTCTGGGGGGGAGGGGGGTCTAATTCATTGCATTGTATTATGCTTTGTTTTTGTTTCTATCTCTTTTTGAAAATAAATAAAATAATTTTTAAAAGATGAAAGCATATGGAATTCTTTCCTTTACTGGGTGAGGTATAGAATATAAAAACAGGGATGTAATGATGGAACTGTCTAAAATACAGGTTAGGCCTCAGGTGGAATTGTGTGTACAGTTCTGGTCACGATATTACAGGAAGGACATAATTACTGTGGAGAGAATGCAGAGGGGATTTACAAGAATTTTGCCAGAGCCTGAAAATTGTAGCAATAAAAAGAGATTGGATAGGCTAGGGTTGTATTCCTTGAACAGACGGGGCTAAAGGATGATCTAATTGAGGTTTACAAAATTATGAGGAGCTTAGTCAAGGTAGACAGGAAAGACTTGTTTCCTCTAGCTGAGTGGTTAATTACCCAGGGGCTTAAAATTTAAGGTGGTTGGTCGAAGGATTAGAGGGGACATGAGGAAAAGCTTTTTCACTGCTTAAGTTGGTGGTTGAGGCTGATATGCTCAACTCATTTGAAAGCGATCTGGATTTGCATCTGGAGTGCTGTAACCTGCAAGACTACGGACCAGGCGCTGGAAAATGGGATTAAAATTAGTGGCTAGTTCTGACATACACAAGATGGGCTGAATGGCCTCTTTTTGCATTGTAACCTTTCTATGGTTCTATCTCCTTTTACAATATCAAACTTTGAGCTGATTTGGACTATAGTTTACACTTAGGTCTATCTTAACATTCCTTAGAATTCTTAACATACTTTAAAAAAACACTCCTATGTAAGCTAAACTCCACATTCCAGTGCTGGCAGTCTTAAACATTCCATTGTCACTGACCTGCCCCAAACACTTAGTAAATTGATCTTGTAAGAACCTGAGCCATATAAACCAGGGAAATACATGGGCGGATCCCCAAAATGTGCCAATTTAGCCAGGCCTGGCTGGGGTGATGGACCAGGTGCTGGAATTCGCCTCAACACCCTGAGTTACGGAACAAAGGTTGACTTGGATTTGTTTTCTTCTCCACCCTGGTAGCCGTTTGTTTGTAGAACTGTGAAAGATCAGTATCAATCTTGGCTATGATCACCCTGTGACTAAGTTGCCTGCCAACACTCACTGCCCCGGCACATGTATGAGTAAATTAGCAAACCATTGTGACATTTAACCCACTGATTCCTGTTGCCACTTGATGTTATGGTCAGCAACATACTCAGCACAAGGTGATTGAATTCTTTCACCTGTCATGTGCTGCTTGAAGGTTCAACCAGTCAAGTAGCAATAGTGCAAGTCAGTACGCTAACAGCTGGTGCGTGCCTTAAATATGGTTTCAGTTAGTTATTTTCTTGAATAAGTTTATTTTTGAAGTTTGTAGATTGCTTCATTGAAAATTACTCTGACCAGTCATAAAACAAATACACAAAAAGTGTAAACATACTAGAGCACATAAATAGAGCGATAGTGCTGTGTATTTGGGCGGCACGGTAGCACAGTGGTTAGCACTGCTGCCTCACAGTGCCAGGGACCTCTGTTCAATTCCGGCCTCGGGTGACTGTTCGTGTGGAGTTTGCATGTCTCCTCGTGTCTGTGTGGCTTTCCTTCCACAGTCCAACGATGTGTAAGTTATTGGCCATGATAAATTGTCCATTAGTGTCAGGGGGAGTAGCAGGGTAAATATATGGGGTTACAGAGATAGGGCCTGGGTTGGATTGTTGTTGGTGCAGGCTCAATGGGCCGAATGGCCTCCTTCTGCACTGTAAGGATTCTATGATTCTAATTATTAGATAATACGAACTGTCTATTTTTCTCAGTATCTTTTTGAAAGAATTGGAGAAGTACGAACAGCTGCCAGAAGATGTAGGTCACTGCTTTGTCACATGGGTGAGTAACAGTTTTATTCTCATAAGAAACATATAATGATTTCAGACTTTGACTTGTGAGATGTCCACGTGAGAGAAATAATCCTGACTTTGATTTGACTGATGATGAAGGTCTGCGCGTTATTTCACAGAAGTCCTGCTCAGATCATTCAACAATGACAACCTGTATTTATATAGTGCTTTTAACATATTAAAATGGCCCAAGGCATTTCATAGGAGCGCACAAAGTCATTTTATGGTGATATCAGACCTGATTGCCAAAAGCTTAGTCAAAGAGGTAGGTTTTAAGGAGTGTTTTAAAAGATAAAGGAGAATTGAGAAGCAGGGGGATGTAGGGGGGGAATTCCAAAACTTAGGTTCTAGGCAACTGAAGACAGAGCCACAATGGCACAGCAGTTATATTTGAGAATCTCATGAGTCAGAATTAGGTGAGCGCAGATATCTCCAAGGGTTATGACACTGGAGGAGATTACAGAGATAGGGAGGGGCAAGACCACGGAGGAATTTGTATGAGAATTTTAACATCAAGACATTCTTTAATCTATTCCAGGAGCCAAGATACTCAGCAAGCTTAGGGTGATGAGTGAGTGATGATAGAGTGATGATGAGCTGTAAGTAAGGACACGGACAACAGAGTTTTGATGGTCTCAAGTTTATGGTGGATAGAATATGGGAGACTGGCCTGAAGTACATTGGAATAGTCAAGTCTGGATCTAACAAGGGTTTTGGCAACAGACGAGTTGAAGTGAGATGGAGTCAGGGGATGTTACAAAGATGGAAATAGGTGATCTTAGCGATGGTGCAATATGTGGTGAGAACCTCAACTTGGGCCAAATAGGGCACCAAGATTGCAAATAGTCGAGTTATGCCTCAAACAGGGAGAGAGATGGAGAAGAATTTTACATTCCCCCGCTGGTAACTTTGTGGGGGACGGGGTCTTCTTAATCTAAGTAACTCTCAACATACACCATTGTGACTGCAGAAACAATCTTCCAATAACAAAGAGGTGGAAAGAGAAAACTAAGATCCTGGGCTGAAATTTCACTGAGTCAGGAATACTTGGGAGCCCTTTAATAATAGTGGGTATATCCCAATTCCAGGATTCCTGACCTCATTTCTATGGTTTCCAATTTTCAGGAGTGTCGTTTAAAGGTGCAGGCCAGTTCTTGTTTCAACAGATTAATGGATTTCTTGTCCTATTTCTAGCTGAGATCCCTGAAATCCATTAACCTGTTGAAATGCCTAAGCTCCAGGGAAGACATTGCTTAATTGACAACCTAGCTCTCTGATCTATGCTGTCAAATTCATAATGTTTATTTGCACAAGCTAAAGAGGTTTCAACTGCATGCAGTTTCTGCTATTGATACTTTAAAGGGTTTGGATGATTGACACCTTTACGGTGCTGTAGGGGTAAAAATTAGTTTTTTTAAGAAAATGGGAAGTTATCAATAACTTTTTTTAAAGGTTTTTTATATATCCTACTGTCACTCCAGCAGTCATTTCTTCTGTACAATGTATAATGGGTGAATGGGCATAGAAGTGCCATAGCTTGGTATGAGGGGCCATAGGGGTTGTTTAAGGGGCATAACATGGCATAGGTGACATGAGGGGCCAAAGGAATTGTTTGGGGGGAAAAGAGTGGCATGGGATGCATGAGGTGGCATGCATGCAGCATGAGTAGTATGTGGCGGGTGAGCAGGTTTGAGGGGTAAGAAATGGAGGGCTTGTTTTTATAACTGGGATGAAGCCTTTTAAAAGCTCCACCTCCACACCCGGCCACCCCTGTGGTTGCCTCCAAACCTTCAGCCAGGTTGGTTGGCCTGACTGCAGTCCGTACCCTCCCCTCTTCTCCCCCACAATGACAATCCCATTCTTGTGAGCTCTTACTCCTGAAGCATTTGGGTTGAGCTGGAAAATTTTCCCGGTCTCCCACTACCACCTGGAGGATGAAAATCCAGCTCCATGTTGTTAGTGCAGTTTTGTGTGCACTCCTCAGGAGCTACATCTCACTGCAAATTAAGTAGATGTTCCGTTCATTGGTTTGACTGCTTCTCAACATGATGCACACCTCAATGGTCCATTATTCTCTTTTCCCAGTGTTTAATTTGTTGTTTGGTTTATTTCTGCACAGGCAGACAAATTCCAAATGTATGTCACATACTGCAAAAACAAACCTGACTCCAGCCAGCTGATCTTAGAGCACGCAGGAGTCTTTTTTGATGTAAGTAGACTCTATTTTTACTCGTTATACTAACACTAATTTTGGTTCACACAACAGGTAATCATGTAATTAGAGTTGGTGTATGATGCAGAATTTAAAATCAAAATAGAGAGATAAGTCACAATTTCTGCTTCAGTTAGCATTGCTACCTTGGGAGGCAATGAGGGATTCTTTTGTGTCAAAGGTCAATTAAATTTTTGAAATGCAGGTATGTGCATTTCTGGGGATCTTCCCTTGGATCACATTGGTAGTGTCATTTTCACAACCAACATCTATCAAAATCAAATTTTAGTTCTCATTCAAGTTCAAGTTAATTAACCTTTTAAGTTGTTGCATTTCCACTTTGTTAAATATTGTCGATTCTTCTATTTAGCTATTTCTGTCTTCACTTTCCTTCCTGTTTATGAAAAAATATTACAGTCTAAAAGCCTTCCTGAAAACAAAATTATTCACATGGAAGCCATTCATAGAATGCACTCCTTATCTGAACTTATTAGTCTCCCTTAGGAGGCCAAAGAATGTTGCCTGGAGTAAATTACAGTATAAATGGTTAGTTAGAACAAAGAACAAAATAAATTGCAGCATAGGAACAGGCCCTTCGGCCCTCCAAGCCTGCACCAACCATGCTGCCCGTGTGAACTAAAACCCCCTACCCTTCCGGGGACCAAATCCCTCTATTCCCATCCTATTCATGTATTTGTCCAGACATCCCTTAAAAGTGACTATCGTATCTGCTTCCACTACCTCCCCTGGTAGTGAGTCCCTGGCACCCACCACCCTCTGTATAAAAACTTGCCTTGTACATACATCTCTTTTAAACCTTGCTCCTCACACCTTAAACCTGTGCCCCCTAGTAATTGACTCTTCCACCCTGGGAAAAAGCTTCTGACATCCACTCTGTCCATGCCCCACATAATCTTGGAGACTTCTATCAGGTCGCCCCTCAACCTCGGTCGTTCCAGTGAGCACAAACCAAGTTTCTCCAACCTCCTCATAGCTAATGCCCTCCATACCAGGCAACATCCTGGTAAATCTAGTTTGCATTCGAAGGAGTAGGCTTGATATGCTGAATGTTTTTTTGCTGATTTTTACTTTGTATTATGCTCTGATCTCAAAATTATTTATTTTTATCAAATATTTTTATCTGGTACTAATCTGTGTTTAGGAACAAGATTGGGTGCATGCTTAATCTGAAAGTATGATAAAAATGTTTATGTCCAACTGCTGGTACGTAACTACAATACAAGGTGTTTTGCTTTTCTGAAACCTGTATGGCCTGCTTTGCATTTGTTAAGCAAACTGTGCTGGTGAATAAATATCCTCCATGCTCATGAGAGAGTGAGGCCACAGCCACTTTACCGGCAGGCTCTATTAAAGATCCACCAGCCAACTTCCCACCCAATATGGGCGAGAATTGAGAATTGAGCCATTGCTGGCTTGTGGAAAACAGGTGGCCCTTGACTGTGCACCCACACTCAGGTAGAAACAGTGGAGTAGAGCCTCAAACATACCTTGCGGGGTCAGGAGCAGCACCACTGCTCATTTTGTGCTCCATTCTTGGACAACATTCAGTGCATGAGCTGGATTAAAATCACATGGCCGGAATCCTCCCAAAAACGTTTTAAGTGTGGAATTCGCGTGAGAACTGGAGTAATTCACGATTGTTTTTTCAGTGGAAGTTCAGAGAAGAATCTCCCACACTCTGTGCACTGCAGAGGCCAATAGCATGCATATCATTAAAAATCAGTGGGCGGGATCTATTCCTGCTGGAGAGGCCGGCAGCATAGTGCTGAGCGGGCCACTGCACATGCGCTGATCTGTCAATGCCGAGATCGACACATGCACCATTGCCCCGCACTGCCGGCCTTCCGATTGCTGGCCAGCTCGATCGCTGACCAGCCACGTGACCCTCGCATTGCATGCCTCCGCTTCCCCACCCATGGCCCGAGTGCTGGACCCCCACCATTCCCAAGCCATCCCCTAACCCCACCCTCCTGGCTGGCCCTGATCTTCAGCCTCCCCCTGTCCCCACAGTCCCACCCCCCCTCCCCCCCACCCCCCACCCCTAACAGTCCCAAACCACTGCCCGACCCTCTTTGGGACCCCGAGTGCCCCCCCCCCTTCACTCCAGTGGGGTCGGGCCATTAGTTCCCTGTTTGTAGGGAGCTACTGTAAACCCTGAAGTCCTGGGCCCGCTAATCACATTTAAAATATATTAAAATTACCACTTAAATTGTCTTTCCGCTGATTTCTGGCCCGGAGCTGACGCTGCCGGAAACCCGGCGCTGGGAGACGCTATTGGGGTGGGAATGCATGTGCGAATCCCGCGAATCGGCCGATGCAAGAATCTCCCCACTTGCTGTGCTAATTTTTTAGCACATCGTGCCCCCTCCCCCCCATATGTTTGATGCTTGTGGTCTAACTAAATGGCTGAAAATGCTTGAAGGTCTGTTCCGCAGGGACTGGAGTGTATTATTAACCTCTTTAATCACATTTTGGTTTAATATTTTAAGTTTCCTTTCTGCTTTGTTTTTCTTTTGAGCTGTTCCCTTCTTTTTTGGGGACTGTTCTTCTTGTTTTTGTCCCTTGGTTAATTTTTATTTACCCGAAAAGAAGGTTGGGACTTCTGTACGCCACGGAGTAGTACCTTTACTTTGTGTGTAACAATAAATAACTATTCCAAAGCTGCTGACACCAGCAGCACCAAAGTGCAATAAGGACAAATATAAAACTGCAAAATGTCATGATTTGTGTTTTTGTTAAGAATGAGAAACAATATAAACTGTGGAACTGTGTTAGTGACGTCAAATTCTGCCATTTTCAAGTTTTCAGTACATGTCTTATTGCATTACCTCCATGTACTTGTAACTCCATTTTGAAACTAGCCTCTTCTTCTTTTAAGGGAGAAAGTTGGCAGCCAAAACAATGGTAGAATAATGTAATATGCTTACTACTTTAATTGCCCACCAGTTTTCACTGTGGGAGTTTCTCCACAGCAGATGGCCTATTGCTAGAGTTGTTTTGAGGACATCCCTAAACCCTTTCGAGTGATTAAGTAAATATTCATCATGGAGTGCGGTTACAAGTGGTGTACCTCAGGGATCTGTTTTGGGGCCACTGCTGTTTGTAATATTTATTAATGATCTGGATGAGGGTATAGTTGGGTGGATTAGCAAATTTGCTGATGACACCAAAGTCGGTGGTGTGGTAGACAGTGAGGAAGGGTGTCGTAGTTTGCAGGAAGACTTAGACAGGTTGCAAAGTTGGGCCGAGAGGTGGCGGATGGAGTTTAATGCGGAGAAGTGTGAGGTAATTCACTTTGGTAGGAATAACAGATGTGTTGAGTATAGGGCTAACGGGAGGACTTTGAATAGTGTGGAGGAGCAGAGGGATCTAGGTGTATGTGTGCATAGATCCCTGAAAGTTGGGAATCAAGTAGATAAGGTTGTTAAGAAGGCATATGGTGTCTTGGCGTTTATTGGTAGGGGGATTGAATTTAGGAGTCGTAGCGTTATGTTGCAACTGTACACAACTCTGGTGCGGCCGCACTTGGAGTACTGTGTGCAGTTCTGGTCCCCACATTACAGGAAGGATGTGGAGGCTTTGGAGAGGGTGCAGAGGAGGTTTACCAGGATGTTGCCTGGTATGGAGGGGAGATCCTATGAGGAGAGGCTGAGGGATTTGGGATTGTTTTCGCTGGAAAGGCGGCGGCTAAGAGGGGATCTTATTGAAACATATAAGATGATTAGAGGTTTAGATAGGGTGGATAGTGATAGCCTTTTTCCTCTGATGGAGAAATCCAGCACGAGAGGGCATGGCTTTAAATTGAGGGGGGGTAGTTATAGAACCGATGTCAGGGGTAGGTTCTTTACCCAGAGGGTGGTGAGGGATTGGAATGCCCTGCCAGCATCAGTTGTAAATGCGCCTAGTTTGGGGGCGTTTAAGAGATCCGTAGATAGGTTCATGGACGAAAAGAAATTGGTTTAGGTTGGAGGGTCACAGTTTGTTTTTTTTTTAACTGGTCGGTGCAACATCGTGGGCCGAAGGGCCTGTTCTGCGCTGTAATGTTCTATGTTCTATGTTCTATGATTTAGATGATGCTGGGAATGTTGGCTTGGAGAAAGACTTGGCACCATATTTGCACTATAGGGTGCATCGGCCTAAGAACTGCTCGTTCTCCAGCATCAAGACATTTTAAAACGTCCAATTTCCTTGCGAGGCTGCTGGCTTTTCTTGCTTTCCTTGCAGCAGCAGGCACAATACCAGCAATTACTGGGCATTTTTTACTCATGTTTAAAAATCAAACCCACAGCAAAATTCCAAAATTTAATAAACTCTGGCCTTGGATACTTCTTTTATTTAAAAAAAAATAAATGTTGCCTTGAATACCACACTAATAATGGTGCAGGACCCAATGATGCATGAGGGAGCTGAAGTGTGCTGCACGATGGCGCACAAAACACAATGGAGCAAGGAAAGAACTTTATAATGGAAATTAGAACTCATATCGGGGAAATGAGACCGAACGCAAACACGACTTTATAGCAATCAACTGATTTATGTAACACTACATTTACTGGTTCTCCTTTATCCACCCTGCTCTCTACATCCTCAAAGAATGCTGATAAATTTATCAACATTATTGCCTTTTCATAAAACCATATCTGACTGTTTGTATTATGATTCTCTAAATGTCTTGCCATTAGTTACTTCATAACGGATTCCACCATTTTCCTAATGACAGATGCTAGTCTTACTATTTGTCTCCTTCCTTTCCCAAAGAAGGTGTTTCAATCTGCTGGACCTTTGCAGAATCTAGGGAATTTTCAAGGTTAAATCCAATGACTCCACTATCTCTGCAGCCACTTACTTTAAGACCCTAGCATGCAGGTCATCAGGTTCAGGGGATGTCAACCTTTAACCCCATTAGTTTGCCAAGTATTATCTGTCTCGTGATAATGATTGTTTTCAGTTATTCCCTTTTGTACTAACATTAGGATCGTCTAAGGGACGAATGTTTGCTTTTAGCTGCACTCTTCCTTTTTATATATTTGTAGAAGGTCTTGTTGGTTTACTCTCATAATCTATTCTCTTAAGTCATCCTTTTAAAATTTTCCCAAAATCTTCTGACCTACAATTAATCTTCACAACATTGTATGCCTTTTCTTTCAAATTGATAGCATCCTTAATCTCCTTAGCCACTGATGGTTCATCCTTCTCACAGAGTATTCTTAAGTAGGCTATATATTTGTTGAGAATTATGAAATATTGTCTTAAGTGTCTGCCACTGCTTATTTAGTGTCCTACATTTTTGTCTTGAGTAAAAACATGTATTTCACACAGTAATCGGCAGTGTCATTAAATTGATATGCTTCTTTTAGCAACTCAGATTTGAATTTGAGTCATCATTCTGTATGTTATGCTTTCTTTTGCAGGAAATTCAACAAAGGCATGGTTTGGCCAATTCAATTTCATCCTACCTAATTAAACCTGTTCAGAGAATCACTAAGTACCAGCTCCTACTGAAGGTATGAAAAGCTCCCAATATTTCTTCAGTGCGCATCTATCGGAATCAAGCAAAGAGCTGCTTAATAAGAGTGCCAAAAAAACATAGAAACTAGTAGCAGGAGTAGGCCATTCAGCCCTTTGAGCCTGCTCGCCATTCATCTTGATCATGGCTGATCATCGAATTCAATATCCTGAACCCCCCCTTCCTCCCATATCCCTTTAGCCCCAAGAGCTATATCTAATTTTTTTCTTAAAATCAGACTCATATTGGCCTCAACTACCTGTGGTAGTGAATTCCACACATTCACCACCCTCTGGATGAAGAAATTTCTCCTCACCTCAGTTCTAAAAGGTTTACCCCTTATCCTGAAAGAATGATCCCCAGTTCTGGACTCCCCCACCATTGGAAACATTCTTTCTGAATCTACGCTGTCTAATCCTGTTAAAATTTTATAAGTTTCTGTGAGATCACCTCTCACTCTTCGAAACTCCAGTGAATATAATCCTAATCGACTTAGTCTCTCCTCATATGACAGACCTGCCATCCCAGGAATCAGCCTGGTAAACCTTCGCTGTACTCCCTCTATAGCAAGGACATCATTCCTCAGATAAGGACATCTAAACTGCACACAATACTCCAGGTGTGGCCTCACCAATGCCCTATACAATTGCAGCAAAACATTCCTATACCTATACTCAAATCCTCTCACTATGAAGGCCAACATACCATTTACCTTCTTTACTGCCTGCTGTACCTGCGCACTTACTTTCAGCGACTGATGCACAAGGACCCCAAGGTCTTGTTGAGTATCCACCTCTCTCAATTTACACCTATTCAAGTAATAACCTCACATTTATCCACATCATACTGCATCTACCATACAGATGCCCACACACTCAGCCTGTCCAAATCACACTGAACCATCTCTGCATCCTCCTCACAGCTCACCCTCCCACCCAACTTTGTAGCATCTGCAAATTTGGTGGTAATACATTCAGTTCCCTCTTCCAAATCATTAATATATAATGTGAACAGTTGGGGTCGCAGCACAGATCCCTGCAGAACCTCACTAGTCACTGACTGCCAATCAGAAAAACACCTATTTATGCCAACTCTTTGCTTCCTATCTGCTAACCAGCTTGCTATCCATCTCAAGACATTACCTGCAACCCCATGTGCTTTAACTTTACACAGTAGTCTGTTATGTGAGACCTTGTCGAAAGCCTTCTGAAAGTCTAAATAAACCACATCCACTGGTTCTCTCTGTCAACTCTACTAGTTACAACCTCAAAAAATTCCAATAGATTCGTCAAGCATGATTTCCCTTATGTAAATCCATGCTGACTTTGTCTGACTATATCACTGCCTTCCAAATGTCGAGTTATGAAATCCTTGATAATAGTCTCCAGCAACTTCCCCAGTACCGACGTTAGGCTCGCTGGTCTATAGTTCCCTGTGTTCTCTCTACCTCCCTTTTTGAATAGCGGGCTTACATTAGCTACCCTCCAATCTGTAGTATTTCTAGGGCCAATTCCTTAAGTACTCTGGGATGAAGGTGCCTTACATCATACAATCATAAAATGACAACACTGACAGCAACATAGAACAGCAAGTTCTCATCACTTTGTCCAGACCTCCAAGTGGAACTGTACTTTTCTATCAAGTCCTCCATAACCTGTTCCAGTTTCCAAGTGTTCTTGTTCTTGGGCTACGTTTTTTTGCACAGCACGCTGCACTTTCCAACTTCACCCAGTACTAGACTGACCGTCTTCTGAAATTGTTCCAAAACTTCAACTACTCCCCTCGAAGACAGTATTGTCAGTGTTTGAAGCAGTTTGTGTACAGTACTGTGGGTTAGCAGGTTGGGGCCGGGATGGAGGTCATAGGCTGAGCACAGATGTCAGTCACAACTTCAGGGTGGGCAAGAAAAACACACGGGCTCAAAGTTGGGCAGTGCAAGCTGGAAAAAATGTGTCTGTGGAACAGGGGAAACTGCAGCCCATAAAATGGAAATGAGAGAAGGTTGAGTACGAACTCCTTCTTTTCCTCCATGAGCAACACATGAGATTTCACTAATTCTGGTTAGCATATTAAATCCTTAGTAATGGCTCATTTTGAATGATTAAGAGGGTGAAGGACAGGTAGAAAACGTTTTGTAGAAAGGCCTTTAAATACCAGATTGTTTTTAATTTGTTATACAGCATTTTTAATGTTTCTGTCATTAGGAACTTTTAACCTGTTGTGAGGAAGGCAAAGGGGAATTAAAAGATGGTCTTGAAGTGATGCTTAATGTACCTAAGAAAGCCAATGACGCTATGCATGTCAGCATGCTGGAAGGTAAGAGTGTAAAAACGAACAACTCTGTTGCAAGTCCCACTTTAACTGAAATCACATCTCACATAGTTTGTGAATGATAACAACTTGTATTAATATAGTGCCTTTTGAATTGTTGACTTTCTTCAGAATCCACATTCATATCACCTTCAGGAACTTAGCAGCCCAGTAACCAGAAGGTTTTTTTAATGCTAACAGTTGTATTTATGGATGTAAACTGCAATGTCCTATGTATGTAATGGCGTATAGTTTAATTCTGCAGGACCAGTCTGTTGGATCTAAATCTGGAAAGTCCAGGTAAAGTTTAATCAGCCTGGTTACCAGTTACAGGGATCATGTTGCATGGTAACCTTGCAACATGATTGTTTGCATCGCCTCCATCAGCCATGGTACCATGGTAACCTTGTGGCTGGTGGAAGCGATGCAAACAGCTCACAAACTTTGTGTTGCCTGCTCAGTCTCATGGTTGTGGTGAGCAAGCCAGTGCTAAACGTTTTCCGAGTGGTTGCATGCTCAGCAAAGGGCCCACCTTTGAGCATGTTTCGCAACAATTAAAGCTAGTGTGCATATTTTAATGGGAGATGTATTCTTGCTTTAGCAACTAATTGAAACAGCTGTTAATGACACCCTAGGATCAGGAAGAAAGCAATGGAGCCACAGGTGAGAGAAGATGTTCATGGGCTCTCAGATGCAGTGTTCAGAGGCCATGTGCAGGAAGTAGAAAGGATGAAAGAGGTGATCTTTTGACAGGGGACCAAGAGGCCCTTCAGACAAACACTGTCAAGGGATTGGGAACAGATAGGCACACAGGTTAGTGTCAGGTGTATCACCTCAGTGGTCAAGATCAGTGAATGTATTTTCAAATTCCACATCCTCCCTCTCTCACACTGCTCAAAGCACCACAGCCCTACCACTCACGCACCAACAGTCTCCAGGAGTCGGGATTCATGCCTAACATTCAAACGTTCTGCCTCATCCCCACACTTAGCAAGTTTCATCATGTCACATCTCGCAGGCCCCACATACTGCCAGCTATTCAGCACATTACCCAAACACATGACAATACACTCGCTGACATTCTTCCCACTCTCTTGCAGGCTGAGAGGTCTCATAACAGGAGGGAGAGGCAACAAGCCAGTGGAGGTCGGGCACGGCTGCAGCTCCTCATCCCTTGGGAGGAGATGGTACTTGGCATTATTGGTGCAGCTGTCACAGAAGTTGTGACGATGGGCATCGCTGACACCAGCCAGGGTGATGGTATATTTCTGTCTTATCCATTTTCTGAAATTCTTCACCCTCATCCTGCAATCTGGTATAATGCACATATGGCATTACCATACACCCGTGCTTTCCTCCCACATCTCTTCCCTCATTCCAACTCTCCTCTTGTGTATTTATGCTTTCAGATACTCAAGATCTGCTGCCAGCCCAGCCATGAAGCCTTAGGATGGAGGTCTCGAGGAAGATTGCAGCTCTGATGAAGCAGCACTGTCACTTGATCTCACACTCACAGGCACTAACTCAGATTCTGGCACTGTCTGTAACTTAGAGCAGAGTATAGAGCTGGGATCTGTCGATGATGAGTCACTGGACAAACTTTGACTGCAGCCAGACCAGGAGGAAAACGTAACAAGTATGCCAGCTCCCTAGAGGACAAGGCCTCAAAAAAGCTCTACCACAGAGGATTGGAGATCAATGGGGTAGTGTAAAGGAAAAGGCTGATGAGCGTACACACACATGGGAACACCACCACCTGCAAGTTTCCCTCCAAACCACAAAACATCCTGAGTTGGGACTATCTCACTGTTCGTCCACTGCTGTTGGGTCAAAATCTTAAAACTCCCTGCCTAAGAGTACTGTGGGTTTGCCTACACCCCGCAAACTGCAGGAGTTCAAGAAGATAGCTCACCATCACCTTCTTGTGAACAAATAGGGATAGATAATAAATACTGACCTGGTCAGCAAACTCTGCATCCCAAGCTGGAACCTGTCTTTTCCAACTTGGAGCTGGTGGCCCCTTCCATGAGATCTCTTGTGGATCCATCCTTGCTGGAGAACCTGGCCAATATTTCAGCTTCCATTTGAGCACAGGCTGAAGCTGTGCAATGTTTGTGTGCTGCAATGGTAGCTTGGACTGAATCATGAAGCTCTATTTGTTGTCCAGCAGGCCCAGGTTGGCTTTGAAGATCAGTGCTGAAAGGAGTTTCAGGCTCTGACAGCAGTCCAGCAATCAGTGCTCCAGCAGATTACTGGGATTGCTGAGGCACTGCCCTGGCAGGGAAGTCACACTGGAGCATGAACTTTCAGGATGACAGCATTCATCTTCTCACCACCGCTGTTCCACCAATGCTCTGCTTTTGCCTGAGGGCCAGCCAGTCCAGATTGCTACCACCCATGCCAAGTTGGTGCAGTCTGAAGTTGGTCTCTCAGGGCCCAGATCTGGTTGAGGATGTCTTGTAAGGCGATCTGCAGACTTCCCCAGTGAACATCAGCAGTTTCCCACCTACCTTGCTGCAGCCATTGGGGTTACACAACGTAAGAGCACTAGGGCAGGCAAAGGCACCTGCAGGGCAGGCACTGAGGAAATGCACACGGTTGAATAATTGTATGGATTATTGAAAGTGTTGTTGGATTAAGTTAGTTTGGAATGGTTTCCTTGTGTTGCATTTTGTTTCAGGATTGTGGTCTAGAGGACACAGTGATGGTCTGTAATAGAGGAATGGTAAGGTGGGGCAGTGTTCAGCATCGGGAATCTGATGAGATGCTCACGCACAGCGCATTGGAACACTGATATGTCACTTGTCTCTTCTCTTCCTCCTCTTCCTGAGGTGGACATTGAAATTCTAGTGGCAAGAGCTGTGTTCTCATGATGAATAAGTTATGGAGGACACAGCAGACCATTACAAACTGGGAAGTTTGCTCCAGTGAGTACTAAAGAGCAATCCAGGCAAAGGAATCAATGGTCTATTTCATGATGGCTCTCATTGTAGGCCACATGAGATTAGGTGGCAGAGGACAATCATTAGCCATAAATAGAATGGATATCTCTTCTCACCAAGCAGCCATCCTCTGGTCCACCACGGTGCTTCAAAGACAGCTGGAGCAGCTGACTGGCGCAGGATGAAACCTCATCACTGCTGCCAGGTTAGTGGGCATATACCAACATGATTACACTCAATGATACATTCAGTGAGTAGAATCCCTCATGGTTTCAGTACATCTCCCCATTGAAATGTGCTGCCCAGAGACCACATATGCAGCCAATGGCTCCCTGCATCATTCTCACTATCCTGACAAAGCCATGTATCTGTTCTTCCTTAATTTGTTTGTAGAGAAGAAAATAAAGTCCCCTCTCTTTGTGTGTAGGATCTCCAGGAGTCAGGGTTGGAGAGGGAACTATGATAAGTTGACAATGTCACCTGCTTCAGCCTGCTTCTGCTGGCATAGAAATTGAGGGCCATAGTCACCTAGATAGCCACCGTCAATCACATTCTCACTCTGCTGCTGCAGGATCAGTTTCAGGAGGCGGTACAGTTCTGTAATCACCTCTTTGGTGAAGTGTAACCACCATGGACTGGCTGAGGTGCAGGTAGGAGAAGTGTTCTTTGGAGACCCTAGGATTGATAAGGTGTTCTGATGAGAGCCCTCATCCCTCTACAAACAGTTTAGCTTTTCTGCTGCCTCTGCACCATATCCCTGTAATTCTGCAGTCCAAACCAGCAGCTCAAAGGGAACTACAACTATTGCTCCATGACTAGAAACAACTAGCATTCATGGAGGCCTTTCAACTCTTTCCAAAGGCAATACTCCCTGCTGATTAATAGAATTTCTGTCAAATCTTCCAACAACAAAGTATTTCCATTAACTCGGCAGTCGCACATAAATGGCTTAAAACTCTTCATCCGAACACTGAGTGGTTCTAACCTTTAAGCGGCGTTAAAAGGAGTCCCTTGCACAGATGAACACAGGCTCAGCTGTCCATGTTTAAGTGAGGGCATCAACAGGAGCAGTGAGGCCCAAAATGGCAGATCGGGTGCCCAATCTGAATTAGACATTAACGTCATGATCTTCCCACTCTTCATGCTTCTGGTGTGCAGCCAGGACGCCCAAACTATCATTCCACATAACATGGTGATTGATATGAAACAAGCCAGAATTGTCAGGATGGAATCCCTTGCCAGTTTTTTCATTACGAGGCTCCCGTGACGCTCAAACCAGTGGTGCTATGAAGCTAAATTTTGCAGTCCAAATCTATGTATTGATCTGACCCCATTTCTGCTGTCTTTGAACATTCAGCACATTTCAGCTGAAGTTAGAAAGTGTTACTCAATATTTCATGAATTCACAATTCAAAGTAACGTATCTCATTAAACACAGTAACCATCACAAGTCAATGCTATACATTAATTAACATTGTAATTCATAAAACAAGAGTTCTGATCAGTTTCCTGGAATAACAGGGAGACATGAAATAGAGTGATGAGTGATTTCTCCCATTGCTATTAGCTCTGGGACTCAGCTCTTCCACCAGTCTGCAGCATCCCCCAGGTGACTGCTG
Organism: Mustelus asterias; assembly: GCF_964213995.1. NCBI lineage: Eukaryota > Metazoa > Chordata > Chondrichthyes > Carcharhiniformes > Triakidae > Mustelus > Mustelus asterias. The sequence continues at coordinate 50,879,053 of NC_135814.1, forward strand.
TTAACATGCCTTGTCAATCTCCACAACCTTCTGATCAATCCGATCACATTTCAAATAGGATTATGTAACAAATTTAAAGTGTTGATTAAAGTTGATTGGAAACTTTAGCCTGCTGCTATTTTTTATGAAGTCCATTATTTTTAAGTTTTATTCAGCTAACGCTTTGTGACTGACACCAAATATTGTTGGTAAAAAGCTACTCAGTCACCTAAGTACATATTTAATTGCATTTAAAATGACTTATTATAACTCATAGAGTTACTTAAATAGTCAGAAGTTTGAAAAAGCCCAGTCCATCAGTCTTTCTATTTTCCTGATGAAGGAACGTAAACAAAGTGATCCAATTTATATCAAGATGTTAATAAATCTGAGGCATGCAGTCTTGTTAAGATATTTAAATGAGCAACCTGCCTCCTAGAAACCTGCATCAGTTCTGTATCTGTTAAAAGCAGGTTAGGTTCTGGTTTGAGATTTTTAACAAATCATCTCAACTGACCCAAATCCAAACAATTTTGGGTTTGTCTCAAATCATGAACATTGCATTGGTTAAAAGATTCCATTTCTACAAAATCCAAATTTAAATCATTACTACATTTTGACTTGTTATAATTTATCTATTTCTTACAATTTAATTATGGATGTATTAGGTTTAATAATTAGTAAAGCCTGACTTTCAATTAATTAAGTATTCAGATTAATGTTTAATAAATCCTTGGATGAAAGCAATTTGGAGATAACAAGGCACAGTGGGACTAGCTGGAAAGTCAAAAACTTCAAATTGTTAGTCAGGTGTAATTACCATCAGATTGCATTTTGTGCTGTGATTTATGCAGATTTAATGAATAAGATTTAATTACTAATGACACAGATTGAGCTAATAATTTGGGGAAAATCTGAGCAAAACACAGCCAACTTCTTTCCAGATTCCAGGGGGCGGCACTGTGACACAGTGGTTTGCACTGCTGCCTCACAACGCCCGGGTTCAATTCCAGCCTCAGGTGACTGTGTGGAGTTTGCATGTTCTCCCATGTCTGTGTGGGTTTCCTCTGGGTGCTCCGGTTTCCTCCCACAGTCCAAAGATGTGCGGGTTAGGTTGATTGGCATTGCTAAATTGACCGTAGTGTCAGGGGATTAGCAGGGTAAATGTGTGGGGTTACGGGAATAGGGTCTGGGTGGGATTGTGGTCAGTGCAGACTCGATGGGGCGAATGGCCTCCTTTTGCACTGTAGGGATTCTATGATCATTAGTACCAGAATCATTTTGTCATCAAATGGTTTCTGATTTGATCAATAACATTGCAAACCATTTCTGTGGGCCAAAATGTCTTTGGTGGCATGTAACAATTGTTTTGGTGTTTGTAATAACATTTCAGTTTTCTGGAGTGTTGATCTGAGTGTTTATTTTAAATTGTGTACTCTGCAGTCTGCACAATAAAGCTGCTTATTGAGTTGTGAAAAATCAAATCAAAGCAAATCCTGGAGATCTGAAATAAAAAGTCCTGGAAAAACGCAGCAGGTCTGGTAGCATCTGTAGAGGGAGAAACAGAGTTAACATTTTGACTCCAATAGATACATCTTTTTTGAAGCAAGAAGAATTAAAGTTATTTAAAACTAACTGAACATGATGATCAATGACGAACGTCGCATGAGCCACAAAGCGGCTCTTATTAAATTGAAGTTGTCTGTGTGGTATCGCTAAAAATACCCCACACAAATAAATTTCTCCTCCTGTAATGTTCACGGGATTATCTCTAGGTAGTGTAATTTTTTGTTTGCAATGGTCCAGGTCTTCTGAGGAGACCAGACGTACCCCAGAAGATGTGCTATGGACCACTTAGAAGGCACCAAGCAAAGACTCCATGGGAATTGCCTGAGAAGTTTGAACTTCCGAAGCGATGGGCAATTCCCCTGTTCCCCACGACCCTCTGAAAACGTCTCCAACTCTGAGTTAGAATCAGAGATTTTGGACAGTTCCGACTTATTTACCTGGATCTTTACCCAGGAAATGTTAGATAGAAAAAAACATGTCTATCTCCTGGAGACCTATAAACTGATCTTCACCAACCCCCAGCCTGATTCCCCCTTGATCCCCTGAGCTCCTAACTACACCCTACCAGCCACCCACGTCCCTGACCTGATTAGCCCCCACTGCCTGACTCCCACCTGCAATACAACCTGATTAGCCCCTGGCCCAACCCGACATCCACACACCCACCTAACCTGACTAGCTTCCACCACCCAACTCCATCCAGCAATCCAACTCGCCCCCCCTCCCCATTTGACTATCCCCCAACGTATCTCCCCACCTGCCTACCCACTCACCCACCTGCCACCCTAACCACCAGATGCCCTACCCATCTGCCACCACCCAACTAGCACTTGACCACCTCACCCACCTGCCATCCTACTCTTTTACCCTCGTACCTTACCCACCCTAACCCCTTAACCATTTACCTGCTCCCCACAGCTTTTCAAAGAAGCTTTAGACCGTTTAAACTCTTTACTTACAGAATAAGACAGCTAGTGCCCTAAAAAGGGGCTTGTCTTCCTCCAACACTCCAAAGCTACAAAGAAGGTCTTTGAGGGACTATAAACTCTGCATTTCTGCGGAGCAAGAAGTTTAACAACACCAGGTTAAAGTCCAACAGGTTTATTTGGTAGCAAAAGCCACACAAGCTTTCGGAGCTCCAAGCCCCTTCTTCAGGTGAGTGGGAATTCTGTTCACAAACAGGGCATATAAAGACACAGACTCAATTTACATGAATTCATCCCACTCACCTGAAGAAGGGGCTTGGAGCTCCGAAAGCTTGTGTGGCTTTTGCTACCAAATAAACCTGTTGGACTTTAACCTGGTGTTGTTAAACTTCTTACTGTGTTTACCCCAGTCCAACGCCGGCATCTCCACATCGTTTCTGCGGAGCTCCAGCAAGGCTGACAAAAATAAGAGCAGAGTGGCAATCTGCTGGTGCTTACCACTCCTTGGAAGATTTGGACCAATACAGAGCAAGATAGAGCCAAAAATTAATGAAAATCCTGAATAGTCCCCTCTCTAGATGACACAATACTCAGATTTGCTGATTTGCAGACTTTCACCAGAGATACTTTCATCTTTAGACAACTCGCCTTTAGACAACTCTTTCTCAAGGGCAATTAGGGATTTGCAATGAATGCTAGACTAGCCAGCCGAAGCCCACATTCCTTGAATGAATTTAAAAAATTCAGTCTCAACGAACATGAATAGGAATTACTGCAAATGTTGGAACTGGGCATAAGACAGAAAATGCTAGAAATACACAGCAGATCCATGAACGTCAGAATTTTGGAGAGGATTTTTGAATGTCTGTACTTTAAGTGTGAACCACCCCTTTCCCTTTCTGCGGTTCATAAACCTACTGTTTTATAATATTTTCTGCATTTTTGACTCATTCCCAGCTACCTGATTCCTTCCAATTTCTGCCAGCTTTCTCTCCACCCTTCCCATTTCCTGAAGACTTGGGAATTATTCCAAGGACTGTTTAGTCCTCACCCAAGTAACAATTTTTCAGAAGTGAGCCTAAATGATGAGTTTTGGCAGGCTCTTAAAGTTCTGGGGGGGGGCGGGGGATTGGGGTTTGGAATATCACAGCCAAGCTGGACCCAGGCCTAGCCCAATGTCCACATGCATCTGCTTTAAAAAAGAAACACTGGATAACAATTAGCAGTGAGAACCTTCACCAAATTGGAGTCCTCTTGGCTCAGGTTATTAAGGCCACTACCCTGATTGAGATGTCTCACTCAGCAAAGGTGGAAAGACCATCCCCATCTGGCTGATCCTGCTGTTCACTGAACTAATCAACTGCTCCAAAAATCCGTGAATGCATGAAGTTATTACAGTAAGAAGTCTCACAACACCAGGTTAAAGTCCAACAGGTTTATTTGGTAGCAAAAGCCACTAGCTTTCTGAGCGCTGCCCCTTCGTCAGGTGAGTGGGAGTTCTATTCACAAACGGGGCATGTAAAGACACAAACTCAATTTACAAAATAATGGTTGGAATGCGAGTCTTTACAGGTAATCAAGTCTTAAAGGTACAGACAATGTGAGTGGAGAGAGGGTTAAGCACAGGTTAGAGATGTGTATTGTCTCCAGCCTGGACAGTTAGTGAGATTGTGCAAGCCCAGGAAAGTCATGGGGGTTACAGATAGTGTGACATGAACCCAAGATCCCGGTTAAGGCCACCCTCATGTGTGTGGAACTTGGCTATCAGTCTCTGCTCAGCGACTCTGCGCTGTCGTGTGTCGTGAAGGCCGCCTTGGAAAACACTTACCCGAAGATCAGAGGCCGAATGCCCGTGACCGTGAAGTGTTCCCCAACAGGAAGAGAACAGTCTTGCCTGGTGATTGTCGAGCGGTGTTCATTCATCCATTGTCGTAGTGTCTGCATGGTTTCCCCAATGTACCATGCCTTGGGAGATCCTTTCCTGCAGTGTATCAGGTAGACAACGTTGGCTGAGTTGCAAGTGTATGTACCGTGTACCTGGTAGATGGTGTTCTCATGTGAGATGATGGCATCCATGTCGATGATCCGGCACGTCTTGCAGAGGTTGCTGTGGCAGGGTTGTGTGGTGTCGTGGTCATTTCTTCTGAAAGCTGGGTAGTTTGCTATGGACAATGGTCTGTTTGAGGTTGTGTGGTTGTTTGAAGGCAAGAAGTGGGGGTGTGGGGATGGCCTTGGCGAGATGTTCGTCTTCATCAATGACATGTTGAAGGCTCTGGAGAAGATGTCATAGCTTCTCCGCTCCGGGGAAGTACTGGACGATGAAGGGTACTCTGTCCGCCATGTCCCGTGTTTGTCTTCTGAGGAGGTCGGTGCGGTTTTCCGCTGTGGCGCATCGGAACTATCGATCGATGAGTCGAGCACCATATCCTGTTCTTATGAGGGCATCCTTCAGCGTCTGGAGGTGTCTGTTGCGATCCTCCTCATCTGAGCAGATCTTGTGTATACGGAGGGCTTGTCCGTCGGGGATGGCTTCTTTAACGTGTTTAGGGTGAAAGCTGGAGAAGTGGAGCATCGTGAAGTTCTCCGTAGGCTTGCGGTACAGTGAAGTGCTGAGGTGACTGTCCTTGATGGAGATGCGTGTGTCCAAGATTGCAGCCGATTCCGGAGAGTAGTCCATGGTGAGTCTGGTGGTGGGATGGAACTTGTTGATGTCATCATATAGTTGTTTCAGTGATTGTTCACCATGAGAACAAAGGAAGAAAATGTCATCGATGTATCTAGTGTATAGCATCGGTTGAAGGTCCTGTGCGGTGAAGAGGTCTTGTTCGAACCTGTGCATGAAGTTATTATGACATAATATGACCACCAAAATCTAATCAGATTATCTTGATACAGACCTCAGAAACTAGCCTGTTTAAAAGCTTTGTTAACCACAATTGGACACACACACTCACATGTTTAAATACATGCATAAATATATAAATAAGACCACATTCATGTACATACTAAATAATAGTAAAGAGTGTTATTGCTAGAAGTTCACAGAAATTACTTTGCAAAGTTTGCCATTCTAAAACTTCTTTATTTTTCTCATCTTCTATACTCAGGGTTCGATGAAAACTTTGATGTTCAGGGTGAACTCATCCTTCAGGACACCTTCCAAGTTTGGGACCCCAAATCTCTCATTCGAAAAGGACGGGAGCGGCATTTGTTTCTCTTCGAATTATCCTTGGTTTTTAGCAAGGAAATTAAGGATTCCTCAGGACACAGCAAATATGTTTACAAGCACAAATTACTCGTGAGTGCAGTTCTTACACGACTGCAATTTATTTTATGACCATTTGAATTGAACTTATTTGCAGTAGTTTCAGAACTCTTTCGCGTTCCAAGTCACACTCAGCACATTTGGGGGGTGAGGATCAATATTCCTTCTAAATATGGTTGCACAGGGAGTGAACAGGCTGCAGACAAGTGATAGTATCTTTAACATGTGTGCATGCGCAGCTGCAGTTCCGTCATAAAGGGGCAGCGCAGAGACTGCACACAGCACACAAAAGTTGGAAGGAACACTGGTGAGGAAGCATCGTCTTCTGCATCCTTTGTTATTCTCCGAGGTTTGTTATGCGTTGCTGGAAACTGCTCGAGTTTTGCAGGTTTTTGTGCATCCACTTCTAGCTGCCTCATTCCCCCAGCCCTTCAGCTATCCACATGTTCTCTGTATCTCGTAAATGCCTTTAATTTGCGTTTAAGTTTATTTATTCGTGTCACAAGTAGGCTTGCATTAACACTGCAATGAAGTCACTGTGAAAATCCCCTAGTTGCCACACTCCGCCTGTTGGGGTACACTGAGGGAGAATTTAGCATGGCCAATGTACCTAACCAGCACATCTTTCAGACTGTGGGAGGAAACCGGAGGACCCGGAGGAAACCCATATGCAGACACAGGGAGAACGTGCAGACTCCGCACAGACAGTGACCCAAGCCGGGAATTGAACCCGGATCCCTGGCATTGCGAGGTAGCAGTACTAACCACTGTGCCACCCCACCTGTGCCCCGTGCCATCTCCTTACGCTCCTGTTGTCTTCCACTATCACTTGGAATTCAACATCTCCTGTTTTCCATTTGCATGTTTTAGACAACCCAGTCTCAGCAGACATTAATAGGAAAGACTGCAAATGCTGGAATTGGGCATAAGACAGAAAATATGAGCAATGCACAGCACATCCATGAGTGTCAGCATTTCAGAGAGGATTTTTATTTCTATTTCTTTTTGAGTGTGTATATATGTTATTCCACCACCTTCCCTTTTCTTCTGGGTCATTTTTGTTGATCAATAATATCCTCTAGTTTTGATGATGGATTGCTACCTGAGATGTTAACTAATCTCACAGATGTTGTCAGACCTGCTGAGATTTTCCAGCATTTTCTGTTTTTGTTTCAGATTCCAGCATCCGCAGTATTTTGCCTTTGTCTGCCCTGCTGTTTGTTTTGAACATTCTCTGTCTCATTTTATATGTCCTGGGTGTATATTAGTAAAGCCTTTTTTACCTTCCTATAGCCATACCAACCTTTTTGTGCTGCACTTCCTGTTTAATTTATTTCACTTACTGCTACTATTCCAGGCGCAAAGGGCAGCAGTTGTGACCTCACACAGACCTATCCTTCTGTGCACATTCCAAGTCTCTATTTCAGTGTAAACATATTTCTAGAACAGCCTCTAATGAGTGGACTGAACAGGCAGGAGAACTGTCTTTGCCATAGCTTGCACTCTGTAACATGAGGCGTCCTGATAGTTGGTGAATGATTATCAAAGACAAAGGACATACATTTGAAAAAATGCCTTTATGTGCACCAAGCCTAGCAACAAAAGGTTGAATAGCATATCAATAACCAGGGTTTATCATGATTGCCAACAGGCTTGTTTACCTTGATAGAGTGTCATCAATGTAGAAGTGCTGGGTTCTAATGACTGGTGACCAAGGATTTATACGAACCATAGTTCATGAAGTACTCTGAGCAGTGCTTGCATGCTTCTGCTCTGCCTGCGCTCTGGGGAGAATGCCCACACTTCCAACACATGACCTTTAAGTAACTGTGTCTTCACTTCATCACATGACCACTTGGCCTACAATGAACATCATGTGTATAGTTCTTCGTCAGTCAAGGTACACTATATAAAACAAGCACCCTTTACTCTCAGGACCCAAATTTGCAGGTCCAGACAGTTGTGGAACTTGCAAGGTACCATTAGAGATGCATGTCCTATGCTGGCCTGCTAGATGAGTCAAACTGATTTAACACATCAGTGTACCTGCATCACAAGTGTCTCTGCTTGAATTCCCTGGAAAGCAGCATGTGCAGCCACAGAAATCAAGGACATGTCCTGATTGTAGGTACAGGTTTTAAAAGAACAGGCCTCCAGTAGGTTTTTATATGGGGCAGGAGCAGAGCACATAGAGAGAGCAGTATATGTTTATATAGATCCAGTTAATGATGCTGGAGATTAATTTCTTTTTGTCACAATGTTATCAAAGAAAAATAAGTATTTGTGAGGTTTTATTTTTACTTATTGGATACTTCCCCATATCTACTTTAATTTCCAGACATCGGAGTTGGGGGTAACGGAGCATGTGGAAGGTGATCCCTGCAAATTTGCCTTGTGGGTGGGCCGAACACCTTCTTCAGACAACAAGACTGTCCTGAAGGTAACCTTATTGAATTTTAAAAGTCCTGTTTTTTGAATGAAAATAAATAGGGTTTTCCAATTATTCAGAGATAACTTTAAAACGTATTCACTTTATGAATAGCATTTTCGAGGTTCATCTGTGTGTTGAATTTTGTGAAAACTCTAAGCTGCTTTGTATCATGAGTGGGATCTTGGCACAGCTGAAGTCCCAGTGGTGTAGCGGGTCTTCCTGGAAACTGACTGCAAAGTAGCTTTTGGTATCTTGTGCAGATGAACTACAACAGCTTGAGAAGCGTGCATGCACTAAACACTGGTGCCATAACACCAGCAACAGATTATGTCACAATGCCTCATAAGGAATCACCAACCCACATATGCAGCTGTTTAGAACATAAGAAATGGGAGCTGTAAGTAGAAGGCCATGTAGCCCCTCGAGTCTGCCCTACCATTCAGAAAGATTATGGCTGATCTGATTGTGGCCTTAACTCCACTTTCTGGCCTGCCTCCCCATAATCCTTGTCTCCCTTGTAGATTAAAAATTTATTTCAGCCTTGCATATATTCAATGAAACAGCCACCACTGCTCTGTGGGATAGAGAATATCCTAAATTAATTACCTTTTATTGACCCACCTTCTCTGTCTTAAATGAGAAACCCTTTATTTTTAAACTGTGCCCCTGGTTCCAGATTTTCCCAGGCGGGAAAACATCCTCTCAGTATCTATCTTATCAAGCCCCTTGGAATATTGCATTTTTCAATAAGATCACCTCTCATTCTTCCAAAACCAATGGGTATAGGTCCAACTACTTCATATCACAACCTGGAAATCTGAGATTCCTTTATCCCAGGAATCAATATAATAAATCTTCTCTGAACTGCCTCCAATGCAAGTGTATTCCTTCTTCAATAAGGAGATCCAAATTGCACACAGTACTCCCAAGTGTGACCCACCACTGCCCTATCCAGTTATAGCAAAACTTCACCATATCTTCCTAATTACTTGCTGTACCTGCATGCTAACTCCTTATACCAGGCCACACAGAGAACCATACAGTGCAGAAGAGGCCCTTCGCCCATCGAGTCTGCACCGACACATTAGAAACACCTGAACTCTCTCCTAATCCTATCTGCCAGCACTTGGCCCATAGCCCTGAATGTTATGATGTGCCAAATGTTCATCCAGATACTTCTTAAAGGATGTGAGGCAACCCGCCTCTACCACCCTCCCAGGCAGCGTATACCAGACCGTCACCACCCTCTGGGTAAAAATGTTTTTCTTCACATTCCCCCTAAACCTCCTGCCCTTCACCTTGAACCTATGTCCCATTGTGACTGACCCTTCAACTAAAGGGAACAGCTGCTCTTCATCCACTCTGTCCATGTCTCTCATAATCTTGTACACATGGATCACCCCTCAGTCTTCTCTGCTCCAACGAAAACAACTCAATCCTATGCAGCCTCTCTTCATAACTTAAATTTTCTATCCCAGGCAGTATCCTGGTGAATCTCCTCTGCACCCTCTCCAGTGCAATCACATCCTTCTGATAACATGGCGACCAGAACTGCACACAGTACTCCAGTTGTGGCCTCACCAAAGTTCTATACAACTCCAACATGACTTCCCTGCTTTTGTAATCTATGCTGCGATTGATAAAGGCAAGTATCCCATATGCCTTTTTCACCACCCTGCTAACATGACTTCCGCCTTCAGAGATCAGTGGACAAACATACCAAGGTCCCTTTGTTCCACAGAACTTCCTAGTGTCCTACCATTTATTGAGTACTTTCTTGTCAAATTACTTTCTTCCAAAGTGTGTCACCTCATACTTTTCAGGGTTATTTTCCATCTGCCACTTATCTGCCCATATGATCATTCAGTCTATATCTTCTTGTAGCCCAAGACACTCTGCCTCACTGTTAACCAGCTGTCCAATCTTTGTGTCATCACAAATTTACTAATCCTAAACCCCTCCCCCCCCCGCCACATAGTCATCAATGTCATTTATATAAACAATGAATAATAGGGGGCCCAACACAGATCCCTGTGGTACACCACTGGACAGTGGCTTCCAGTCACTAAAGCAGTCTTCTGTCTTCACCCTCTGTCTCCTACAACTGAGCCAATTTCGAATCCACTTTATCAAATTACCCTGCGAAAAACATGTGAATTTATCTTCTTTACAAGTCTCCCATGTGGGACCTTGTCAAAGGCTTTGCTGAAATCCATATGAACTACATTGATTGCACTACGCTCGTCAACGCACCTGGTCACCTCCTCAAAAAATTCAGTCAAATGTTTTAGGCATTACCTCTCTCTGGCGAAGCCATGCTGACTACTCCTGATCAAGCTTTGCCTCTCCAAGTGGAGATAGATGCTCTCCTTCAGAAGTTTCTCTAATAGTTTCTCTACCACTGACATGAGACTCACTGGTCTGTAGTTCCCTGGTTTATCTCTACAGCCCTTCTTAAATAGCGGAACCACATTAGCTGTTCTCCAGTCACCTGGCACCTCCCCCGTGGCCAGAGAGGAATTGAAAATTTGGGTCAAAGCCCTGCAATCTCCTCCCTTGCCTCCCATAGCAGCCTAGGGCACAATTCATTTAGACCTGGAGATTTATCCACTTTTAAGTCTGCCAACAACTCCAATTCCTTGTCCTTCCGTATGTTAATTTGCTCAAGAACTTCCCAGTCTCTCCTGAATTCCATACCATCATCCTCATTCTCTTTGGTGAAGACAGATGTGAAATATTCATTCAACATTCTACCAATGTCCTCTGGCTCCACCCACAGATTGCCCCCTGGGTCCCTAATGGGCCCTACTCTCCCCATTGATATACTTATAGAATATCTTGGGATTTTCCCAGCTCTTACCAGCCAGAGCTTTCTCATATCCCCTCTTTGCATTCCTAATTGCTTTCTTAAGCTCCACCCTGCACTTTCTATACCTCACTAATGCCTCCACTGATTTTCTCCCCTTGTACTTTTTAAAAGTCTTCCTTTTTCTTCTCATTGTATTCTGAATATCTCTAGTCATCCATGGTTCTCTGGGCTTGTTATTCTGCCTATCACCCTAGAGGAAACATGCTGGGCTTGCACCCTCCCCATTTCCTTTTTGAATGCCCCCCACTGCTTTTCTGTAGATTTTCCCAATAGTAGCTGTTCCCAGTCTACCTTGGCCAGAACCTGTCTTATTTTACTAAAATCCGCTCTCCCCCAATCCAAAACACAGGTCCCTCTGTACCACAGCAGTCTTCACTTTCTCTCCATTTGAATGGTATTCTGCTTTTCTCTTCCTGCCAAAGTGGACAACTTCATATTTTCCCAAATTGTAATCCATCTGCCAAGTTTTTGCCCACTCACTTCACCTATTTATATCCCTTTGCAGATTTTTTTGTTCCCTTATCAGCTGGCTTTCCTACCTATCTTTGTATCATCACCAAATTTGGTTACAATATACTCAGCCCCTCATCCACATCATTAATATAGACTGTAAATAGCTGACGCCCCACAGCTGTGACTCCCCATTAGTTATAGTTTGCCACCTTGAAAATAAGCCATTTATTCCCAACTTTGTTTCTTGCTAGTTTAGATAAAACTCATCTATTGGTGGCCAAATGTCCAGCAGCAGATAGGAAAATCCAACAAAATAGAAAAAAATTGCCTTTCTGGTCACTAATCTTAAAAAGTCGCACGTTTGGGTTCATTTGTCACCAGCTGTACAAGAATTATATAAAAGTGGCATTGAAGTGTTTGCTTTTTGATTCATTCAACGGATGGGGCCATTGCTGGTCCTAATGCCCATAACAACAAGTTGTGATCTAACTAACATGCTGGGCCATTTCAGAGGGCAGTTAAGAATCAATAACATTACTATGGGTCTAGAGTCATGTATAGACCAGAGCAAATAAAGATAGCAGACTTCCTTCCCTAACAGATGTAAGTGAACCTGAAATATTTTTACAGCAATCCAGTAGTTTCATGGTGAGCATCGCTGATATTGGCTTTTTATCCTGGATTTATTTGTTTAACCTGAGTTAAATTCTCCAGCTGCCATAAATGAAATTTGACCTCTCTCGAGTTCTCAGCCTAGTAACATAACCACTTTACTACTGTACCCCAGTATACTTAAGGTGCTGATTGTTATTTCCAAGTTGAAGGGTTTGTTCCTGACACAGTGATAGTGCTGAAGAAAAACAATTGGAATCATGTCCAGAAGGAGATGTGAAATCTTTAATACACTGTCAATAAGTCAGAGATGTTTAACTATTGATTCCTAAGATTTACTCTGTTTTCACTAGTATCGTGTAAATGCACCCAATAATTCTGACACATTGGCCAGGAATTTCCCAGGTGCTTCTTCTGCTCCTCTGCTGTAACTTTGCAAATGCACAAGAAGCTCCCAGGAGCGTGGACATAGCAACCTTGGTAATAAAATCTTTTGAGGTACCCTGTGCTTTTCCTTAGGCCTCCAACATTGAAACAAAGCAGGATTGGATTAAAAATATTCGGGAGGTCATACAAGAGAGAACTATTCACCTGAAAGGAGCTCTGAAAGAACCTATTCAGCTACCCAAAACCCCGGCAAAACAAAGGAATAACAGTAAAAGGTAGAGTCCTCCTTGCTATTTGTATTGTACTACTTGTGTGTGTTGTCAATATTTGAAAGCTTTTACTTTATCTCATTAAATCCATCATAAAACCACAAGCTCAATATGAGGAAAGCCATTTATCTCTTCTTAGTGTGTCCACCCCCAGAAAGATACCTCTATCCATTCCCACATTGCGGTATCTCATTTTTATTAAATTATTCCAGTGTTTTTACCCCTAATTCTCTACCTAAAATTCTATTCCCTACCTCTTTTTGTGAAGAACTTCCTGTTACCAGTTCTAAATTTGCAGTTTTCGAGTTTGATCTTGTGTTCTGTTTTACTCTCACAACTTAGTTTGAAGTAATATTCTGAAGTTACATTTTCAATTTTCTTATTTACGTTATAGATAAAATTATATTTCTGTCTCTTCCTTTCTTGTTTGCTTTATCCATTTTTTCACACAATGCATTAGAAATCGGGGATGTTCTTCTTCAAAACATTCTCAGGGTTCTTATGTCTTGGTTCCTAGAACTGGATCCAGTACTCCTGGTCTCGCTGTAATGACGCCTGTTTAATGTGTACTCTCTTGTTTGGCTGCTTGTTTTGCTGCTCTACGGTGGTTGGACCAAAAAGCCAGTTAGTGAAGGACACAACTGGAGTCAACCTTTAAATGATTTCATTTTTATTTCCAGAGTTACACATTACTATCTCACACCTCCTAACACAGCAACCATGCTTTCAGCCTGTGTCTATTTATAGGGATTTAATTGAATCACCAGTAAATGCCCATGCCAGCACATTGCTAATACATAATGAACAATATGGAGTACCATGTTTACGAAGATCACTAGAGCACTTTCAATTTCATTCTTATCTTTTTGATGTTTTTTGTATCTTAACTATTGCATCTTCTGAGGTTATATACTTCACACTTGTCATTATTAAATTTAATTCATCATTGTTCCAACAAGTTACATCCTTTATTCAATTCATATTGTATGTTTTTCTAAACCACCTCCTTAGAATCAGCTTCTCCTGAATCAGATGCAGAATAGCCTTCCTCATTTTGTGTTTTTCTGTGGTTGCTGTCCTCCAAGTGTGTCATGATTCCCATTCCTAATATATTGGCTGGGTCTGCTTACGTAAAGATGTCAGAATTTGTATTGTCTTTCATGGGTTCCCCAGTGCAATGTGACATGAACCACCCATGTATTACACCCATCCACTGAGATTTTAAATTGCTTTGTTATTCCCAATTTGTATCTAGTTAAGTGCCTTTTTATTCTTTCATGGGATGTGAGCATTACTGGCAAGGCTAGCATTTGTTGATCATCCCACTTGCCCTCGAGATGATGATGATGAGCCACCTGAGTAAAGTTGGTGTTATAATTTGGAATTTTGAGTTAGGTTTGCCATTGCAGACTGCCCAAATATGCAAAGAGTCACTGCCTGTGCCTCAGAGTATACTTTAGCTTTGTCCAAAATTCAAGGAAATACAATGAGCCCAGACTTTGAACAGAGAGTCTGTGTTTTGGCTTATTAGATTTGCCACATGCTTTCCACGTTATGAGGAGGCAGAAGAATAACTATCATATGTGACATTGGCTTCGGCTATAGTCTATTGGTCAGACTTAGTGAACTGTAAACAGATTGAAGAGTAGCGTTGAATGCTCCTTCAGGTACCATGCCCGAAGAGGACTGTGGCGACCATGGACCTCCATTGGATTGGTCCATGATTATGCTTGGCAAAATACTGCAGTAGTTTGTCATTGCCTTCTGCAGCATGGTTGAGCAGGAAACACTCCTGTACAGACTGCCAGCCATCAGGCAGATTGGAAGGATTAAAAACCTGGTAATTAACCTGTTAGTTTACATTATGCACAAATCTTCCATGGCCATCAAATCCTGAAGTGGGACTTGAACCTGGAGTTCTGGCCCACAGGTAGGGACATTACCACTGTACCTCAAGACCATCCCTTATACAAGCAGTAGAACGACAATAAATAATTTACGATTCTCCTAAAGCTTGAAGACTGTGCTCATAAAGGTAAAGTTGCCATAGTTCCAGGTGACCATAGGCTGCTCTCCCCTTTAAGAGGGAGAGCTGACTGGTGGTGATTTAACCTGAGGGTCACCACACCTCGGGTCAGGGACAAGGTGAGAAGGCGGGGCCTTCATGAGTAACCTCATGGTATGGGAATTGAACCTTCACTGTTGGTGTCACTCTGTAACACAAACCAACCGTCCACCCCAACTGAGCTAAACCAACCCCCAACTGAGCTAATATGAAACTAACTCAGCAAACATCTGTGGCAGAGAAAAGTCTGAGTGCTCCAGCTTACTACAATAATGGGTGGGTGGACAAAATTTAAACTTTACAAGGAGCAATGGCCTCCAAAATATGAAAGCTACAGATTTTGCTACTGGGTTTGTATAATCCCAGCCATATATCATAAGCAATTTGAGAACTGACAAAAAGCTGGAATGATTACAGTTTACTCTAGTTCTAGAAGACTGAACTGGGTGGCATGGTGACACAGTGGTTAGCACTGCTGCCTCACAGTGCCAGGGACCCAGGTTCGATTCCTAGCTTGGGTCACTGTCTGTGTGGAGTTTGTACGTTCTCCCTGTGTCTGCGTGGGTTTTATTCAGGAGATCCAGTTTCCTCCCACAGTCCAAAGATGTGCGGGTTAGGTTGATTGGCCATGCTAAATTGCCCCTTAGTATCAGGGGGCCTAGCTAGGGTAAATGCATGGGGTTATGGGGATAGGGCCCGAGTGGGATTGTGGTTGGTGCAGACTCGATGAGATGAATGGCCTCCTCCTGCACTGTAGGATTCTATGATTCTATAAGTGTCTATTCCACAAGCACAAATCCCTCAATGGTTATTCGAATTTCCTCTCTAACCAATTAAGTTAAATAATTCCCCTGGCAGGCAGACTGGGTCAATAGGTCTGGGCAGCGGGTAACCAAGAGGGTCACCCGACCTGACTGTCTGCCCCTCTACCGCTGCTATATTCATGAAGAGGGAGCATGTGGTATTCATGGGCACTATTGATGCCTTGTGTGCCCATTGAGCACCGCAGGGACTGGAGTGTGTTATTGACCCTTTTAAGTTTCATTTATACTTTGTTTTTGTTTTGGACAGTTCCTGTTTAAGGGGCTGCCCTCCTTGTTTGTCCTACAGTTTGTTTAGTTTAATTGTTTTGTCAAAAAGAATGGCAGGCAGGCTGGGAGATGACGTGGGCGCATTTAAATGGGTGTGAAGGCCATTGAGCAGGAAAAGTTTGGGATGGCCTTCCCACTCAGGGGCCAATTGAAGCCCTTAATTAGCTACTTAGGGCCTCATCCCCAGGAATGGCCAGGGACTTGCCACGCAGGCCAATCACACAACAAGCCCTGTTGGATTTATTTGTCGGGGGGGTTCCTTGATCTCAGCTCTATGCCTGATTGTGGCACTGAGCATCACCATCACCAATCTTACCATTCTCCTAGGACTCCATTGACAATCCATGGAGTAGGCCCCCAGGCAGTTCTTCTGTTTCCACCAATGAATGAACAATCATTCAGTAACTTTGTTATGTTCTTCTTATCCCTAGGGATATGGGAGAAGACGGAGATAGCCAGGGAGATGGCAGCAGCCAGCCAGACACTATTTCCATTGCATCAAGAACCTCACAGAATACCATGGACAGTGATAAGGTAGGTGTAACTGCAGAGAATCAGTGGCTCTGCCGTCAGAAAATGCATCAGCAACATTCTATATGGCAGTAAATATTATTTGGAACCCAAAATTATTCTACATGGCTTTGAAAAATGTGAACATTAGTGCATTTTGATCTTGTTAAGGTTGAAAGAAACAGAGGGCTGGATTCCCACGGCCTTGTGGAGAAGGGTTTGGAGGCAGGGAGGCCAGGGAAAGAAGAGGGCCACATTGAGACAGCCTCCTAATGCTTCCCATCTTCTCAGGAATTTCCCGTGGGCATACTGGGAACATAGTTAGCATGCTGTTGCATGGAGATGGGCAGCCAATTAGGACAGTTTAGGCCCTACTCGGGGGCTATTTTCCAAGAGGGATTGAAGCTTACCACTTTCAGCATGGCTCCCAACTGTGCAGTGCCTGGCAGCTCTTTGAAGATGGTCACTTTGCAACAGGCCAAGGGAGCTTTGAATCTGATACTAACGTGCATCAGACTGTTCAGTTACATTAAAATCACATTGTAAGTTGCATTCTCACCCTCCCTGGCCAGTTCTTCAAAGAGCTTAATGGGCTGTTAATTGGAGGCAAGCATGTTTCCCATTTCCCTCCTCTCGCCCTCACATTGAAAATCAGAGTGCATCCCAGAGGTACCATTACATTATATTCCATCTGCCTCGTTTTGATCCACTCACTTAACCTATCTATATTCCCTGTAGACTCTATGGCCAGGATTTTACGACCTTGCTCGGGCGAGGCTCGTAAAATCCCGCCCAAGGCCAACGGAGAATTCCATTCTGTGAGCCTTGCCCGCCCTGACTCCAGGGCGGGCATGATGCTAAAATTCCAGCCTTTGTGCCACCCTCACCACTTGCAAACTTGACAACAGTACATTCACTTCCTGCATCCAAATCCAAGTCCCTCGCCCAAGGCTGAGGAGAAATTGAATTGAGGTGTATGAAATTAGGAGGGCCTGGATAAATTGGATACTCCTCAGAGTGTTAAAGGGCTGTGATGCTGATGTGATCAGCAGGGATGTGTTCCCTGTTGACTCTTCAGGTTTGTAGGGTGGAAAACCCCACCATCTGAAAAATCCTGCCCTTGAAACATCATAATCTACAGGCTTATAGACCAAGATCTAGAAAGTTAGATGAGTTTAGGTAGCTCAAGTGTTGTGTTGGCTCTGAAATCTGGGTTGACATTCAGTACTGGTGGAAGAAGGTGACCCTTCCTTTTCATAACAGCTACTTGGGGCTTTTTAGGTTTGGTTGCATATAACCAAAGACACAGTCCTCTAAAGATAAAAATAGTGAGGTAGGGATGGAAAACCTCCTCAATTAGCCTTCCTGGGTAAGTGCTCAACATTCTTACCTATGGGACTTGAGTACCTGCCCTAGAGCAGAGCACAATAAACAGAAGACCTGCATACCAGAGTCATGCATACTAGGAACTTGAATTAGATAACAGTTCCCGGAGGTCCGGAGGTATGTCACAAGGAACACACACAAAGACCTATTAAAGTATATGCGCCTGCCTTTTGGAAATGGGGAATATTTCAAAGGACAATGGAGAGTCTGCTATAGGAACTACCATGGGTTGTAGTACACTTGGATGATGTCCTTATAATTGGATTGACAGAAGCCGAGCATCTAACAAACTTAGAAGAGGTGTTAAAGAGATTTCAGGAGGTTGGAGTTCACCTCAAGAAAAAGGACATCTTTCAAGCCACTGAGGTAACCTCCCTGGGACAGCATGTACAGACACAAGGATTATACCTTGTGGAAGACAAGGTCAAGGTGATAAAGGATGCACCTGCCCCCACAAACACAGCTGGACTCAAGTGGTTTTTGGGGATAGTAAATTACTTATGGATTGATGGTACTTATTGATGGTATTATCCCCCTTGCATATTCTGCTAAAGAAACACCATCATTGGTCTTGGAAGATTCCCCAGGAGGAAGCTTTCAACAGAATGAAGCAATTGCTGCAATCTTCAAACCTGTTAGGGTATCTCAAACCCTCTAAGGAACTGATATTGACACCTCTCCATATGGAGTTGATGCAGCGTTGTCCCATGAGATGGATCTCAGCTCTGAAAGGCCAAAATGATATGTGTCAAGAACCCTCTCAGAAGCCAAGAAATGCTACCTACAGATCGAGAAGGAAGGACTATCAATAGTCTTTGGCATCAAGAAATTCCACCAATTCTTAGAAGGTAGACACTTTGGCATCGTTGCTGACCACAAACCACTGTTAGGCCTTTTCAAAGAGGACAAGGCTATTCCACCAAAATTCAGTGATGGCATCAATTCTGTCTGCCTACGAATATACTTTCAAGCACTGACCTGGGATACACATAACAAATTTGGACATTAGCCATCTATTCATACAGAAAGTATCACGTGTACTCCAGCAGCACAAGAAATGGTCATGGCATTAAATCTTTTAGACACATTACCAGTCTATGCAAAGCAGATCTGGATCTGGACCAAACAGAATCCACTTCTGTCCAAAGTGAGAGACAAGATACTTACAGGATGGGTAAATGAGACAGTGTCTGAAGAAAACAAACCATTCTTAGTTTCTGAGGAAATGAAACCATTCTTTATCTACAAAATTGAATTGAGTTGTCAGAATAGCATTATACTTTGTGGAACAAGAGTTGTCGTTCCTGTACCAGGCAGAGAGCTGCTTCAAAACTGAATTATACAGTGCTCATCCTGGCATCTCTAAGATGAGGATGCTTGCCAAGAGTTATGTGCGGTGGCCTGGCATTGATGCTAATATTGAGATAAGCATTGTCAACAGTGCCAACTGCAACAAAAGTTGCCTGCCAGCCCCACTGCATTCTGGGAATGACCTGGTTTGCCACGGGTACAAATCTATATTGTTTATGTTGGTCCATTCTTGGGCACAATGTTTCTACTCATGATTGATGCACAGTCTAAATGGATAGAGATTTTTGAGGTGAAATCTTCTATATAGCATGCTACCATTGAAAGATTACGTCAATGCTTTTCAACTCACGTAATACCCAAAGTCATGGTATCAGATAATGGAACCATTTTCACAAGTACTGACTTTCAAAACTTTGCCAGTCTCAATGTTATTAAACACATCAGAACTGTGCCTTACCACCCAGCATCAAACAGACTAACTGAGAGAACTATCCAAAGTTTCAAGTTTGGCCTAAAGAAAATGTCAGGAGGATCTTTGGAAACCAAAGTCTCACGCTTCCTTTTTAGCTATTGTACCATTCCGTATGCAACAACAGGAGTCCCACCAGCAGAGCTGCTAATAAAGCATCATCTCAGAAAGAGACTGACCTCGCATTTCCAGATTTGAAAGGGAGAGTCAAAGTAATCCGAAAATAAACCATGATTCGCATAGTGCAGCACGGACGTTTATGATTAATGAAGCTGTATATCTGAGAAACTTCATTAGTGGATCAAGTTGAATCGTTAGAATTATCGTCTCTATGACTGGACCCATTTCTTACCAAGTGAACATGGAGGGATGGATTGTTTGTAAACATGTGGACCACTTGAGGGGTGGAGACATGCTCCAGCAGTCAATGTTGCCATCAAAAAATGTTTTCACACCCATAGCATCAAAGTTTCTGATTAACCTGTCATAGACATAACTGATGTCTCCTTGGCAGCAAATAGTGATGAACTGCCTGTACCCTTCATTGCAGTCAACGTCAATCCTGGGGAAGCATCCCAGAAAACAGAACTGCACCACTCGACAAGGGACATGAAACCCCCTCAAAGACTTGATTTATAGTTGTCTGACTCAAATATGATGTACAGATTGAATTTAGAACCAAGTGAATTGATTATTGAAGTTTTTATAAAGAAGTTAATGTTGGAGGGATGTGATGATTGTGCCTTTAACACAACTGAGTGAGGGTCACATGGTCTGGGTGACCAATTGGGATTCAGAGGAGAGACTCTCTCCAGGAGAGGACATTCTCCTAGTGCAGAGGTACTTTGGATTATCTGCAAGCATGCAGCACCTGAAACTAACTTGTAAATAAACCCCTTTTTGTTCTACTAATAAAGTGTCCGAAAGTACATCATTACGCATCCCCACTGAGGTTGAATTAAAGCCCCATATGTTTAACTCCCAAGGGAATAAAATGCAAAATGTTACAGCATTACAGCATTAAAGGACTTGGTGAGTGCCAGCCTATGAATTTTAATTCCTTTGAAAATGTTGTTATATGTTTACATTAAAACTCCATAGGAAAGAAGCATATGAACTCCGGCCTTAAGACATTTTTTGTGCCAATCTGTAGTCCAACATCAGGTCCCTAACTATCTTAGCTGTGTGAATACGCTGACACTGTCAATCATCCAAATTTGGTTTTGATCCAACCAGATCCAAACCACGTGGGTGACAGCAAAATACCGCGGATGCTAGAAATCTAAAATAAAAACAGAAAATGCTGGAAAAAACTCAACAGGTCCGGCAACATCTGTGAAGAGAGAAACAGAGTTAACATTCTGAATCCATGTGACTCTTCTGCTGAGTTTCCCCAGCACTTCCTGTTTTTGTTCCAGATCATGTGACCCCACTTTGCAGGATTCTCTGCAAGAGGTTTCAAAGTTGCCAAGGAATTTGAGCAGGGTAAAATTTCTCTTTTACTCGTAGGACCAGAGACCCTCTGTAACACCCACTATCAAAATAATATTCTTAAAAGTCACACAATTTCATTCGGAGTAATTCATTACAGTGCAAAACAGTAGGACTAGACTTTGGCTTTTGAAATGAAGTATAATATTTCAGGACCAGTGAACCCTGGGTTTCATTTGTTGTGACTTGTGGTAACTGTAAAGGTTCATTCGTTTCATTGAGCAAAATGGAATACAAATTGTTTTGCTTCTTGCATTTTGATCTAACTGGTGAATTTTCCCTGCAGTTTTTCCAATGTTATTAGCCTGATCATTATAAAAGGAAACAAATTTTAGCCTGAAAATTTTATTTGAACATAATCCAAATGGAAATGTCATTTGATTCATATGTAACATCTGTATGAGTCATTACACATCTAGTTAATAAGAAACTGACTCATCAGCATGTTGCCAGTTGCGTGGTATAGTGCTTTGGAACTTGTAATTGTGAATTTGTGCTACAAATCTAGTCAGATATTGAATATCGTACACGTAAGGTTATCCAAAAGCATTTCCAAAGAAATTCACTGTGGCGTACTTAATAGTTTTCCAAAATGGAATTTTAACAGTACATAAAGAACTCTTTATTTCAAGGCTTACTGCAGTATAGTATTCTGAGTAAGACCTTGCTAGAATCCAGCTGACCCAGAGACAAAACAATTTCATCTAACCAGAAAACTGGTGGGTGACAGCATGTGAGATAATGAAGTTGATCGACCAATTTGCATAAGAAAAGGTAAGTTAATATCCTGTTGGTTATTAATTTTAGCTCTAAGGCCTGGCAATGTGGGTTTATATGCTGCCAGAAGATCAGTTGTTTTATTTAGTGAAGCAGATGGAGCAGAAACGACATTTCACAATATTGAAAGTAAGCTGTTATTGAGCTTTATCCACTAACTCCTGGAAGCAAATGTGTGTTCATCATCAGATGGGTGCATCATCTAGCTTGACTGCCTTTGAATCATTTGAAGTCAATTTCTTCAAGTGAGAGAGAGAGAGAGAGAGAGTGGGAAAAAGGAAGCAAAAGAAAATTCAGTAGAGCCTTGGCTTCCTCCTCCATAATTGTCAAAATTATTATATAAATGGGTGAGGTACTAAAGCGTGGAGTATAACCCAGCAAGAAGTCAATTTCTTCAAGTGAGAGAGAGAGAGAGAGAGTGGGAAAAAGGAAGCAAAAGAAAATTCAGTAGAGCCTTGGCTTCCTCCTCCATAATTGTCAAAACAGACATGTATTCCCGTGGACGGTTGTATTCTTCCCGCAGATGTTGTGGCTTTTAGAAAATGTACATGTGACCAGATACTAAAATAGCAATGTGAATGCAACAGGCTGTGTATAAAATGGCAATTAAAAAAGAGACTTATGGACAGATGAAAGGATTAATATAAAACACATCTTTGTAACTATATCATATGTTGTAGTAAAATCAGTTATGGCTCATTAATATTTCACATCAATGCTACTGAATGTTCGTCATATGCGTCTTTCTGGCCACTGAAAGCTACATTTTTGTCAGGAATCCAAAACTTCAATCTGAAGAAATTATTATTCAGAGCAATTTCCAAAAGCTCTGGTATCAAAAGCTTCAAATCATGATCAACAGTTCAAACAGGAATCTGAATCAAGCTGACTGCACAGTACAAGATGTTTTCAGAAAGAATAGTGTACCTAGTCACATTGAGATTACTAGCTGGGCACCGACTGTTCATTTAACACACCAGACCTTTATAAGCCTTTCAACGACATACGTTGATCATAAGAGCATAGTAATGTCAATTACATTTCACAAAGTGACAACTGAAATAAGGCGCATACGGTTACATAGCGTAAACCAGTAAACTGCCATGTCAGTATAACAGCCTTGCATCTTCTTCTGTTTCTTGGATAAAAGTTTTGGGCGTGGAAGAGAATTTCCTGTGAAAGAGAGTTCCACGGAGCCTGACTTGATGTTTGCCAGCTGTCTCTTTCAAAGCCAGGCATAGAAATGAATGCGGAGATCAACAGATATTACAAATCAACAGTCCTGTTAGCAGTTGCAACCTTATTTTTTAAGTTAGAGGCATTGGTTTTCAGCTATATTTTCCTCTCTTTGTTCATGGGAAAAGAAACCTGATTTTTCATTTATGTCAGTTAACTGTGCTCAACATTCCTTCCAAACTCACCAAATTGAATAAAACCATCATTCAAGTTGCTCAAGTGATTCCTGAAAATAAAATCAATGGAACAATGCCAATCTTGGTTTCTTTGCAGCAAATATGGCAAAAACAATGAAGGATATCAACGCTCTGGTGAAGAGTCATCCACACTCAAAACGTTGGTCCTATTCTCTCCCCACAGGTGCTGTCAGACCTGCTGAGATTTTCCAGCATTTTCTGTTTTCATTTCAGATTCCAGCTTCCGCAGTAATTTACTTTCATTTTAAGATATTAGTGTTGCCTGTGGAAATGTCCATGCACAGATCAGTCTTGCTTTCTAATGGGAAATTAATGAAAATGTATTTGTCCAGAGAAAAGGCAGGTGTTTAGATTTCTGCATCACAGACTTGGGCTTTGGGGTGCCAGCAGTTTCAATGCTATGGGTGCCAGTTTAGTGGCAAAATGATGCCCATTTCTCTTCCGAACACCATCTTAGTGAGGGTGTTAGCATGGGCCTTACGTATGTATGCAGAAGTAAGCTGAGTGGACAGATGGGGAAATGGTGGCATAGTGGTAATTTTGCTGAACTAGTAATCCAGAGGTCCAGGCTAATGCTCTGAGGACATAGGTTCAAATCCCACCATGCCAGCTGGTGGAATTTAAGTTCAATTAATAAATATGGAATATAAAGTTAGTCTCAGTAATGGTGACCATGAAACTACCATCGATTGTCGTATACCCAATCCTTGTGGAGTAGTTTGAACCTTGTATAGACCCATCCAGTTCATTAACATCCTTTAGGGAAGGAAATCTGCCTTCCTTATCTTGGATAAACTATTTTTTAATGTCTCGGACAAATCACACTGACGGCTTTAAGTTATATCACAGTTTATTGGTTTCCTTATGTCTGCTCACACAGAATTAAAGCTCAGATCTACTATAAATTCTAAATTCTCACAGTTTATCACAGTTTCTAATCACACAGTTTCGAAGAGTTCCTTTGAGTATTACCCGTCTGGGAGGAACTGGCCAGGTTCATTCCTATGAGCAGAGAAGGTTGAGGGGGACTAGATTGTGGTGTATAAGATTATGAAGGGTATGGACAGAGTGGATAGGAAGCAGCTGTTCCCCTTAGTTGAGGGGTCAATAATGAGGGGGCATAATTTTAAGGTGAGGGGTAGGAGAGGGGATTTGAGGAAAAGCATTTCACTCAGAGGATTGTGGGAGTCTGGAATGCACTGCCTGGGAGGGTAGTAAAGGTGGGAAACCTCACAACCTTTAAAAATTATGTGGATGAGCACCTGAAATGTCATAACATTCAAGGCTGTGGGCCAAGTGCTGGAAAGTGGGATCAGTGTAGATTTAGTGTTGTTTTGCTGATGCAGGCTCGATAGGCTTAAGGGTCTAATCTGTACTGTAAGACTCTATGACAAAGTGTTCTCCCAGATTATGACCTTCTAAATCAGAGGCACGATTACTATCACTATGCCAAAGCGGAAAGCAGAAAACTGAAAGGCTTTGTAGTTGTTACCAAGTAAAGCAGAATGCTGTTAGTAGAAGTCATGAGGGCAACAGGAATAGGTGTGTATCGGACTGAATTGCAAAGGAGAGTTTGTGCAGCACCTTGTGATTTTTTAAAAACATTCATTCATGGGATGTTGGTGTCACTGGCCAAGCCAGCTTTTATTGCCCATCGCTAATTGTCCTTGAAAAGCTGGTGGTGTGTTGTCTTCTTGACCCAATGCAGTCCAAATGTTGTAATACACCACAGTGCTGTTAGGAAGGGTGTTCCAGGATTTTGACCCCGTGACAGTGAAAGTACAGCAATGTAGTTCCAAGTCAGGGTGGTGTGTGACTTGGAGGGGATCTAGCAGGTGGTGGTGTTACCATGCATCTGCTGCATTTGTCCCTCTAGGTGGTAGAAGTTGTGGATTTGGAAGGTGCTGTTGAAGGAGTCTTGATGAGTTGCTGCAGTGCATCTTGTAGATGGTACACGCCGTGCATCAGTGCTGGGGGGAGTGGATGTTGGAGATGTTGGAAAGGGAGGCAATCAAGTGGGCTGCTTTGTTCTGGAAGGTGTTGAACTTCGAGTGTTGTTGGGGCTGCAGTCAATCAGGCAAGTGGAGAATATTCCATCACACTGCGGACTTGTGCCTTGTAGATGGTGGGCAGGCTTTGGGGATCAGGGAGTGAGTTACTCTCTGCAGAATTCCCAGTCCCTAATCTGCTTTTATAGCCACAATGTTTACATGGCTGGACCAGTTCCATTTCTAGTCCGTGGTAAACCCCAAGATGGTGGGGGGATTCAGCATTGGTAATGTCATTGAATGTCATTGGGTGATGGTCAGATTATCTCTTGTTGGAGATGGTCAATGTCTGTCACTTGTGTTGCATAAATGTTACTTGCCATTTATCAGCCCAAGCCCAAATGATGCCCAGGTCTTGCTGCATATGGACATGGAATGCTTCAGTGTTTGAGGAGGTGTGAATGGTGCTGAACATTGCACATTCATCTGCGAATATCTCTACTTCTGACTTTATGATGGAAGAAAGGTCACCGATGAAGCAGCTAAAGACAGTTGGACTTTGGACACCTGAAGAAAAACCTTCAGTGATGTCCTGAATGTTGAGGCAATTGGTCTCCAGAAACCACAATCTTCTTCCTCTGTGCTAAGGTATGACTCCAACCAGTTTTTCTCGGGCTCCTTGATGCCACTGTTGACAAATGCAGAGTTAATATCAAAGGCAATCACTCTCACCTCACTTCTGGATTTCAGTTATTTTGGCCATGTTTGGACTAAGGTTGTAATGAGGTTAGGAGCTGAGTGGCACTGGCAGATCCCAAACAGAACATCAAAGAATAGCTTATTGCTGAGTTAGTGCTGTTTGATAGCACCATTGACTACACTTTCTGTCACTTTACTGATGATTGAGAGTAGACTGATGGAGCGGTAATTGCTCGGGTCGGATTTATCCTGCTTTTTGTGGACAGGACATACCTGAGCAGCTATCCACATTGTCGGGTTGATGCCAGTGTTGTAGCTGTATTTGAAGAGCTTGGTTAGGGGCACAGCTAATTCTAGAGAACAAATCTTAAGTACTATTGCTGAAATATTTGGTGTAATTCTCCCATCTGGGACTAAATCCCGTGGCTGGGGCCGGGATGGGGATGGAGTGTGTTACGGCCACACTCCAAAGCCAGAGAATTCTGCCCGAGGTCAATGGACCTTTGCATAGTCCGTGTCCTGCCCGTTACAATTCCTGTGGTGGGCGGGACGGGAAAATTTCACCCTATGGCTCTGACTCTAGGCCAAGATGGATCATCCACCTGGCACTGCTGGCTGAGGGTGGTTGCAGATGCTTCAGCCATGACGTTTGCATTGATCTACTGGGCTCCCCCCATCATTGAGGATGGGGATGTGTGTGGAGCCTCCTCCTCTTGTTGGTTGTTATAATGATGGAGAAGCTTGTAGTAAAAGGGAGGGAAATGCTGTTCAGATCTAAGTAAGAAGTCTAATAACACCAGGTTAATGTCCAAAAGGTTTATTTGGTAGCAAAAGCCACAAGCTTTCGGAGCCTTAAGCCCCTTCTTCAGGTGATTGGGAATTCTGTTCACAAACAGGGCATATAAAGACACAAACTCAATTTGCAGTATAATGGTTGGAATGCGAATACTTACAGCTAATCAAGTCTTTAAGCTACAAACAATGTGAGTTGAGAGAGCATTAAGACAGGTTAAAGAGATGTGTATTGTCGCCAGACAGGACAGCCAGTGAGACTCTGCAGGTCCAGGCAAGCTGTGGGTATTACAGATAGTATGACATGGACCCAATATCCCGGTTGAGGCTGTCCTCGTGTGCGGAACTTGGCTATCAGATTCTGCTCAGCGACTCTGTGCTGTCGTGTGTCGTGAAGGCCGCCTTGGAGAACGCTTACCCGAATATCAGAGGCCGAATGCCCGTGACCGTTCAGATCTAATACAAGGAAATACACACAGGAAAATATTATTTCTGCTCTTGCTGCCTCTTGCAGTATATCACACATCCTAGGGGTGGTGCCATGGGAGTTCAGATTGCCTGTCTCCATTTCCTCTCCTATTCCATGATTACTGCCACCTCTCTGCTAGAGAATTGTTGGGTCCATTGCCTATGACATGTGGCTCTTTAACAACCTGCCACCACCCAATAGAAGCAAGATTTCCAGTATTTAATGACATTCCACTATAACAGGTACATTCACTTTAAAATAGGCTCTGATCCTGGAGCAAATAATGTGCTGGGTGGCCTGCTGATCAACATTGGAAACATTTGTG
This sequence comes from Mustelus asterias, assembly GCF_964213995.1. NCBI lineage: Eukaryota > Metazoa > Chordata > Chondrichthyes > Carcharhiniformes > Triakidae > Mustelus > Mustelus asterias. The sequence goes on from NC_135814.1 coordinate 50,906,619, forward strand.
CAGTCCACGAATGAAATAAGTGGGATTCAACCATCAGAATAGTGGGGATCTCAGACTGATGACATCCGGTGGGCACATGGTATAGTGCAGCTCCATTGCCTGTCCAAAAATAGCCTCTTGTAAAAACTGACATTTACCTTCCAAAGTTTAAAAGCAAATGAATTGTAATTAAAAGGCTTGGGCTGTAAATGAGCTATCATATGTCCTTTTTCAGTCATTTATTCTTTAAAGAAAAAAAGGCTGTCATTTTTGGCCACTGAAGCACCTTCTGGTGGCAATGATGCCACCATAGCAATAGCACCGCCTTCCCTCAGTGACCTACCTACCTTGCCTCTGTCCCAGAGCCACCCCACTTATTTCCATTTGAGGGCTCAATCATTTATGCACTGTCATCCTTTAGTTGCAGTCCCAGCAATGGTCGTCACTAAGGCTGTTCAACTGGCAACTCTCTGACTGGCCAGCAGCTCTGGGGGTGTGCCGCCAGCCTCAATATGACAACAGACTTGGAGACAGCCACTTAGTTGGCTGCTGCTCCCAAAGCTAACCCTGGGTCCCACTGCCTGTCCTTTTCACCCCTGTAGCAGGACTGCTGGCACCTCTGCAGAATTCTGGCCAGAATTTATTTTAGTTTCAATTGAGTACTTTTCACCTTGAATTAAAACATATATATCTTCATTTTCAGCCATGAGGTTTCAATTGACAGATTTTGGTGAATGCTTTAATGATTAGGCTACATTGGAATTTTTGATCCAATGGTTAACGGGAATTGGCTTTTGATGGTTCAAGGGAGGTTGAAAAGCATTCTGGACTGTTAGGGATTCAGGACATCGGAGGGAGCTCATTACACAGCAAACGGTAGGCATGTAGCACACTGGTAACAGATTGGAAAGCATGAATGACTTCAGCCAAGTGCTATGGTTACAATTGTTTATTTATAACTGTTACAAGTAGGCTTACTGCAATGACGTTACTGTGAAAATCCCCTGGTCGCCACACTCCGGCACCTGTTCGGGTACACAGAGAGAATTTAGCATGCACCTAACCAGCACGTCTTTCAGACTGTGGGAGGAAACCGGAGCACCCGGAGGAAACCCATGCAAACTCGGGGAGAACAAGTAGACGCTGCACAGACAGTGACCCAAGCTGGAATCGAACCCAGGTCCCTGATGCTGTGGTCTTTTATTAACTGTAAAATAATCTCTTTGATTCTAGTTTATGTCTTGATATTTCACTGTTACACTTAAAAGTACTCCTGATATTAACTGTTCTCCAAGGACCAGGAACATATAAAACACTAATGGTATCTCTAACTACATTTTCTTTATATTTCTCAAGTAAGTAAATGAATTACAATTCATTCTTTTTTCCATTTCTACATTGCTGGTTATTTTGATAAGAAATATGGTTGTTATTAAGGAAGCTGTTTGCTGTGACTGTATGTAGATTTACAGTATTGTGCGGAAATGTAATGTTTATCAAATGGTTTGTGGACTAGATTTAATCTCATATGGTCTTGATCATCCAATGTGATGCAATATTTGGAAAAAGAAGCTGTGATCAGCTGGGAATACTTATTCCAGAGAAAAACAAATCAATGCTGCATTGATTCTCGTTTTTATAAATCTGTCTTCTGCTTCCACATGGAAAATTCATGTGGATTATTCATAATAAACTTAAAAGAAGCTTCTTGCTTTGATATTTTGACAAACTGAAACATACTTTGGTGTAATTTAGTCCTAACAAAATAGTTAATGCATAGAATTCACAACACACATATACCCCAACTGAGCTTTGCCAGTGTTTATGCTGCACACAGGCCTCCTCTCATTCCCCTCTGTCTAACCGTTCCAGTCTATCCATTTTTTTACTCATGTATTTATCAAATTCCCTTTAAATGCATCTATGGTATCTGCATAAACGACTCTTCATAGTAGACGTGTTGCGCATTCTAGCCATTCCTTACCTAATGAGGCTTCTCCTGAATTTCCCTATTGGATTTATTATTCACTCAAGTATCTTGTTTCTATGGTCCCTAGTTTTGGACACCCTGTTAGTGAAAGCTTTTTCTCCACATCTGTCCAATTGAAGCCCCTCATAATTTAAAGACCTCTATCAAGTCTTTGTCCTCAGAAGGCATTTAAAAATAATAGCCAAATGGACAAGAAACAATATATTTAGAAGATTGAAATCTCCAAATAAAGACACTTCGGGAAGCAGAATGATTTTGTGGTGTATCAACTTTTTTGGACCCAATAGTTGTCATATTTATTCCTTGTTGTGTTTAGAATCAGATCAAATGTTAAATGTATTATCTCGTTAATGGTTTAAAAATGCTTTCCTCCGAATGTGCAATCTCAAGCATAGCATTTTCATTAAAAACCATGATTTTCCAATATTGCATGCTATTATCAGGTGGATGTGTGTGAGCATGTTACATCCCATCTTTAATGTACACCCCCTCCCATTTTAGGGCTGCAGGGGAGTGAATGGTAGCATCCAGATCAACCCCAAACAAGTCATACAGTTTTCCCCTTATTCAGTAGGTAAGCAAGGAAGGGAGTTACAAATCCAATTGTTTCAAGTCTCAGAGGGAAGAGATATAGGCTGTGCTAAATGGATTGTTGTCTTTGTAAAAACTGTAAAGAAGAGGACTGGACTGTTGTTAGTTAACTTAATTTTGAGAACACAAGTGATGAAAGTACTGGCTATCCTGGCACTCAGAGTGACTGACCATATATTAATTCACAATGTTTTCTGGATCTACTTGTTTTTGTGCTCTGAGTACTGCGTATTTTAATCAACTTAAAGAAGTTGATATTTCATATGTTAGACACATGCAAACGTTAACACGAGTAATGACTTAATGAATTTGAATATGTTGAATATGTGATCTGAAGGAGAATAACATTTTTTACATTTAATTTACAGCCTAGAAACAGGCCATCTGGCTCAAAAGATCGATGATATCATTTATGCTCCATGCAAGTCCCCTCCCACCCAACTCCCTCTCAACCCACAAAATCCACCCACCCTATTCCTTTCTCCCTGATGTACCTACCTAACTTCCCCTTAAATACATCTGTGTTATCTCTTGATTTTAGTATTTCCTACAATATCTGTCCACAGAAATACACTGAATGATTGGCTTCAATTCAGCAATTTCATTCAGAAACATTGGCTTGCACAGATGTGTAATTACAATGACTTTTTGATTCCAGGATATTAGCTGGATTTTCCGGCACACACAAACGCTTTTTTGATGGACTTGGGGTTTACAGGAGCATTACTCAGGAGAAACACTTTGTAATCAGCGAGCTATGTCATACAACATGCGTCTGCCCATATGTGAATGGGCATATGCTAATAACACCAAATTATGGGAAACATTGTTCCTGCTGTGTTTCTTGCTATTGGCCTTCATTGTATGTTTGGCACAGGAGTTAGCTTTTAAGCCTCGACATTTAAGATCCTAAGATGAGCCGAGGAACCCTTGATGGTTCATTGGAAAAAAGAAGCTGCGCACAGTTCCCAGCAACAGAAGCTAAACTTCTCCAGGTACCGTAACTCGCAGCATATATATCGACCTCTGAAGCCTCCAAACTCCTTTCAAAAATTGGGGTCAACTTATACACTTAGTAGAAAATATGACCTGCAGATGTGGGTGATTTTGAAATGTGAAAAAAAAATTACTTCATATTAAATTAATATGGCATGGTTTATCGAGTGAATTACCTCAACGGAGATACTTTAACTACAATCAAAGCATAAAACTCGTTGAATTCATTGTCTTCACCATCCGACATTGATTTGATTTATTATTGTCACATGTATTAGCATACAGTGAAAAGTATTGTTTCTTGCGCACTATACAGACAAAGGATACCGTACATAGAGAAAGAAAGAGAAGAGTGCAGAATGTAGTGTTACAGTCATAGCTAGTGTGTAGAGAAAGATCAACCTAATCTTAGGTAGGTCCATTCAAAAGTCTGATGGCAGTAGGGAAGAAGCTGTTCTTGAGTCGGTTGGTACGTGTCCTCAGACTTTTGTATCTCTTTCTCGATGGAAGGAGGTGGAAGAGAGTGTGTCCAGGGTGTGAGAGGTCCTTAATTATGCTGGTTGCTTTACCAAGGGAGTGGGAATTGTAAACGGAGTCAATGGATGGGAGGCTGGTTTGAGTGATGGACTGGGCTTTGTTCACGAACCTTTGTAGTTTCTTGCGGTCTTGGACAGAACAGGAGCCATAGAAAGCTGTGATACTACCAGAAAGAATGCTTCCTATGGTGCACCTGTAAAAGTTGGTGAAAGTCATAGCGGACATGCCAAATTTCCTTCGTCTTCTGAGAAAGTAGAGGCGTTGGTGGGCCTTCTTAACTATAGTGTCGGCATGGAGGGACCAGGACAGGTTGTTGGTGATCTGAACACCTAAAAACTTGAAGCTCTCGACCATTTCTTCTTTGTCCCCATTGATGTAGGCAGGGGTATGTCCTCCACTATGCTTCCTGAAGTCGATGACTATCTCCTTGACATTGAGGGAGAGATTATTGTCGTTGCATCAGTTCACCAGATTCTCTGTCTCACCAGATTCTCGATCTCTTTCCTGGACTCCATCTCGTTATTGTTTGAAACCCGACCCACTATGGCGGTGTCATCAGCAAACTTGATAAATCGAGTTGGGGGGGGGAGTTTGGTCATAAGGTGTATAAGGGGTATAGTAGGAGGCTGAGAACACAGCCTTGTGGGGCATTGGTGTTGAGGATGATCGTGGAGGAAGTTGTTGCCGTTCCTTAGTAATTGTGGTCTGTGGGTTAGGAAGTTCAGGATCCAATCGCAGAGGGAGGAGCCGAGCCCCAGGTCACAGAGTTCGGAGATGAGTTTCGTCGGAATAATTGTGTTGAAGGCTGAGCTCTCGTCGATAAATAGGAGTCTGACATAAGTGCCTTTGTTATCTAAATGTTCCAGGGTTGAGTGCAGGGCCAGGGAGGTGGCATCTGCTGTGGACCTGTTGCAGCAGTAGGCAAACTGTAGTGGATCCAGGCTATCTAGGAAGCCAAAATTGATTTGTGCCATGACTAACCTTTCAAAGAACTTCATAATGATGGACGTCAGAGCCACCGGATGATAGTCATTAAGGCACACTGCCTGGCTTTTCTTTGGTACCGGGATGATGTTCATCTTCTTGAAGCAGATAGGGACCTCAGATTGGTGTAAAGAGAGGTTGAAGATGTCTACAAATACCCCCAGCTAGTCCGCGCAGGATCTGAGTGCTCATTCAGGTACCCCATCCGGGCCAGTCGCTTTCTGTGGGTTGACCTCCAAAAAGGCTGCTCTGACATATGCAACGGTGACCTCAGGTACAGGTTCGTCCAAGGCTTCTGGGGTAGGGGATTGATAATAAAAACAGAAAATTCTGGATAAACTCGGCAGGTCTGATAGCATCTGTGGAGAGAAATAGAATTAACGGCTGTGATTTACCCAAAAAAAAAAGGTGGGGAGGAATTTTCCCAAAATATTTCTAAGTGTCAGAACAGTGAGAAAACAGGAGTGTCCCGCGCCGGTCTCTTGGGCTCGCTCTGCATCGCAAACTTTCAACACTTAGTGCAATGAAGGAGCCTCCATGTGAATCACACAGTCACGGAGGCTCCAGGTGCATGACTTGCTCAAAATGGCCGCAGCTGTGCGCCGTTAAGTAGGGGGAGCTGCATTTAAACACTAATGATGCACTCACAGTCAATCACGCCAGGAAGATGGCAACTCAGAGCAGCTCCACGATTTATGGAGGGAGAGTTGGGACGGCTGCTGGATGCCGTGGCCATCTTCTTCTCTTCAGACAGTTAGTGGCCCAGGGGTCGGGCCAGCAATGCAGCCTGGAAATGATGGTAGCAGCTGTCATTGCCCGCTCACTGACACGGAGCTCTAGTGGTCAATGCGGAAAGAAAATGAATGCTCTTGTTCAGACAGCAAGGGTGAGTGTCCATCCCGTCCTGGCATCAGTCCCATCTGGCACGTTTGGAATGGTCATGTCGATCCACTCCTTGACACCCTGCCACCTTCCAGCACCTGAACCCCTAGCATCTTCCTCCAACCCCTCTGGCACCCACCGTCACAACCCCGGCCTCCCGAGGCACGGTCCCGAAATTCGAGACCCGATTATCCCCTCATCCAACACCTCCAAAACTCTTGGCCCTTCCAGCCATCAGGCTTTCAATCCCCCATCCTATCCCTGCAGGAGAAAATGGCCCCTAACAAGAGGGAATGGGAGAACACTGGCATTTGGGATCTCTGAGTTGAGTGTCCTGACTCCCCTAAGGAGTTGCCATTGAGGCCTCAGGTGGGGCCGAGTGGGGCTGAGGAGAGAGCCATGACCAACAGTCAGGTTGGCATGTGCCACAGAAGTGAGGGGCCACATAACCTTCATTCATATTACCTATCTCAATTAAGTTGCAATCTGCCCAGATACTTGTCCCGCCCTTGCACTGAACCATGTGTTCTCTGTTGCAGGAGGCGACCCCAATGTGGCTAGGCCATTAGGGGTTGGTGCCCCCCACACCCTCCCCGAACCACCGCTACGACCCCCATCGATACCCCGGAGGGAATGTCCGAGGAAACCTTGGAGAAAAGCACTGAAGAAACCTCCAAGGAAAACACCTGCCAGTCGACACAGGCATCAACTGCACAATCCAACAGCGCAGATACAATCACCACGGTGGGACATGTTAGCAGTGAGGCTTCAGGGACATTCTCTGGTGAGCACTACATAGCTGTAGATGCACATCACATGGATGGAAACGTCCAACGGTCTAGTCAAGTGGAGGTCTCCTGGAGCCAACGAGACAGCTGACCCGCAGCCAGGTGCCAAGCCTCTGGGATCAGTTCTCCTGAAGCTGCTGGAGATGTAGCGGCAGAGCCGGGGGTGGGGCTGTCAGGAATATTCCAGCAACTGCAAGGCAGTTTTGAGGAGTCCTACAGTCTTCAAGCGCTGTAGATAATGCAAGTATTGCATGCTGTCCAAGCTAACACTGCAAAGGTGGCAACCGCGGTGGAAAGCCTGGAGCAGGAAATGGTTGCCATGGGTAGCAGAATCCAAGGCATGGCCGAGTCCAGGAGGACCATGACTTGAGGGCCTCAGGAGCATCCTCAATATACAGTGGGCCATGGCTGCAGGCTTTGAATGGCCCAGTCACAGCATGCCATGGCTGCGGGCCTCGAGAGCTTGGCCCAGTCTCAGATGGCTATTGTTGAGGGAGTGCAGAGCTTGGTCCAGATTCAGAGGGCCAGCTCCGAGGGCTCACATGCCATGGTGTAGATGGAGTTGGACCTCTAGAACTGGCAGTGCCAGGTGACTACAGAGGCCACTAGAGCTCACTCCAGCCACCCCGCAGTCCCATGGAGTGTCCTGGGGCTCAAGGGCACCCCTTGGGAGGGAGAAGTGCTGGAGCCCATGCCGGGGCCTTTCACCCCAGGAGACTCCGGCCATCCCTAGCCTTTCTGTATCTCCCTCGCTGACACTGGGGCATATCATGGTAAGCGGGCCAAACAGGGTGTTATCCGTGACACCCAAAAGTTAGCCCGGGCCCTCCAGGTCCCAGCTCTCAAGGGGACGCCTGCCAAGAACAGGTTAGGAGCCAGATTTCTTGTGCCGAAACATACCATAGTGAGTTGTCATCACCTTCCAGTTTGGACGAGTAATTCAGTAACACGGCCAACCCAGGCCCATCACCCTGGTGTGATGTTAATGGTACCCATGGCGGGGAGTATGGATGTGTTGGGGTGGGTGGCGCTACACCATGCCTCCCAGTTGGCGAACCTTGCTGCGATGAGGCTCTCCATCACTGTCCTGCCCTTCCAGACCCTTGCCATCTCCTGTCCTCCATTCTCCTCCTCTTCTTCATCCTTCACATCCTTCTGGGCCGCCTCCTCCTCCTCCTCAGGGGCATCCTCCCAGACTTCCTCCTCCAGGATGTCTCCCTGTTGCTGCGCCAGGTTGTGAAGAGCACAACAGACCACGATGATGCAGGAGATTCTCAAGGGGCTGTACTGGAGGGTCCCGCCATAGCAGTCCTGGCCTCGGAACCGCATCTTCATGAACCCGATGCACCCCTCGACAATGGACCGGGTGGCAGCATGGACCTCATTATAACAGGTCTGCGTCTCGGTCTCGGTCTCCATACTGGGGCCATCAGCCATAACCTCAGCCATTAGCCCATGTCCCCCATGAGCCATCCCGGCAGCGTGGGCTGGTCTCCGGGGATATCGTGCATGCTCTCTGGGTGCTGTGCACACACCTACATGATGTCAGCCAGGTGGCCACACACTATCTGCACATTAAGGGAGTGGAACCCCTTCCGATCGAAAGGGCATCCCTTGATCATATAGGGCCCGCGAGAAACCCATCCTTGTTCTGGGGTGGCAGGGGGAGGGAGCAGAAAGGAGAGAGAGGGAGACAGAGTCAGCCCGTAACATTATCCATCCCAGGCCGCTCAGTTCCTCCCAGTAACCCGTGTCACCATAAGTCTGGATGCTGACAACCCGGCACCATCCCCGGTGCCATGCGCCATCTCAATGGGGTGCCGACCATTGGCACATCTTTGCCACAGTGGGCACAGGTGGCATAAGGGTGGCAGCAAGAAAGTCCCCATTGGGAACCCTTGAAGCATAGACATGAGTGCACCCACCTGGACCTCTGGTGCACTGGCTTCCAGGAACATCTGAAAGTTCAGACAGACGGTGGCGAAGCACCCTCGTGACCTTTACGCGATGGGTGGCCATTGTCGGGAGCACTGCAGAGTCCACGCAGTGTGAGGAATCGTGTTAAGACCTGCTGAGCTCCCTTGACTGGAGCGACAGGTGCCAGACCTGATTCTTGTAGCAGGGCTGTGATTGAATGTCAGCAATAAACCACAGAGCCCGTGCAGCAGGAGGATGGCACGGAAACCAGAGCAACATTACTGGGGTTGGGTCTCCATCTCAACCCATCGGGGGTCGTTCAGCGGCCAGGGGAAATGCGTGCAACATGAGCCCCAAGCCCCTGCTGAAACTATCAGTATATACAGAAACGTTGCTTTTGGGGCTGGGAAAAGAGGATCAGCTTATCTGCCGGGTCAATTTATATACCACTTATAACGCAGGATGTGTCTCTTCTGTTGCGGCAGGACTCCAGTCAAGAATTCTTTGTCCTTAACTAAATGTAAGGCAAGAGAATTCACATCCACATACCTGTTACTCCAGACTGGAAATTCCCAGCAAGTGCATTATCTCTGTGGCATGATCAGATACAACCTAGAAATAAATGTCATTATCTTAACCTAGGTAAATGCTCAAATTAATTAATCTTACCAGAGTTGTTAACACCATGTACTATAGAGGGCAGTTTGGAATGAAAGAATTATTGTGCTGATTGTTTAAAACTGAACATATTCTACCAGGTAAATCTAAATATAAACTTTTTGTCATTGACATTTAAAATTCTATAAATGCAGTTGGGTCTTTTTTTTTACAAATCTTTGCTCAATCCCTGTGACAATAATTGAAACCCATGAACTTGTCTGTTTTAATACACTTCAACTTAACTTTTGGCCTCATTTACAGCCTCTTATCTATACCTCTGATGTAATATGCCATTTTAAGGCCCCAAGGTTACAAGCATGTGAGCTGACAAAAGCATAACTGATGCAAAAGCAGCATTTCAAACAAGGGCTCTTTGAGCTGAAAGCAATGTGAAGTCCGATGTACAGATTGCATTTCAAGTGTTGAATTGAACAACTGTTTAAACATCGTCTGTTTAATCAAAGTGTCAGTGTTGCTCAGCACTTTTGCCTCTGAGTCACAGGGTTCTGCATTCAAGTTTCACTCCAGGGCCTGAACAAAAACCTCTAACCTGACAGCCCGGTGCCGTCCTGAGGGAGTGCTGTCCCTGCGGGAGGTGCAGTCTTTCAGATGGGACATCAAATCGAGATCTCTGCCACCTCAGGTGGATGTAAAAGACTCCATCCATGCCACCATCTCATTGAAGAGCAGGGGCATTCCACTCAGTGTCCTGGCCCATACCTAGCCCTCAATCAACATCACAAAAACACATTCTCTGTTCCTTATTGTTTGTGGGAGTTTTCTGTGTGCAAATTACCTGCTGCACAAACTGCATTATAACAGAGACAACACTTCAAAGGTGCTTCATCGGCTGAAAGGCACTCTGAATCTGATGGTCATGAAAAGAACTATATTCGACCAAGTCTTTGTGAGGGGGTCTAAAACCTCGCACTATATTTTTTATAAAAGATTTATAAATATCCTCATGGCTATTTCTAAAGTGTTTATAACTGGACAACAATCTTGAAAATTGGCTGAATCGGTGTCTGCATGTGACCCCGAACAAAAGAAGCTACCTGGCAGTGTCAGGGAAACTCGCACATTGTTACCCCTAGGGAGCCAAAACAACTCCCTGTAGGCTGTACTCGCCAAATTCATAGAAAGCTATGCAAGACCATCTGCATTTCACAAAACAGGATGGTCTGCTGAGATAAAGGGCCCTGCAACCTTCCTTCCTATTCTTAATGGGTGAGACATTTAATAATCTCAGGGACCCAGATAAGAGGTACTCATCCCTTGTTAAAGGCAGTGTGGAGAGGTGGAAGTCATGCGACATGGGCCTCTGACTTGTGGAACCAGTAATATCTTGCTGGACTGTAAAGATCAGTCCGCGGTTTACCATCTAATTGGCAGCCTCACAGAGAAGTGGCTGTGCCCAGATTTAATGCCTGACCCCATATACACTGCTTCTGCTGGAAATTCTGTGCCATTGCCTGCAGGACTGATTCATCCCCACATGCCTATCCCATCATGTGAAGTCAACACCACTTGTTGAATTCTGCAGCATCAGTGTTCAGCATGGTAATTTCCGGGAAGGAATTTCTCATTTGATTTGGGTCCTGGACTTTGGACAGATGTAAATTACTGGGCCATAAATTCCTCGAAGGGGTTATCATAGTGCAAGTTGGTTAAATTTGCCATAGTTTCAGAATTGATTTCATTGTTGTACATTAAAAATGATCGTGGCCTCAACATTGAGAGGTCCCAGCACTTGAGTAGTGGGACACTCCATGCATTTCTCTTTAGACTGGCAGCATCTTTCTAACGAGTACTTGTTTTCTCTCCCTCCGTCGGTTTCTTATGGGTGGCATGGTGACACAGTGCCTTATAGTGCCAGGGATCCGGGTTCGATTCCCGGCTTGGGTCATTGTGCGGAGTCTGCACGTTCTCCCCCATCTACTGGGGTTTCCTCCCACAGTCCGAAAGACATGCTGGTTAGGTCCATTGGCCATGCTAAATTCTCCCTCGGTGTCCCCGAACAGGTGCCGGAGTGAGGCGACTAAGGGATTTTCACAGTAAGCCAACTTGTGACACCAATAAATAAACTTAAACTCAAGTTTTGCATTGAATTATCTAGCAAACGTCTTTTAGAAGTTCTTAAATAAACAACATTCTCTGTAGGGTTTAACCACAGTTGATGTGGGTAAGCACTTCCAGTTGATGTGGGAAAGCTTGGCCACACAGAATCTTCCACATCCAAAAACATGTAAACATAGTTTGCTACATTATTTTTTAAATGTTGGAGACAGAAGAGAAAGATGAGTCATCAGCAATCATGGAAGCCAAGAGAATTGGGCAGCGTTAGAGAAGAGCCGGTTCCTTACAGACATATTCCACCGCAACAGTTTACAGAGAAAGACGCTCTTTCACTAACATCATCTTATACTTAGAGGTGGCTTCATTTCATTCCTGAAGCCTGGGAAGATCTCTACCAAGTGTGACTTCCATTTATGAAGACATCTGAAGAGGCAGTTCACAAAGCCCTCGTGCTGCTGTCATGAAGAAGAGCAGAAGACTCACTTACAACCCATACTCTTGAGGAGAGTAGGACAGTAACTCATTGATCTGTGGGGAAATAAACTGAATGGAGCCATTTACTTTGAATCCTTGCGAGAGTGTGTGCATCTGATTCTGCTTTCATGAAATCAGACTTGCTGATATTTCCATCTTGTTCTCCAAGATCCACAATCTATAAATTGTGGTTTCCAGTTGTGGCCTGGAGTCTGTACCAGGAGGAATAGATGCTGCTGTTCCTGCAGCTGCCACTGGCTTCAAGAAGAAAGGTGGAACAAACACTGACATTGCCTCAGTCTACACTGTATATGTCATATCTTGTGAGATGCAGCACAGACCCTGGTGATGGTCAGTAAATATTGTTCTCTTCAGCACATTCTCAAGATCATCTTCCGTGTGATGTAGAGCTAGGGGCTTGTTAATGGGCATCCACTGATAATTGCAAAATCCTGTTCCATACTCTTTGGTATCCTTGTGTTCTGTGACTTACCCAGTGGCAATTCTTCCTTAAACTACCTAATCAACCTCAAGCTTGCCTGTCTGGATGGATGAATGGTTATGATAGAGGACATTGTGAAATGGGGCAATTTCTCCAAAACTCTTGCATTCCTGTCAGAATCTCCTGACAGTGATTGACACACACCCATTCTTAGTTTCTCCATTCTTTCCAGGAGATGACTACAACAATGGATAGCACAGGAGGAGGAAGACAGAGGCACAATTACCTCAGTGTGAATTACCATTAGGAGGATGAGAAGCCGGGGATGGGAGATGTTGGATTCAAAACACCCATGAGTTCTTGTAGAGACCTCCTTTTCCACGTTACTGTGGCCCAACCATCTCCAATTCATCACCATTTGCTTCCTCGTTTCCACACAATATTCATAGTGATTAAATGTCTTAGTGAGGAAATAGCACCAAAAGATTCAGGAGAAGTAGGAACTGGATAAGGATGTGCTACCATCGCAACAAAGGTCAAGGAGAAGCTTGCCATAGGCTTTGGAGTCCTTGGATGCCATAAGTCAGGTACAAGAAGCTTCTTCAAGGATTGTTATGCTTGTGTGCTGGGTTTGAGTCGATTTTCAAAGATGTGTTGCAGCTGAAAGTTGTGACTCTTGAGTCAAAAGCTTTCATTTATGGCAATATCATCAAAGCCCAGTTTTCACTGCAGACATCAATGGAATGTATGGCAACGTCATTGGAAACTGCAGAAGATACCCAGCTAAGTTGCTAATGACCTGGCAGTGCTTCCCCATCCATTGAAGCACAGACTGCCGCCCTGATGACAATAAGAGACAGAACAGATTATATCCTGACTTCCAGTCCATGGCACCCATTTTCCAGTATGCATGCAGTATTTTACTCTTCTCTGCATTATATTTCCTATGGCTTTTGCTACCAAATAAACCTGTTGGACTTTAACCTGGTGTTGTTTAACTTCTTACTGTGTTTACCCCAGTCCAACGCCGGCATCTCCACATTATATTTCCTATGCCATTGTTCTGACGTGCATTTTATCCAACTCAATCCGTACTCTTGAACTGCCTCCCCTGAAATTTATGGTTTCCCTGGTGTTCTAAATTCACTGATGTGCAGAAAACATTGTGAAAAGAAAATAAGTAGAAAGGACCACTTGAGGTAGATGAATTTTAATGTGGAAAAATGTGGAATAAGGCACTGTGGTGTAGGTATTCGGAATGTGATAAGACATCAACGTTGGCGCCCAAGCAGGAAGAGGATTTGAATTTGATGATTGACAAGATTCTTTCAGAATATGATTAGTATCAGACGGTTAGTAATGTGCCAAATCCTGTACAGCCATACATCTGGAGAATGTGAGAATGCAACTTGGATTTCACTCCATGCACTGGCCACTTTAGGATAGATTCAGTTCAATAAAGTAAGTGGATAATTAAGGTTAGCACCTGAATTTCAACCCCCCCCCCCCCATCCCCCTCCCACACACACACAGAAAAATGCCCTCTATATCTGCATATCTAAATTTATTTTTTGTTCAGTAAGGACAGATTTTAATGCCAATTAAATGGTGTAGAAGGGAGAGAATGGCTAATATATCGGATCCATTTTCCACAAAGTCCACTACATTGTGCCAGTATTGGCTGGGGGAAGTTACAGAGATAGGGAGGGGCGAGGCCATAGAGAGATTGAACATAAGGGTAAGAATTTAAAATGTGAGGTTTTGTTGGACCAGGAACCAATGTAGGTGATGAGAGACTGGCACTTGATGTGATACGTTGAAAAGTAATCAAATGATCACGTAGTATGAATAGAATAGACCTGCAATTTTATTTCTTATTCTTTTACAGGATGTGGGTATTGCTGGCAGGCTGAGCATTTGTGGGCCACCCCTAATTGCCCATGAATTAAATGACTTGCTGGGTCATTTCAGAGGGCAATTAAGAGTCAACCACATTGCTGTGGGTCTGGAGTCACATGTAAGCCAGACCAAGTAAGGGCAACAGATTTCTTTCCTTAGAGGACATTTTACAACAATTGATGATAGTCATCATAGTCACTATTACTGAGATTAACTTTATATTCCAGACTTATTAAATTAATTTAAACTCTACCAGCTGCTGTGGTGTGCTTTGAATCCATGTCCCAACAGAGAAGGCTTCTGGATTACTAGCCACCATATCCCCATTTAATAGGGAGGTCTAACCCTCCTTTATATCGATGGTCTTGTAGAAATAGATGGGTTCAACCCCTCAAAAGGCCACCTTAGAAACTGTGGTTTAATGCTGGAACCGGGTCCATCTGGATCCCAAACTGATTCCAGTGAGTTGTTGCCAAGTTTACAACAGGGTTCCATTGGAGTTGCTGTTGATTTTCAGAGACTGATACTTTAGCCTGAAAAGATAAATCATGGATTTCACAGTTACCCGATATCCGTGCTTCATTTTATATGGGTTTTAGAAAAAGGCCTCTGAATTGTAATCCTGAAAATCTAAATAAGATTTTCAAAGTAAGATATAGTCTCGGCAAACCGTGCTTGAACAGAAACTGCAACCTATGCAGTTCTTAAAATAAACCTTATCAGATCAATGCAACTCAGTACCATATCTGGATCCCAAATCTGGACTTACAAAGCTGTTGGAGGTTGCCAGCTTTAATGCGCTATGAGTGTCATCAACAGTGGGAGAACCATTTATCTGATCAACAACGTTATTTCAATAAAGACACTACCTTAAAGGATCATGTTATTCAGAAACAGCTTGAAATTGACCCCTCCTTATGACAGCCTAATCTTCCTCTGTTGAAGAAATGCAAACAATTTGGCTTGATGCAATTGATTGCAAACACCAATGTGTGCAGATACCAGTATACAACCTCAAATAATTTTTGAAACAGTAAAATGTGTGACTTGCAGGATTAGGATACTTCCGGAGAGGGAAATGGTTGATGAGCTGACCAATAGGGAATTTCAACAGCCTGATTATAGGAATGGAACAATTTAGTCCATACAGCTACTAAAACTCATGCTTTCCATTTACATTGTCAATTTTGCTTGGTCAGCTGTGCTTGAAGAGAGGTTATTGTACCTTTGAAACATGTTGATTTAGCATTGAAGTAAAGCAGAAAATGCTGGAAGCACTTGGCATGTCTGGCAGCATCTGTGGAGAGAAAAACAGAGTTAATGTTTCAGGTCCGCGAGCAATCGTTCACACGAAGGGAAACATTTAATTTCAATGGAAAATTTTGAAAAAGAACAAACTCGATGTAATGGAAATCCTACAATCTTCAAAGATTTCATCTTTTTTGCCAAATTGTTATCATCATGTTATGTTATTATAATCCAAACACTTGTCATATCTCAAAACATCTTTATGTTTCCCCAACAGCTTTCTGGAGGCTGTGAATTGACCGTAGTGTTACAAGACTTCTTAGCCAGCAACAGCAGTGAACTCAGCATCCAAATAGGACAGACTGTTGAGCTATTGGAGAGACCGAGTGAAAGACCTGGCTGGTGCTTAGTGCGGACAACAGATAGAAGTCCTCCATTAGAAGGTTTGGTTCCCAGCAGTACACTCTGCATTTCTCATTCCCGCAGCAGTGTGGAGATGGAGTGCTTCTTTCCATCTGGAAAAGGTAAATGCGACTTTTTTAATGCTTTCTTTATGTTGGAAAATAATGTCAGGTTTGAATGACAGTCGTCCAGTTTGAGGTCGCACAAATGATTCTGTTTTACAGCGCTGCAATAAAAACATTCTCCATCTTTGAAATAATAGTGAAAACGTTCAAGGAAGGTCTTTCTGTTTTACTGCCCTAAAGGATCGCATTACTGTAGAAACAGCCTGAAATTAGCCTGTTCTTGTGAGAGCTTAAACTTCTCCAGTTGAAGAAATACAACAAAGTTGGCTCGATGCAATGAAATTGCAGACTTCTTTGGTACAGATGCCAACAAGCAATTTCAAGTAGTTTTTGATCCAGTATGATGGTGACTGTTGTAATGTAAAACATATGCGGATATTTGATGCCAATGTGTGGGACAATTGGAAGATCTACTTGATGAAAACTGAGAGGCCAAATTATTGTGTGTGGACCCCTCATTGGGAGGCATGAGCTACAGATTGTCATCTACTAGTTGCACAAGCAGTGCTCTTTTTTCCCAGCAAATGTCACTGTGCTGACACTTTATTGCTCTTAAAACCTGACCTTCCTGTGCACTCTGTGTTACACTCATTGTGAGGACATCAGCATCTGTATAAAATCTATTGTCTTTTTCACTTTGTGATCCCACAGAAGCAAACAGTCCAGTCAGATTGGCTTCTGCTTTCCATGGAGAAAGATCTGTACTTGCTGCCTTTTGAAATAAGGCATTTTTTTGCCTGTCAACACAGGAATGGACAACAGATTAGCTGTTAGGCACCATGTCATCTGCTGCAGCTAGAAAGGACACAGAGGCAAAGGAGTTTGGGACCATAGTCATTTTGACAATCACTGGCAAAGCATGACCCTCATTATATGTTGGATCAGGTCAGACTGGAGCAGGTGACACTGTGCAGTTACAGTCTCATGGCCTTTGCACTAATTACGCCTTCGAAAAGTTGTGATATATAACCCTAAGTACTGGATGCAGTCATATTCTTGCTCCCTTGCAAGATTCCTGCTGTCTTCTCAGCAGTTATGGTTTCCCATGTTGTTGCTACTGGAACTGCTTCTTTTCTTCCTCCATCACTATTTAAGGGTACCCGTAACTGCTCCTATTTTAATCAGATCATCTGCCTTCTAAGGAGCTCCTCAAGTCCAGAAAAAAGCTTCAACAACTTCTCCCACAAAAGTACAACATTCTGGAGAAACCAGTAATGTATGTCACAACAGATCCAATGATCCAACCACTTATCTGCAAGTGCTCTTTAAATAATGATACAAGCACAGTTGTGACTTACTGCAAAGCCAAGCTTTGTGTGAATGCCTTCTCCTTAGCAGAAGGTCCTTCAACTGCTTGAAAAGTGCAATGGGGTCAGAGTTGCATGACAACACCCCTACTGATTTGTTTAATGTTGATGTTGGATAAGGCCATTGCCGAGGCCACTATGTCTTAATGTCACTCAAGGTGCAGTAATAGATATTGCACTGCCATTGTCACTGTTGCTGTTCATCAGAAAGAAACAGATTACAAGGAACGATTCCCAGTTTATAATTGTTTGGTAGTACCAGACTGGAGTATGACTGAAAAAAGAGACATGTTGTCAAAGCTTTTCATCGTGCTCGCAATGTGGTTCGCTTACGCAAGCTGGAAGCCACATATATTCACACACACAGCCCTGTGCTTCTCAGACAGAAGGAGCATGCCTCTGCATTCTTCTTTTTTCAACTAAACAAAAATTTGGGGGAACCACCATTTCCCTTTGGCAATGCCTTGGCCAGTCAGAGTGCTTGGTTTGAATTTGAGTGCAAGCTTGGCAGTTAACTGTTCCTGGTGCATTCTCCTTGGTAACACCTCTACCAATCAGAATCCACTTGTCAACCGATCAGCTCTCTTTTCTCATACAGTATAAATTGTTGTTCCCTTTACTATTGGTATTCTTGTGCACTGTCCTGATGGATGCAAGATGAAAAGCCTCAACAGCGTATTCCGCTTTTCAGCTCAGCTTGGCCAAGAGAGGGTGAACGACAGTAAGACCCAGGAAGTAAGGTCCAAATGGCTGAATACACAAAATACCAATGTTGGGTGAAAGCAAATAGGCTGGACATGAGGCTGGAGTCAAAGTAACAGTGAGATGTGGGGATAATATGTTGCTGGAGGAGATTGCAGAAATAGGGCTGCTCGGGGAGGGGGGGCGGGTGTGGCCAACCATAGAGGGATTTAAAAATTTAAGGATTGAAACATTAAGGATTTGGGGAAGGTGGGGGTGGGGTCTCTGTGGATCATTCAATCTGCGGTTGACCCAGGGCTGTGCTAAATTGCCTCTTAGTATCCCAAGATCATAGGTTCGGGGAAGTAGTGGGGTAAGTACATGGGGTTACAGGGGAAGCCTTGGTAAGAGTCCGTGCGGACTCGATGGGTCTTCTTCTGCACTGTAGGATTCTATGAATTAGTCACCAACTGGAGGATATTGTAGCCTTTCAAGGGGCACCAACTTTGTGTGGAAAGTATGTTATTTTTGTCATTGTAATGCATTGTGCTGGAGTACATTGGACCTGATTTAATGTAGATCACAGCATAAACATGTGTACATTATCACAGTGGTTGGAGGCCTGAGCCATTTTGATGGCAGAACCTCGTCACGATAATGACAGCAAGTTGTGCTCACAGGCAGCCACTCATCTGTAGAAAGGGCTGGGAAATATATTCTGTGGATCCAAGCCAGGAGGTCACGTTTAAGGCAATTAGCTGGGTTGCGGGTGACTGCTGCAGCAGGCAGAACGGTGACAGGATTATTCATCTTCCATTTAAAAAGAAATAGGTTTGTACGTTTTGGAGCAACCTTCAGTGATCCCTTTAAAGTTCCACAAAAATGGCATTAGGTTCCTAAAAGCATCATGGAACCTGGTTTCAGGAACTGAAAGGCGGCAGTCCCAGGCTGGAATGCTGGCTTACCAGTTTGGAGTGTCATTGATGGTCATTATTATTTGCCTACCAACTTCATATCCTGCAAAATGAGTCTATGGAAAGACAAAAATCATTAATTTATGCACCTGAATGACATAGAATCTCTACAGTGCAGAAGGAGGCCATTCAGCCCATCGAGCCTTCACCAACAACAATCCCACCCAGGCCCTATCCCCGCAACCCCACGTATTTACCCCGCTAATCCCCTTGACACTAAGGGGAAATATATCATTGCCAATTCACCTAACCCGCACGTCTTTGGACTGTGGGAGAAAACCGGAGGAAACCCACGCAGACACGGGGAGAATGTGCAGATTCCGCACAGTTACCCAAGGCTGGAATTGAACCCGGATCCCTGGAACTGTGAGGCAGCAGTGCTAACCACTGTGCCACTATGCCACCCTGGCCGGAACTTTCTGGCCATTCACACCAGCGACGCCAACAATGAACAGAATACCCTAAAGCCTTTGCAGTAGTGGAACACATGGCCATCTGTTGCACTGCTCATCATTGGCTATTTTTAGCACAGCAAGATAACGCTGCAAGTAGCAAACTTGCATGCAGCACTCCTAACATTGCCGGCTGCATTGCAGGAGTTGGCATTTTAAACCCCGTGCTATTTACATGAGGTCAGGTTGAGTCTGTTTGGACAGCGGACGTAGTTCACACATCTCTTAGCAGTCATGAACCGGTGAGAACTCTAGGCCAGAGTTGGTGTTGCATGATAAATTAAGAATGGTCTTAATTCAGAGATTTTTGATAGGGCTTTGTTTAGAAAATGTATCTCCTTTATGCTTGCATTGGAAAAAGAGGATCAGGCAAGCTAGGAAAGCGTTTATATGGAGTAAGGGGAAATATGAAGACATAAGGCAACAAATTAGAGGAGTAAATTGGAAGCAGTTATTCTCGGGGAAATGTACTGAAGAGAGATGGCAGTTTTTCAAGGAATGTCTGTCTAGAGTTCTACAGGACAACGTTCCAAGCAGACAGGGAGGAGTTGGTAGGTTAAAAGAACCATGGTGCACGAAAGCTGTGCGGGACCTAGTCGAGAAGAAAAGGAAAGCATACAAAAGGTTCAGACAGCTTGGCGAAGATAGGGATCTAGATGAGTATACAGCTTGTAGGAAGGGACTAAAGAAGGAAATTAGGAGAGCCAGAAGGGGTCACGAGAAGGCCTTGGCAGGTCGGATTAAGGAAAACCCTAAGGCGTTCTATAAATATGTGAAGAGTAAAAGGATGAGACATGAAGGAATAGGGCCTATAAAAGGTGAAGGCGGGAAAATCTGTACGGAACCAGTAGAAATGGCAGAGGTGCTTAATGAGTATTTTGCCTCGGTTTTCACAGAGGAGAAGGACCTGGGTGGATGTACTGCGGGCTTGCGGTGGACTGAAAAGATTGAGTATGTGGATTTTAACAAAGAGGTTGTGCTGGAATCTTTGAATGGTATCAAGATAGATAAGTCGCCGGGTCCGGATGGGATGTACCCCAGGTTACTGTGGGAGGCGAGGGAAGAGATTGCAGAGCCTCTGGCGATGATCTTTGCGTCGTCGATGGAGACGGGAGAGGTGCCGGAGGATTGGAGGATTGCGGATGTGGTTCCTATTTTCAAGAAGGGGAATAGGGATAGCCCAGGAAATTACCGACCGGTGAGTCTAACCTCAGTGGTTGGTAAGCTGATGGAGAAGATCCTGAGGGACAGGATGTATGAGCATTTAGAGAGGTTTAGTATGCTCAAGAATACTCAGCATGGCTTTGTCAAAGGCAGATCGTGCCTTACGAACCTGGTGGAGTTCTTCGAAAATGTGACTAATCACATTGACGAAGGGAAAGCGGTAGATGTGGTTTATATGGATTTTAGCAAGGCGTTCAATAAGGTCCCCCATGCAAGGCTTCTAGAAAAAGAGAGAGGGCATGGGATCCAAGGGGCTGCTGCCCTGTGGATCCAGAACTAGCTTGCCCAAAGGAGGCAGAGAGTGGGTATAGATGGGTCTTTTTCTAAATGGAGGTCGGTCACCAGTGGTGTGCCCCAGGGACCCTTGCTGTTTGTCATTTTCATAAATGACCTGGATGAGGAAGTGGAGGGATGGGTTGGTAAGTTTGCCGACGACACGAAGGTTGGTGGGGTTGTGGATAGTCTGCAGGGATGTCTAGAAGTTACAGAGGGACATAGATAGGATGCAAGACTGGGCGGAGAAGTGGCAGATGGACTTCAACCCAGATAAATGCGTAGTGGTCCATTTTGGCAGGTCAAATGGGATGAAGGAGTACAATATAAAGGGAAAGACTCTTAGTACTGTAGAGGATCAGAAGGACCTTGGGGTCCGGGTCCATAGGACTCTAAAATCGGCCCCGCAGGTGGAGGAGGTGGTTAAGAAGGCGTATGGTGTGCTGGCCTTTATCAATCGAGGGATTGAGTTTAGGAGTCCGGGGATAATGATGCAGCTATATAAGACCCTCGTCAGACCCCACTTGGAGTACTGTGCCCAGTTCTGGTCGCCTCATTACAAGAAGGATGTGGAAAAGATTGAAAGGGTGCAGAGGAGATTTACAAGGATGTTGCCTGGATTGGTTGGCATGCCTTATGAGGATAGGCTGAGGGAGCTCGGTCTTTTCTCCTTGGAGAGATGTAGGATGAGAGGAGACCTAATAGAGGTATATAAGATATTGAGAGGCATAGATCGGGTGGACTCTCAGAGGCTTTTTCCCAGGGTGGAAATGGCTGCTACGAGAGGACACAGGTTTAAGGTGCTGGGGGGGGTAGATACAGGGGAAATGGTAGGGGGAAGTTTTTCAAACAGAGGGTGGTGGGCGAGTGGAATCGGCTGCCGTCAGTGGTGGTGGATGCAAACTCAGTAGGGTCTTTTAAGAGACTCCTGGATGAGTACATGGGACTTAATAGGATGGAGGATTATAGGTAGGCCTAAAAGGTAGAGATATGTTCGGCACAACTTGTGGGGCCAAAGGGCCTGTTTTGTGCTGTAGTTTTTCTATGTTTCTATGTAAATGACCACTAGATCCATGAGAGTGCATCTACGTAGATAAAGTGCTCTTTTACATTAAGCAGTGTTAGGATTTGAATATTACTGTGTCAATTGAATCCTGTAATACGATCTTATAATTGATTGACTGGTCAACTAATGTTGATGGGAATAGGGGCAGGAAACTCAGACGAGGGTCCTGCACACCATTCTTAAAGCCCAGCCACCTCCATTGTGACGCAGCAGAAATCAGGTCCAACGCCTCTGAGGGATTTGAGGAAAACATAGATTAGTAATTGCCTGTTTACAAATGACACTACTCTTTAAAGAGCTTTTAGACAACAGCCCTCGGTATTCCATTGCTTTTGATAAGTGGTTTATTTTGTAAAATTAATGCAGTGAAAAGTGGTTTCCCTCTCACCTCACTTGGATCCTCTCACTCAACATAATGGCATTTGTTTTATGCACTTTCGAGAAGTGATGAAATAAGATTCTTTGGCTCATTGACAGACATGCGTAAACAAAGAAGTATTTCTAGTATGTGGTTATCTACGAGAAAAGAACTCGTTCTACCTCAATTCATGCTCTTCTGGTTTTACATTATTGCTTGGAATGTTCCCTAGTCAAGGGTCAATGTATCTAAGTTTGCTGTCAATACAAAGCTAAGTGGAAACATTACAGGCACTTGGGAGGTAGAAAAGCAAAATACAGTCGTTTTTAAATTATGAAAAACTATTAAATGTTTGTGCACCAGGAATTTGGATATCCTTGTGCAAAGAAACAGAAAGTTAACATGCAGTTACATCAGGCTATTAGGAAACCAAATGCGATGATAGCTTTTATGGCAAGAGGATTAGAGAGGATGCAATGAGGCTTCACTAAATTGTTTCTTGCAATATGCACTTGTGGAATTTAGAAGAATGGAATGTCATTTCATTGAAATGTATGATGTTCTGAGAGGGCTTGACAGGGTAGATGCTGAGAGGATGTTTCCCTGAGAGAAGAGTCAAAAACTAGGGGAAAAATTCACAGTCAGAATTAACTGCTCCCTTGCCCTGAAGCCAAGAGAAATATCTTTATTGGGAGGATTGCAAATTGTTTTGGCATTCTTGATCTTAGAGAGCAGTGGATGCTTAGTCGTTGAGTGTATTAAAGGTTGAGATTGATAGATTTTTGGATTTTAAGGGAATTAAGAGCTATCTTCGAGCTTAAAGAGCAACCATTGCTCAAGGGGCCTTATGGCCCTTTTTTGCATCAAATTCCTATGTTCTTAAGAACCAATTCCAGTTTGCATCGCTTAAGGACATTTATTGGGTATATGCCTCTATTTGTTTGAGATCTTTACAAGTCATTTTTAAATAGACTCAAAGTGGCTATGATTTGTTATATTGGCAGAGCAGATGAAAAGTCAGGAGGGAATCAAGCACATCCTGCTGGTTACAACTCATGTGGCCATAGATAATGAACTATGACAAATCCTTCAGAACTAAAATTATCTAAATACCACTTGAAAAGTGAAATCTGCCCTAAAATGTAACAAGATAAAAATGTGTTTTAAGAATTTATGCAGTAGGGTGATCAGGTTCATAGAGTTCTACAACCACTGAGTACTGGTTTGAAGCTCTGCCATTGTAAACAACAAAGTGAGTGATTGACAGGTGAAATAGGCCGGGCACTTGTTACTGTGGAACACTTCTGTGGGGGCAGGATCAGATCATCTATTCTTGCAATTGAGGCGAGTTCTAGTTCAGATGCTTTTACTGCACGATGTTATTTTCACAGAATCATAGAATGGTTATAGCATTTCGCCCACCATTTGGCCAATTGTTTATGTGCTGGCTCTCGAAAGGAATAATTCACCTAGTTCTACTCCCAAGCCTCCTCGTAGTCCTGCATAAATCTTCCTTTTCAAATAATAACCCAATTGTCTCTGGAGTACCTTGATTAAACCTGTCTCTACCACATTCTGAGGCAGTGCATTCCAGATCCTAAACACTTGCTGTGTGAAAAATATTTTCCTCATGTTGCCATTGATTCTTGTGCTAATTATTTAGATTTGTGCCCTCTTACTCCCAATCCTTCTACCAAAAGGAACAGTTTTTAAAAACTTTGTTCATGGGACCTGGGTGTCGCTCGCAATGCTAACATTTATTGTCCATCCTGAATTGCCCTTGAACTAAGTGGCTTGCTTAGGCCATTTCAGAGGGTGCTTAAGAGTCAACCACATTGCTGTGCTTCTGGAGTCACATGTAGGTCAGACCAGGTAAGGACAACAGATTTCCTTCCCTGGAGAACATTAGTGAATCAGATGGATTTTTACAACAATTGATAATGGTTTCATGGTTATCATTCGACGTTTAATTCACGACTTTTATTGAATTCCAATTTTACCACATACCATGGTGGGATTCGAACCTAAGTAGCCAGAGCATTACCTTGGGTCTCTGGATTATTGGTCCAGTGACAATGCCGCTATGCCACCACTTCCCTGCAGACTCTGTCCAGACTCCTAATGATTTTGAATACCTCTATCAAATCTCCTTGTAACCTACTCTTCTCCAAGGAAAACAGTCCCAACTTCTGCAATATGTGTAAATGAAGTTCCTTATCCTTCGGATCATCCTTGTGGATGTTTTCTGTACTTCCTCTAAAGTGTGGTGCCCAGAACTGGATGTAGTATTCCAGTTGAGGCCAAACCTGTATACTACACAAATTTAATATAACTTTCTTTTGTACTCTGTGCCCCTATTAATGAAGCCTGTATGTTTCATCAACCATGCTTTCAAACCATCCTGCCACTTTCAATGATTCATGCATATATACAGCCAGCTTGCTTTGCTCTTCACTCCCTTTAGAGTCGTATCTTTTATTTATATTGTCTCTCCGCATCCTTCTTATCAAAATGAACCAGAGAGAGGGGATGTCAATTTCACCTGATGCGGGGAGGAAGTTAAACCCAAATTGTCAAGCAGGCTTAGACTCTGTCAACATTGTGGTCAGGATCAATGCAGTATTTGAGCTGCATTCAACCGTGAAGGGAGATAAAAATAAACACAGGTGGATGGAGGATGATAGAAATCCATTGAGCTTGCAGTTGAATCTTTTACCAGATGTTGCATTTGTTATAGACCAAAGGCTTCAAGTGCAATGGAGAGGGTTTCAATGATTTCAGCTTGCTGGGAAGCCTCAGCAACTTCAAATTAAAGCTGTGTACATACATTGGGGCTGAGTACACAGCTGTGCTGAAGGGAACCCCTCCCCCCACCAGATGAAATTGACATCTCCTTTCTGGCAAAGATCTTCAAAGGGGTCTGCACTCACCTGCAGCTTCTAACAGAGAGAAAGAAAAATCTCTGCTGCAGAATGGAGTGCTGCAATGATTTGAAATTCTGTTAGGTGACCAGGGGGCATGGAGGTTAAAATGACCACGCCTCTTCAAAATGTGCACAGCTGACAGGCAGGAATGCAGAAATTGATCACAGCACTGCCTCAAATCACCACGCTAGGGGTGATCTTCAGATCTGCCATGGCCAGAAGGGGTAGTCTAGCCATGACACCCCCGTCTCATGAGAAAGTGGAGAGGTCAACCCTTTGCCTCCAGCCTGAACCCACCCAATCCCCAGGATCCTTGAGGACCCATCCTCTGTAGTCTGGCAGCAGCAGAGAGGCAAATGTCCACTGGACCTAACTGTTTGAGCCCCCTTGGGACTGAAGGTGCCAAGCCAGGTTATCAGTGCCAAGGGCAGAGCACTGTTGGCACTGCCAAGGTGCATGGCCTGAAGGAAGGCTGAGTGGGAGGTCTGAAGGAGAAGGAGGCTGAGTGGAGCAGGAGCAGACTAGTCAGCCCATCGAGCCTGCTCTACCATTCAACACAACGATAGCATATCTTTGACTTCAATTCCACTTTCCTGCTCATTCCCCATTTCCCTTCATTCACAGAGATTCAAAACATCTGTCTATCTCAGCCTTAAATGTAATCAACAATGGAGCATCCATAACCCTCTGGGGTAGAGAATTCCAAAGATTAAACAAGGAAAAGAAGAAGGCATGGAACATATACTTTGTGTCTGTCTTAACTATAGAAGATTTAGTAAACTTCCCAAGGATACTTGAAAATCAAGGAGTGAAAGGGAGGCAGGAACCTAAAACAATCACCATCACCAGGGCAAGAATGCTGGGTGGCATTTTTTTTTTTTTTTTTTTTTTTTAACTGGTCGGTGCAACATCGTGGGCCGAAGGGCCTGTTCTGCGCTGTAATGTTCTATGTTCTATGTTCTATGGTGGCACAGTAGTTAGTACCGCTGCCTTCACAATGCCAGGGACCTGGGTTCAATTCGAGCCTCGGGTCACTGTCTGTGTAGAGTTTGCACGTTCTCTCCGTATCGGTGTGGGTTTCCTCCAGGTGCTCCAGTTTCTTCCCACACTCTGAAGATGCGTGGGTTAGGTTGATTGGCCAAGCTAAAATTGCCCCTTAGCATCAATATATGGGGTTAAGGGAATAGGGCCTGCGTGGGATTGCAGTTGGTGTGGGCTCGATGGGCCAAATGACCTCCTTTTGCACTGTAGGGATTCTATGGTTCTAAAACTAAAGGCTGTCAAGTCCCCAGGACCAGATAGTCTTCATCCTAGAGTGTTGCACAAAGTGACTGTAGAGATAACCGAGGCATTGGTTATAATCTTCCAGTATTCTTTAGGCAAAGAGTAAAGAAGCTTTGGATCTGTCACAGGGAAATTGCTGGAATCCAGCAGGATACTTAGAAAATCAAAATGGGATCAGGCAGAGTCAACATGATTTTGTGAAAGAGAAATCATGTTCAACAAATTTATTAGAGTTTTTTGAAGATATAACAAGCAAGATGGACAAAGGGAAACATGTGTACGCAGTGTACTTGGATTTCCAAAAGGCATTTAATAAGGTACTACATCAAAGGTTACCACACAAGATGGGAGCACGGTGTAGGTGGTAACATATTAGCATGGATAAAGGATTGGTTAGCCAGCAGAAAGCAGAGTAGGGAGAAATGGGTCATTTTCATGTTGGCAAGCTGTAACTTGGATGAAGGGACCGAATGTATGGTAGCTAAATTTGTCGGTCGCACCAAGATAGGATCCTGTCGTTATATCTGGGTGCCATATTTAAAAGGCACCCAACATCACTGACCCACTGTTGTAGAAAAAGGATTGACGTCCTGAAAAGGAGATGGATCTCCAGGAACAGTCTGAGGCTGGAAGGTGAACCTCCTCAATGACACTACGCTGGAAGATCCACCTGATAGATGCACCCACCACCGATTACTGTGGGTGTTCCCAGGTTCCAGGCCGCTGGCGGCTTCCACTCCAAACTCCAGAGCTTCAGGAAAGTCCTGATTTTTGCACACCACGTTATTTCAAACTTGTTCCTGCTGGCGTATCAGAGAATCAGACGTGGAAGGAAGATTCTGGTCAGGCTTTCACCTGCATCCATTAGCGGGATGTAAATCAGTTTCACACAGCCTCCAGCAGGTTTCCTGATCCGTCATGGCAGGCACCAGCAGGAGATTCCACAGGAAATTACTGCCGATGTAAAATCAATTTTGGCCCTCCAGCCAATTTCTGCCCCGTCTGCCACTGAACCCACTGGCAGAGACATTGGAGAATTCCACCCAAGAGGTCTACAAGGAGATACAGACAGATTAAGTAAGTGAGCAAAAAATTTTGAGTATATAATTTAGGAAAATGTGAACTTGTCCACTTTGGCAGGAAGAATAGAAAGATTATACTATTTCAATGGAGAGAGATTGTGGAAATAGGTGGTCCAAGCGGAACTGGGTGTCCAGGTACATGAATCACACAAAGTTAACATGCAGCTACAACAAATGATTAGGAAGGCAAATATTGCTGTTTATTGCAAGAGGAATGGAGCATAAACGTAGGGAAATTTTACTGTGAAAAGAGTAAATAACGGAACTCTGCAGACCATAAGGTTCGAGATTCAATCAATTTCTGTTCTGGGTTAATCCTCCAGGGTGGAGGAACCTTCTGGGGCTCTCCTTGCAGATTACTAACTGTCCTCTGCAGGATTGGATGACTGCAGTACTCCTGCCGCTGTTGCTCATCATCCAGCTTCACACTTGAAGAAGGGAAACTGGGTATGGGGAACTTTACCTCACTTAAAATTTGGTGCCTTTAGGAGAGGGCTTGGGGAACAAGTGCTTTGGGATTAGTGATGACACCACACTGAACTACACATTAACCACAGCCAACTTATTAACTTAATATTTAAAAAGAAAGAAACTTGAAAGCTATAGCTCAATCAATGCATGACTTCAGAATTTCCACCAGTATATGGAAGCCAAAGAGCAAAACTCTGCACATGTTTGAATATATGTGCAAAGCTCCTCTTTCCCTAATTTGAGCAAGCAATGTAACAGTTATTCCCATTACTCTTAGTCACAACTGGAGCAGTGAGCATTTGGCTACATTTCATAAACTCCCTGTTTGTTCTGTTACTGCTTTATTCACAGATGATAATTGTAATGTGCTGTTGTTGCCTTTTCTTCTGTAACTCAAAATCAAGCCAAATAATTTAGTCATTTTCATGTTTGTCTATGACCTGCCAACTTCTTGCTGTTATTAAGACTAATCATGATTTATTTATTAATGCAGAGAGCATTAAGAATTAACAACTATTTTTATGCAACATTTGACAAAGATAAATTGCACAAGGAGTACATGCTATGAAAATGTCAACTGATTCCATTATTAAACTCTTCAGCTTAGCTTATCCTACACTTCCAAATAAAACATTCTTACTGAGAACAAAATAAGCATGCTTATCAAAAAAGTTAATTACAATTAACAAGACTGCGCTGACCTGTGAAATGAAAGCACCAGTAAATTAAAAGAATTAAATTATGTATTGTTAATCACGATGACAGAATTTGTTATAGCACAACTGAGTTAATATCTGTTTTCTGTGACTACCATTTTGGATGCTTCCTGAGGATTTGATTTCTTAGGAAATATTTTTGAATTTCTCCCCTTTTCTTGACTGCAGTACCTCATAAATTATATATTCAAGGTGTCAGCTGTGGCTCAGTTGGTAGCACTCTTGGCTCAGAGGTTCTGGGTTCAGGTCACACAGAAATCTAGGTCGACACTCCAGAGCAGTACTGAGGCAATGGTGCACTGTTGGTGGTACCATCTGTCTGTCCTTTCAGTTGGTTGTGAAAGATTCCATGACACTATTTCAAAGAAGACTAACAGAGTTATCTCCACTCTCCTGATCAATATTTATCCCTCAATCAATGTCACAAGACAAAACAGAATTACTTGGTCAGCATCTCATTGCCGTTTGTGGAAGCTTGCTGTGTGGTGGCACAATGGTTAGCATTGCTGCCTCACAGCGCCAGGGACCCAGGTTCGATTCCTGGCTTGGATCACTATCTGTGTGGAGTTTGCACATTCTCCCCGTGTCTGCGTGGGTTTCCCCCGGGTGCTCCGGTTTCCTCCCACAGTCCAAAGATGTGCGGGTTAGGTAGATTGGCCATGATAAATGACCCCTTAGTGTCAGGGGGGTTAGCTAGATTAAATGCATGGGGTTATGGAGATAGGGCCTGGGTGGGATTGTGGCTGGTGCAGACTCGATGGGCCGAACGGCCTCCTTCTAAACTGTTAGATTCTATGAGATTCTATTTTATGACAGTGGAGAAGAGTTGGGGGCTAAGATGCAGATTTCAACATTACAACAGTGATTACACCTCGGAAGTACTGTGTTGGTTGCAAAGTATTTTGGGATGCTTTGAGTTGGTGAAAGCGGCTATATATGTGCACGTCTTTTTCTTATTGTTCTGCAGCTGCCTTTCTGGTACCTGATCAGGTGAATTTTTTTCCTCTTTTGTGAACATCGCTAGCAAGTGTCAGGAAGCTGTGTCACTGCAGTGTAGCAAAACCTGATCCTGTTCATTTCTGACACCCACATGCATGCATTTTCCAGTAAGACCAGTGGATATGTGATGGTTTCAAAACTGTGACCATTTGTCACAGGGATGCTGAAGCTTATCATTGATTTCAGAAGCTGCCCTGGCAGAGATCACTGAACTCAATACAGACAATGGGTGAAAGCTGAAATATCCCATCGCTTGGTAGCACATTGGTTGTGCACTTGGCAACCAAATCATTGGAAGATCACAGATAATTGTAATCTGTATCTGAGCCTCTGATTATCCTCACCACACTCTTTCCCCCCCCCAAAAAGAAATCCTGGCTGTTTTCTGAAGCTTAACTTTATATGTTGTACAACTTCAGCATCCAATGTAATCTTGAGCTGAATGTCAAATCCTAATCAGCATCAAGTTCGCCTATGTCCACCTCCACAGTATCTCGACCCTTACTTCAGCCCTATCATTGCTGAAACCTTCATTCAAACCTTTCTTCACATTTGGACTTAACTTCTCCGATGACCTCATGCTGACCTGAATATCATCCTACGTCTAAAATCAACTCATTTAAAACCCCAGCTGCTGCTTCCTGTACCTGCCCCTTGTCAAGGTTGATCTAAATTGGCACCCTGCCCTAATCTGTTGACTTTCAAAATCTTATTTTTGTTTACAAATATCTTGCCCCATCTCTGTAATCTCCAGCCAAATGTTTCAGCTGTACTGTATTTATTCCAACTCTGATCTATTTTGTTTCCCTCATCCCATACTCCAGAGGCTTTAATATCTCAACCCTTGAACTTTCATTAAAAACTTTTAAAAACCCTTTCCAAATATAATAATCTGGCAATGTCTTTGTTCGCGTTCTCTAATCCTTCTCCTGGTACAACTGTACCTGAGTTGGAACTTTCCGGCTGTTCGCGCCGGCGGGGATCTTCCGTTCTAGCCGATGGTGCACCCCTGCCAGGGTTGTCATTGGCGGCGAAGGGTGCCTTCAATGGGAAACCCATTGACAACAATGTAACCTGAAGATCCTGCCGCTGGCCAATGGTGGGCCGCCTCACACCGCTGCGAAACATATGGCAGATTGTGTGGTAAATCCCACCCTTGCTATCTGTTCGTTTCTCTTTCCCGTACTCTGTGAAGCACCTTAAAGGCACCTCCAATTCACTGGAGGATTACTGTGAATCCAAGGTCAAATAACAAGAAATAAAAGCTTGAGTAAAGACAAATATATCTTTGTTCATGCTTTGAGCATATATTTTACTCCTGGTTCCTTTTGAGACTCTGTTTTCTACGTCATCCAAGGTACTATTTTTGAGATTATTGTCTAGGAAGACCCATATTTCACTGGATCTTCATGAGCACAATTGGGGTAGACATCCAACCCTGATGTGTATTATTAATGCCTCATTACAGCACTGATAGCATATCTTAGATTGTTAAGAGAAAAAGAAGTGATGGGCTGAAGGGAAAGAACATCAAAGGCAGGGAATGAAGAATTGAGCATTGACAGGGGATGGAGAAACAAATGGTAAATTTGAGTTACAATGGCATATCAAGGTATACAGTTGGAGGAGACCACCCACCACTGTTCCTGATTCAGACTGGACTTTGATATTATTCTACTGGTGATTTGTCATCTTAGACAAATGTAACTTGCTACTGTCCACATGAAGATTCCTGCTGTTTCTTATTTTGACACAGATGCAGTACATATCTAGAATAGCTTGATTTATGAATATCAGTGATCAACTGCAAAGTTATCAAAGTGTCCTACTTTATGCCCTACATTTTTAAGCCATGTAGCAGGACCATCTGTTATTTTTGTCCTGACTGTTATTGGGGACAATTTTTTTTAGGTCACCATAACCTTGTTGTAGAATACGCAAAGTACAAGCTTACCTTCTGCTGCTTTTGTTACAAGCCCAGATTGGTTTTACCTTCTTGAATGCTACCTCCTCTGTTTCCAATTCACTGGAGAATTACTGTGAATCCAAGGTCAAATAACAAGAAATAAAAGCTTGAGTAAAGACAAAATATATCTTTGTTCATGCTTTGAGCATAAATTTTATTCCTGGATCCTTTTAAGACTCTGTTTTCTACACTAGCTGTGTTTTAGAATTGATTCAATTTTTAAGATCATCCACACAATCTAATTTTATTTGCTTATGACTTATGCTTTGAATAGAACTTGGCTGTTTCCACACATTTCTAACAGAATTGTGACAAAGTTTTTCAAAATCAATTTAAATATTTATGGTCCTGGACTGACATTAATGAACAGTACTTATTATGACTTAACATTTTAAAAGCAATTTGTCTGGAAATGTTCTTTTACATTGGGCAGGCTGAATAATAAAATGTTTATCAGAGCAGATTTCCCCTCATGTGGATTTCTGTTGTCGAATCCCATTCTGGTTTCTGCAGCATTCTGATTAAGGATCCATTTGATGAGTTAGAATTTGTGAAATTGAAACTTGCAAGTGAGTTAGATGACAAAAATGTCAAGGTTCACTTTTTTTAATAGCGGATATTTCAAATTATTTTTAAGAATAGATTTGAGAATAGATTTAAACAGGAATATAAAATACTTTCAGTCAAAGGAAATGCTGAAAAGTTTGGTAGCCTTCACACTGCAATTTTTATTTTCAACACACAGCCTCTCTCTTCTTGCACATTTTACCATCAAAAAAAGAATAGTTTCAATCTCCTATCTCCATCATTTGCTGTCTCGCTCCTCGGAGTTCACAGCTCTCTGTTCCCCGGTGACTTCTCCTTCCACAAAAGCCCACCCAACCATTATCATGGCCTTGACCTTGCTACATCCCATGGCCTTCCTGTATCCATGATCTTATCACTGGCAAAACGCTGATGCTATAGTTAAAAAAGCCCACCAACATCTCTACTTTCTCGGATCGAAGGAAACTCATCCACTACGGCTCTCACTAATTTCTACAGATGCACCATAGAAAGCATCCATTCCGGATGTATCACAGCTTGGTATGGCTCCTGATCTGACTAAGACCACAAAAAAACTACAAAACGTTGTGAAGGCAGCCCAGTCCATCACGCAAGCCAGCCCTCCTCCCCCCCCCCCCCTCTTGCCTGCTGCCATCAGACTTTTGAATGGTTAAGTTGATCTTTCTCTTCACCCTATCAGTACCTGCAACACTATATTCTGCACTCTATCCTTTCCTTTTCCCTTATGTACTCAATGAACAATATGTTTTGTCTGTGTGGCTCGCAAGAAACAATACTTTTCACTGTACCTCAATTCATGTGACAATCAATATCAATACCATTTCTGACCATGTACTTCTATCATTGACAATTCACATCCCTGTCCTCTTCCGCCACATCCCCCCTCCCCCCCCCTTCCCCCTCCCCCGCCTTCCCCTTCCCCCTCCCCTTCCACCTCCACCACATCTGTTTGCCACACCACTGACCTTTGCACCTGGTCCTTGGAAAATCTCAGTTGCTAACAGACCCCCAACAGCTTAATCTTTTGCCCTTCATTTACCATCATAGTGTTATAGTCATTAATTTGTTTAACCCCTTGTTTCACTTCCACCTTTGATGCTTTTGCCACATTGAAATTTTACTCTCTTGCATCCCAGCCATTCATCTTGATATGATTCCCTTATTTCTAAACATGACAAGGAAATGTCAGACATGCTGAATACCCCACATTGGCATTGACAGTAGAGGAAGAGGGCAGCATGCCAGACATTCCAAGGAAACTAATAATGATCAGGGAACAGGGATTCAGCAAATAAGGTAAGTAAAGCCACAGCAAAGAGTGACAAATTTAGATGGCTTTCATCCCAAGAAGATAAAGGTGAGCATAATGCAGATATATAATCTTCTAAAGTTCTCTTGGTTCCTTTAAATTGGAAAATCCTGCATGCTAGTCTGCTATTTAAGAAAGGTACAGAGGGAGACCAGTTAAACTAACATCTGTTGTCAGCAATCTGCTAGAGTCTATAATTAAGGAAAGGGTGATTGAACAGCGCAAATATTTTAAACTGATCAGGGAGAACCAGTGTGGATTTGTAAAGGGTAGGCCATGCATGATAAATTTGATTTAATTTTTTAAAGAGATGGCTAAAGGGGAATGTCTATGGATGTTATTTATATGGACTCCTAAAAGGCAATTGATAAAGTTCCACACAAGAGACTGTTGGCTAAAATTGAACTCGTGAAATTCGGAGTAAATTATTGATCTGGGCAGGCTCCTGGCTGAGTGGCAGAAGACAGAATAGGGATAATGGGCATGCACTCCAATTGGTAGAATGTGACGACTGATGTCCCACAAGAACCTTTGTTCGAACTTTAACTATTCACTGCATTTAGTAATGACTTAGATAATGGAATTGAAAGTCACATATCCAAATTTGCCAATGATAAATAGATAGGCAATATTGTAAGCTGAGTGGATGGAAGCATAAAACTACTAGAAATATGAATAGATTAAATGGACAAGACTGCAGAATGCTGGTCTTTCTATCAAGTGGTCTAAAAGACAAGTGGATAGAAGTCATACTTCAGCTATACAAAGTCCTGCTTTGACCACACTTAGAGTGCTGCCATCATTGTGGCCATTACACCATAGAAAGTATATAGGGGTCTTGGAGAGAATGTAATGAAAACTGGACTCCAAGGGTTAAATTACAAGGAGAGATTACACTTGGGTTCCCTGGATTACACATTCCCTGGAATTCAGAACTTTAAGTGGTCATTTGATTGAAGTTTTCAAAATATTAAGGGGAACAGATAGGTTAGACAGAGAGAAGCTATTGCTGCTGCTTGGTAAGTCTAGGACTAGGTGACAGGTGCCGGGATTCTCTGGCCTCCCCGTGGTGTTGTTCTCAGCGGCAGGATGCGGTGCACCATTGGCTGGACCTTCTGGTCCCGGCCACTGTCAATGACATTTCCCATTGGTTCCACCCCATGTTGCTGGAAAACGTGCGGCAGGGGTGTGTTGTCAGTGGGACCAGAGGATCTGGCCGACGCAAAGAGCCAGAAGATCGTGCGCATGGTCTTAAAAGTTAGAACCAGACCTCTCAGGAGTGAAATGAGGAAACACTGCATGCAAAGGGTGGTCAAAGTTTCGAACTGTATCCTGTAAACAATAAGTGAAGGAACATCAATTTTTAATTTTATATCTGAGATTTTTGTTGCAAACTGCTGCTTACAATTTGGCTGTGCAGCTTAGAGAAAATGTGGCTCTGATCTATCAGGGGATTATGTTGAAATATTTCACCCTGTTTTGATTTGTTTGCATGACGATTCTTAGATGAGCAGAATTAATTTCCAGTCCAGATATTAGATGTAATCAGAGTATTAGATAATGGATTCATTCTAATAGTTATGTCCCACTAAATACAAATATGCATTAGGTTCCAATAAATCTTAAGAATTATAGTGTGATGTCCCAAATGTTCGCTCTGTTTATGGCTGTGTTTAAACTGTTCTTTCTCACTGTATTGGAAAACTACCAATTTCTCTAGGCAGTGCATGCTCCAGAAACTGGCGTTTCATTTAATTATAGGTGTTGCAATTTCGAGAACAGTCATTTCTTGCAATATTTGCCCTCAGGTTGCAGGTAGGTGATCCACTAGAATAGGAGAAAGAAACACCTCTTCATGGTGTGAAGAAGAAGTGCTGTGATTAACAATGATTATTTTGGTGATAATTAAAGAGGAACTGCACTTATTTTGTATTCAGCGATTCCTGTTCCATGCCCCTCCTTTGGCAGTTTGAAGTCTGGTTAAGGCCTGATATGATGCAAACTTTCAGAACGTGTTTTGCATTGAATTCTGGACCATGACCTGCAACTGGGAATGGTGACCATGGCTATATAGGGAAACAAATAAATAGAAGGGTTTACTTCATCAATTATTTGAGTTCTGTTGTCTATGGAGCCATTACTATGGAATCTTCTAATTCCAACTACTCCTGATGCCCCCTTCCTCACTCCTTTGCCTCCACAGAAAATAGGTTCATCATCCAATGACTCTCCAAGCCCAAGCAATTTTTTCTGCAGAATTATAAAGGCTGCAACTTGATGGATTAAATGTTCATTCCCATATTAAAGAACCTTCGAAGTATAAGCAGTGGATTTGTCCTTTTAAAAGCACTATATGCTTTAATTATAACTTTTGTTGAAGTAAATGCCTCATTGTAGTATTGCTGTGGTTTTTTCCAAGATATCTGTTTAATTCAGGTTCTTCTTGAGATCACGGATGATTGAGTTAGTGAAAACAAGCGTGTCATCGCAACTTGTAGCAAGTTATGCTTTAACTTGCATCACATATAGCCTGTATATTCAGGCTAAGTGGAAGCTCTTTCAATTCAGGAAGTATGGGGAGTTTACCAAAAGAATCTGTGATGTTGCATGAATGCCATCTCTCAGACATTATGCTTTAGGGTACCGAGCAATGTGACAAACTGTATGGCAAGCTCACTCTGCTGCTTAGTTGTCATTGTCAATTCCTTTCCTATAGTTGGTCTCTATGACTTGAGAAATATATGCCCTGACAGCTCCCTGGATGGTATTACACAGATCCCCTCTACTGCTTGAAATAGACAGGTTGGACAAAAGTTGTAAGTACTGTTATAGTTACAGCCAGAGACAGAACTGCAGAGACATTTGATCTTACATGACTATCACCGAAGGTGTCTCAGTTCCCTTGTTGAAGCATTCTTTTCTTATGCATCCCCTCACTAACATTTACAGTCTGCAAGTAAGACCTGCATGGCCTGTAGATTCTTTGCCTAATATCTTCTGGATTGCATCCTCCATAAATACTGTCTCAACCTTCCTTTGCTCCATCCTGTGTGCTCCTCCTCATCCTTCCCACTGCCTCAGAAAAGCTACCAACATAATAAAGGACCACACGCACCCTGGACATGCTCTCTTCCACCTTTTTCCATCAGGAAAAAGATACAAAAGTCTGAGGTCACGTACCAACTGACACGAACAGCTTCTTCCCTGCTGTCATCAGACTTTTGAATGGACCTACTTTATATTAAGCGGATCTTTAGCTACACCCTAACTATGACTGTAACACTCTCTCCTTTCCTTCTCCCCTATGTACTCTATGAACAGTATGTTTTGTCTGTAAAGCACGCAAGAAACAATACTTTTCACTGTATCCTAATGCATGTGATGATAATAAATCAAATCAATAAAATAGACGG
Source organism: Mustelus asterias (assembly GCF_964213995.1). NCBI lineage: Eukaryota > Metazoa > Chordata > Chondrichthyes > Carcharhiniformes > Triakidae > Mustelus > Mustelus asterias. Next base: position 50,943,675 of record NC_135814.1, read on the forward strand.
TCCAATAACTGTAACTCAGATCCTCTGAATTTGTTGGGTTGGATCATTTTTCCACTTGCTGCAAAAAAAGGATCAACTCTGTCCTGATGCAAAGCAAAAAAAGAAAAATTGCATCAAAAACTCTCTCGTAAGTCCAGCAGACATTTTATTCTAACATGTGTTTAGGCTGCCTGCTCCAAAGCAAAACACTCCACCAGCTGAAGTTAACAAAATAAATGTTTATTTTGCAGATAAAAACACTGGATTTCAGAATTCCCATCGTTCCAAGTTATTTAAATATGTTCTTATATTATCCCAGCATGCATACTGTCTGAAACCTCCAAAACACAATGTGAATGGAAAGCACAGCCATTATAGGGCAGAATACCAGCAGAAACCTTGTGTGTTCCAATTTACACGCATCATTAGGTGCAAACAGAATCCTAATGCCAAAGAAATAATGAAAAAGTCAAATAAATTCTGTATCGTACAAATTTCTCTGCTGGAAATTAGAAAAAAAATTATACACTTGACTCAGTTTTTCAAAGCAAAACTAAATTGCACAAAAATGAATTAGCAGCGACAAATATGGGATCACAAATTTCATTTCCTAAGATGGAGCTGGCTGTCACCTAACAGCAGTTCACAATGTATTAAACACTTCATAATTCCTACCAGAATGACTTGTATTTCTCTCTATGGATATCAACTGTTTCAATGGGGATGGTGTGACTCTCTTCTCGGTTACTATGCTCCAACAATGGCTCCTGCATCTGCACCATTAGTTATGGAGATTTCCACAATCTATCCTTGGCCACTTCCTTGTCATTTACAAGGTGCTTCATCATCCAAAGACATTCAAAGATTCCACTTATACCATGCATTGCTGACAACATGCAGCTCTGTCTTGCACTTCCTGTCTCAATCTCTGCACTGCCTCTGCACATTGCTGTCAGGCTGAGTGTCTGATATCATAGATGACCCGCAATTTCTGCTCGCTAAATATTGGGAAGACACAAGCCATTTGTCCTCAGTCCCCACCACAAAGGGAGATAGACTCAGAAGAGATGAGAAGTATGTGTAAGTATTTGGGTCCAGAATTCATTTCCCTGAATTGAGAGGTCAGTCAGGTGTGGTACATGCACTTCTCCTGATTGGCTTGAAGCCAAATTACAAACCTACGTCAGAGGATCTGTTCTGTTCCCCCTCATGACTGTTTCGGTTGTACGCATGCTGTTGCTAAAATCCCTTCAGTGGCCCCGTTTGTAAATATAGATCTTTGTCTGCTTGCTTACTGTGCTACTGTTCATGTTAGCTTGTGCTTATTAAACTTTATATCCTGGAATTTGGTGTTTGTTTAACTCTCACACTGATATACTCTCGCAACAAACCTACAAGTAACATAGAAGACTCGTGACAGAAAGAGCTTTCCAATGACAAAGCTCCATACAACTGCATAGACTTACCTAGAATTACATAGAACGTACAGCACAGAATCAGGCCATTTGGTCCAACTGGTAATGCTGCTATTTATGTTGCACATGAGCATCCCTCCAATCCTACTTTATAGAAACCTATCAGTAAACCCACCTATTCCTCGCTACATCCTGTTTTTACTTATTTTCTTCTTAATTGCACCCACAGTATTTGTCTCAACTGTTCCCTATGGCAGCAAGTTCCACTTTTAATCACTTGTCGGGCAAAGAAGTTTCTCCTGAATTCCCCTATTGGATTTATTCCATCTCTGTCCCTACTCTATGGCTCTGGTAAATCTGATTGTTTTCAACCTTGACATGAACCACAACTGAGTTCCCGACCACATATCACCTTTTGCTAAAACTGCTTAATTCCTCTGTAAAATTACCCACTTCCAATCAGTTTTAGCTCATCTGCTGCTGAAACTTTCATCAGAATCTTTGTTAATTGTATGTTAATTGTGTTTTGAATTGCATGCAGGTGGTGGCCATTAACTGAACCCCCATAGACACAGACTAAAACTATGGGCAGGTTTTTGCAGCCTCGCTAGTCCTGAAACTGTAAAATCCCGCCTGAGGTCAACAGAGCTTCCCATGTTCCACCTTTCACCCACTTTGATTCCCGTGGCGGGCGGAGCGGTAAAATTCTGGCCTCTGACTTTTGGGCTGGGAATTGTATGCTTGTGTAACTCTGTAAAGATTGGTTCCATTTCTATCCTTTGCCAGCTAGCTTTCAGGGAAGAGCATGGAATTGAATTATACAAGGCGTGGATTTTTTAAAATGTTTAAATTGGCAGCTATTTAATGATTACTTGGCCATTAGTAGGCCGGAGGTGGAATTTCCACTCCACTCCTCAGGGACAGGAAGCCCCATTACTAAAAACTGTGGGCCAATCAGAGGCTGGCAGCCCTCCAAACCTTTGGGACAGAGGCACGCAGTATTGAACCAGGATTTGCAGATCTTCCTGGGGCCAAGCAGGTAGGCCCCAGAGAGGGCATGGATGAGGGAAACCTGGGGGTTAACAACGTGAGTGGGGTCTCTGATGGGCCCCTGCGGCTTGTAAGGAGGGATCCCACCATCCACACCTGAAACTCCGAGTGCTTGGTGTGGGCATCTCCTTTTGCTAGTTAAATCACAGCAGGCGAGGCCCTTACATGGACATTAATTGCCCAGGTACCTCAAGTGGCCCACCATTGGATGGATTGGTCGACGCCATCTTCACTTCTGGTGTAATTGTGGTAGGGGCTGGAGTGTAGGCGGAGGATAGGCTGCCGCAGGATGTGACCCTGCCATCAAACCCATCTAGAAGTTTAACAACACCAGGTTAAAGTCCAACAGGTTTATTTGGTAGCAAAAGCCACACAAGCTTTCGGAGCCTTAAGCTCCTTCTTCAGGTGAGTGGGAATTCTCCTTCTTCAGGTGAGTGAGAATTCCCGCTCACCTGAAGAAGGAGCTTAAGGCTCTGAAAGCTTGTGGCTTTTGCTACCAAATAAACCTATTGGACTTTAACCTGATGTTGTTAAACTTCTTACTGTGTTTACCCCAGTCCAACGCCGGCATCTCCACATCATCAAACCCATCAGCAGGGGTGCAATTTTTATTTCATGTTTAAACTGGAAAGAGATAGATGTTCTTTTATCTGGAGTGACGACTTGGAAAAAATTCAGGGAACATTGCATTACAAAAGACCATCTGAGACAGAATTTAATTCAGGAGATTTGATGTACTGTAAAAGAGAGGCTCATAGGGAATGGAAAGGACCTGGTCATGTTCAGAAATGACAATCACTATTAACCTCAATTAATTTCAAAATCTCAATTCTAAACAACTGATAGAGTAAATGAGATGCCACATACCTCAAGTGCTCATGTGTTTTGTGATGTTGGTCCTGAGGATCTGAATACAATCAATCAAGGGCTGGACAGCTATAATTTGAGTGGTCGTGACTCACAGGACACAGAGCTATCATGTTCATAGGCTAATTTCATAGAGTGGACACCCAGGTTTTCTATGCTGAAGAGGGGCTTAGGCTATGTGACAATTATGGGACATCCAGGAAAGGCTACTAGCAAGTTTGAAATGTTAGCTGAATGTTCAGGATGATGGCCCAAGAAGTGGTGTCCATGGATTGGCAGAATGGAGTGACGGAGGAGAGTAAGACAGTACAGTGCAAACACTGATAGTAGGTCCAGAACTGACTCTTGGATCAGAAAATAATCAGTTGCCAGTAGAAGACCCTTCGATAGCACAAGATGACGATCTTGCAGTCATTCTTCTGATATGTCTAAAAGTGCAAGGAGAGAGTGCAATAGATTACACAATTAAATAAAGATTACAGAATTGTTGCAGAACATAACTAGAAGCAGAAGTTTGGTGGCTCTCAAAATTGGCAAAAGCTGATAGCAGTGATGACTTTCTCTGCCAAACAGTCTGGGATTTGAAAAAAAAACTTCAAGGGGTGGGTCCCACAATGTATCACTGGAGGATGGCCTCTGATTCACCCGCCCCCACCAGCAACTTAGTCAGCCGAGGATAATGGTGCCATTTCTTAATGCCGGGGCAGTGCCAGAGGGTAGTATCCAAGCAGTGCCTGGGTAGTGCCCAGGCATGACCCTCTCCCCCTGAGCACTGCACTCACATGTCAGCTTAACAATGCGCTCCAGGCCATCCACCCATCTTCCAAACTCTATCACCTTCAACTCATGTTCTTGCTGAGCTACACTGGATGCTGTTTCACTAAAACTTCTGTTTTAAAGATCTCGTTCTCTTTACATCCCTCCACAAACTCATGCCTGACTAGCTTTGTAACGTCATCCAGCCCTACAACCCTCCTGGAGATCTCTGTTGCACCAAATCTGGCCTCTTGTGTTTCTCACCTTCATTTTGCCCCGCCATTTTTTTGCTGTGCCTTCAGCTGTCAAGATGCCAATCTCTGGAATTCCTCTCCCAAATCTCTTCATTTTTTTTAAGACTCTTGTTAAAACACTTCTCTTTGATCCTAAAAGCTTCATCTTTGGCTCAGCACTGATTATTGGCAATAGCAGGTGCTGCATGACCCTGAGTGTTTCCATCATTTTTACTTACCCTGTTTCACTGGCTCACAAACAAAACATTTGAGGGAGAGTTGGTAGGAGTAATGTTGGAAGCATTCAGCTCAGTATTGAGATGCTGCATCTTTAATGTTTCAGCCTCTCAAGAATTAAAAAAAAACAGAGGCTGTTTTTGGAGAAGTGATCATGGGGGTGATGGCTTCTGAATCTCTTGTTTAGACTTTGAAATTAATGAATTATGTCTTAATATGAAGAACCCCATTCTGGAAATTAAATGCGATGTCAATTCTTGTGATGTTGTAAGATACGACCTTTTCTTCTGGCAGTGTGAATTAAATAGCTTGTTGTCAATGTATGGAATTTTAAAATATATTTCTGATTTATGTGTGTAAAATGTTTTCCTGCCCATTTCTTCTGTTGTTAACCATAGAAATGCTCGATATTCATCTGTTTATTTTTTAATTCATACATTTGTAAGTTCTTCATAGTTTGGATTTCACAGTAAGAACTTTTTTTCAAAATAAAAGTTAAACTTTTAGTTCAGTCCTTTAACTATGAAAGCATAGAGTAGTGCATGGGGAGGGACAATGTGACCTGCAGCATGTCTGGACTAGTGTGGCCACACCTCATCACTCACTTATGAATCAACTCACAGGGCACATTTCTTGAGGCTTAGAGAATTAGGAATTCGTCCTTTGAAGATATTGTGCAATGCTTTTCCTACAATGTTTCATCTTTCCCAAAACAAATATAAAAATCGCCGTTTTGGAAAAAGACTAACATCACTGGACAACATTTTGGAGAACAGATTTGTTGGCCTGGATTTTGGAGTGGTAATGACAGCAAAACTGCATCATGGGTCACTGCATCATTCCATTGAAACTGACAACAACTCCAGGTATTCTTCTATGAGCAGAATGACACAGAGATCTAGAAGTTGCTATCAGTGATTCTGCTGAATCATAGAAACTATAGAAACCCTACAGTACAGAAAGAGGCCATTTGGCCCATCGAGTCTGCACCAACCACAATCCCACCCAGGCCCTACCCCCATATCCCTACATATTTTACCCGCTAATCCCTCTAATCTACACATCCCAGGACACTAAGGGGCAATTTTAGCATGGCCAATCAACCTAACCCGCATATCTTTGGACTGTGGGAGGAAACCGGAGCACCTGGAGGAAACCGGAGCACCTAGAGGAAACCCACGCAGACACAAGGAGAATGTGCAAACTCCACACACACAGTGACCCAAGCCGGGAATCAAACCCAGTTCGCTGGTGCTGTGAAGCAGCAGTGCTAACCACTGTGCCACCGTGCCGCCCTGAAGGCTGCACTGTTGTGCATTGACAAAAATGTCCACGTTTACATTTCTGGTCTCACTGTATCAATTCTTGAAAAAGTTGGCTGTCTTTCACAGTCACAGCATTGTGAGTTTCTGTCATGGGTTTTCATGAGGTTGTGAGATCTAGAATGTAGGATTTCCTTCTTCCCTTCTGTTACCACTTTCCTCATCATTAAGGCATTTGGACTCGAAGCCTGATGCACCTTGACAGTCATCACCATTTTAAACATGGAAGCTAGAAGCAGGAGGAGGCCATTCAGCCCTTCAATCATGCTCTGCCATTCATTATGATCATGGCTGATCATCAAATTCAATATCCCGATCCCCACATCCCCATCCCCCCCGCCATATCTCTTGATCCCTTTAGCCCCAAGAACTATATCTAATTTATTCTTAAAATCACATGACGTTTTGGCCTCAACTACTTTTTGTGGTAGTGAATTCCACACATTCACCACCCTCTGTGTGAAGAAATTTCTCCTTCTGGACTCACCTGCCACTGGGAACATTCTTTCTGAATCTACCCTGACTAACACTGTTAGAATTTTATGAGTTTCTATGAGATCGCACCTCACTCTTCTAAACTCCAGTGAATATAATCCTAACGAACTTAGTCTCTCCTCATATGACAGACCTACCATTCCAGCAATCAGCCTGTTAAACCTTCGCTGTATTCCCTCTATAGCAAGGACATCCTTCCTCAGATAAGGACACCAAAACTGCACACAAGACGCCAAGTGTGGCCTCACCAACGCCCTATACAATTGCATCAAAATGTTCCTATCCCTATACTCAAAACCTCTTGCTATGAAGGCCAACATACTATTTGCCTTCTTTACTGCCTGCTGTACCTGCGCGCTTACTTTCAGTGACTGATGCACGAGGATACCAAGATCTCACTGAGTATCCGCCTCTCTCAATTTACACCCATTCAAGTAATAATCTGTCTTCCTATTATTGCTATCAAAGTGGATAACCTCACATTTATCCACATTATACTGCATCTGCCATGCAGATGCCCACACACTCAGGCTGTCTAAATCATGCTGAACCATCTCTGCATCCTCCTCATAGCTCATCCTCTCACCCAACTTTGTATCATCTGCAAATTTGGAGATACAGTTTCCTCTTCCAAATCATTAATATATAATGTGAACAGTCGTGGTCCTAGCACAGATCCCTGCGGAACCCCAGTAATCACTAACGGCCAATCAGAAAAAGACCCATTTTATGCCAAAAACATTGGTCACAAGTTCCTCCTAACCATTAATGTCAATAATGCCACACTTCAAGAGGAGCTTCAGTGTCTTTGAAGCTTTCTCTTTGACCTTCCATGGAATGCTGACCATTACCGAATTGAGGAGAGGTTGGAGAAACGTGAGGAAAGGTGGCAGAAACTTGAGGGGTTGGAGAAACTTGAGGAGAGGTTGGAGAAACTGAGGAGAGGTTGGAGAAACTGAGGAAAGGTTGGAGAAACTTGGTTTGTTCTCACTGGAACGATGGAGGTTGAGGGGCGACTGGATAGAAGTCTACAAGATTTTGAGAGGCATGGACAGAGTGGATAGTCAGAAGCTTTTTCCCAGGGTGAAAGAGTCAATTACTAGGCGGCACAGGTTTAAAGTGCGAGGGGCAAGCTTTAAAGGAGATGTACGAGGCAGATTTTTTACTCAGAGGGTGGTGGGTGCCTGGAACTCGTTGCCGGCGAAGGTAATGGAAGTGGAAACGGTAGTGACTTTTAAGGGGCATCTTGACAAATACATGAATAGGATGGGAATAGAGGGATATGGTCCCCGGAAGGGTAGGGGGTTTTAGTTAAGCCGGGCAGCATGGTCGGTGCAGGCTTGGAGGGCCGAAGGGCCTGTTCCTGTGCTGTAATTTTCTTTTTTCTTTGTTCTTTGAGAAAACAGGGCCCAGTGTAGAAGTTGTTTTTCAGCCATCCAGACATGGTGTCCCAGTCATCATAGTTGATTTTGCAGGAATTTTCCTGAATGCTTATGGAACTGGCTTCAAGAAGGACATTAGCATTTGTTCAAATATCTACAGCTGCTCTGTACACAAGGAGTTTTGTTGACTGCGGAGGTCTTCGTTGTCAAACGCTCACTACTGTAGTTTATAAAAGGTTGAGCTGGTGCAACTGTTCTAGTGTTGACTCTCCTTGTCATTGGTGGCCTTTTGAGAAATCTATGCTGCTAAGTCAAGTGCTCAACATATTCTACAGGCTCTCCTTCAAATTATATAAGAGGTGGAATATTTGGCTAATCGGCTCTGGATTGATATGACCCGAATGTTTTGGCAACATTCAAGGTATGCAGAGTTGCTGAAATTGCAAGTGACTTGTAAATCTAGTACAGAATGGGCAATGCCACTGACTTTCACACATTCTAGATCTTGTATGCCTATAGTGGCCAATTTAGTTCTGGTACAGAGGTGATAATGTTAGAGTTTCCCATCTGGGCAGTATTTAATACTGACACTAGAGGGTAGTTCATCGGTGATGAGGTAGATAGCCACTGTCAGGTAGATTGTAAACAGTATGGAGGATATCAAAATATCTAGCGTGACACTGGTCGGGTTTTGAAGAAGACTGTTTCAATTCTCCCACACAAGGAGGTTGAATCATAACATCATGAAGCAGTTGCAGTATGTGATGAAACTTCTTGGATATCTAGATCATTGGAGCACAATCGTCAGAGCCTCACAATTAACTGAGTCAATTGTTTTGGTCAGGTTGATGAATGCAATTAAGTATTCCTGATATTGCTGCTGGCATTTTTCTTGGATTTGTCTGACAACAAAGACCAAGTCAGAAGTTTGTCTGGAAGATCTAAAGTCACGCTGCATCTCTGGGTGGATTTCTTCAGCCACACCCCCAAAGTCGGAGAATATGTCAAGATTATGTCTGCAATGGTCAAGAGAGAAATATTTTGATAATTTCCACAGTATAATTTATCTCCCTTCTTGAAGATAGTTACAATTGTCACATCCCTGAAGTTAGAGGTGGGGTGGGATGGGAGCTCGTTTTTCTCCCAAATGCGGAAGATGAATGCAAAGAGTTCTGATGTGAGCAAAAGGCCTTAGATACCACAGCTGGAGTACGATCAGGGCCCACAGGCTTTGTTGTTTTTCATCCATTTAATTGCTTGTTGCAGTTCTCCTATTGATGGTGGTTCACCCATGGATTCTATCACAGGATAATGGGGAATAGCCTGGAGAGCATCAGCTGCCACTGTGAATTCATGGTTGAGTTGTTGAAAATATTATTTCCAACATTGTCAAATGGCATTGTTGTCCTTGAGAAGAGAGACACCATCCTGTGAGCAGAGGGGAATTTGTCATTTTGGCCCTTGTGGCTTCAAAATAATTGTGCATGTCACGGTGGTCAGCGTATTGTTGGGTCTCTCAGGCTCTCTCTTCCCACTGCTCCTTCTTTCCAGATTTGGCTTTGGATGACAGTCTTGAGCAGTTGGAATGCTGCCTTCTTGACTTGCGACCCTGTTTTGCTGGGCAATGAAGGCTGTTTGTTTTACAGGATTGTCTTCAGCATTTCAGCATTGTCTTCATCGAACCAGCCTTGCTGATGATGATACTCAAACCCAATGGTCTGGGCACAGAGTCTAGTACAACTGGCTTTGTTTGTTCCTACTGTTCTGAACTGGAGTTGGATGTGAGACGATTTTCTAGATTGGTTGCGAGCTGCATTTGGAATTCTCTCTTTGCTTGGCTGCGTTAGGGCTGAGACATTGATCATCATCTTGTTGCCTTTTGGGCTATCTAATTCTTGGTACTGGGCAGATGTTCATCATTTATCAAGCAAGTCAGTCATCTGTCCAGGAGGCATCAGTCTCCTGCATGGATCAAGTGGTATAAACATCACTTCTCGAACAATGACATTAATACACGAGGTGCCAGTGTTTTGATCTAGGATGCCTCCATGTGGCTTTGTATTTGTCCTTCTGGCAGAAGAGGGTGTTTGGTATTAAGGGGCCATGCTGAGTGCACTTTCAGCTCAAGGACACCATTTGCATTTGCATTTCCACCCCATGTTTCCAAATGGCTTCTCTCCAGACATCGGAGCCTGGCATAATAAAGGGATAATGCATCATTTTCTGAAATCTGTGCAGTTCAAATTCTCTTTCCACACAGAATCATTGAACATACACTAGAAAAGGAGACCATTTGGTCCACTACATTAGCACCTGCACTTTGAAAAAGCTATCCAATTAGTCCCATTCCTTTCCTTCATTCCCAAAGTCCAATAAATATTTCCCTTTCAAGTACTTATCCAATTCCCTTTTGAAAGTTGCCATTGAATCTGCATCCATCAAACTGTGAGGAAGTACATTCCAGATCATAAGTTGCTTCTTTCCTCATGTCATTTATTAAATATTCATTCTTGGAGTGTAAGCATCATTGGCATTTATTGCCCATCCCTATTTGCCCTTAGGAAGGTGGAGTTGAGTCACCTTAATGAATTGCTGCAGGTGATGTAGTATGATGCACTCACAATGCTGTTAGGGAGGGAATTCCAGGGCTTTGACTCAGTGACAATGAATCATAGAAACCCTACAATGCAGAAGGAGGCCATTCGGCTCATCGGATCCGCACTGACAACAATCCCACCAAGGCCCACTACCCCACACAATCCCCCCCCTACCCCACACATTTACCCCACACAATCCCCCCGCTACCCCACACATTTACCCCACTAATCCCTCTAATCTACACATCCCAGGACACTAAGGGAAATTTTGCATGGCCAATCAACCTAACCCGCACATCTTTGGACAGTGGGAGGAAACTGGAGCACCCGGAGGAAATCCACGCGGACACGGGGAGAACGTGCAAACTCCACACAGACAGTGACTCAAGCCGGGAATCGAACCCAGATCCCTGGAGCTGTGAGGCAGCAGTGCTAACCGCTGTGCCGCCTGTGGCACGGTGACACACGGACAGTGAAGGAACTCCATCCAACATTTTAAATACTTCAGCTAAATCTTCCCAAAATCTCTACTTTTCTAGATTGGCAAGATATCACTCCATAAGCTCATAATAACTAAATGATTTTTGGCTATGAATCGTTCCATTAATCCCTGTTTTGAATGTTTCTCAATATCAGCCACCATGTTAGTGGACCAAAGCTGTTTTTAAAGTTCATCTTTGTCATGTAATTTTTCACTTTATTTCTGTGCCTTTCATGAATTCTATGAACCATGTAATTCCTACAGTGCAGAAGGAGGCTATTCAGCCCATCAGGTCTGCACCATCCCTCCAAAACAGCACTCCACTCAGGCCCATATCCCCACTCTATCCGCAAAATCCCACGCATTGATCATGGCCAGTCCACCTAACCTGCACATCTTTGGACTGTGAGAGGAAACCGGAGCACCCAGAGGAAACCCAGGCAGACACAGGGAGAACATGCAAACTCCACACAAACAGTGACCCCGACGCCAGAATTGAACCCGGGTCCCTAGCACTGAGGCAGCAGTGCCACCCTCCTGATGTTGCTGTTTGTATCATTTAAATAATAAGAGTTCTGAAGAAAATCATCTTTTAAAATATCATGGATTCTGGAAATTATAACTATCCAAAAAATTGTCTTTTATTAGTTGTATCAAATTGTCTTATGCCAGTGTGATTCAGTTATGCACATATTTTCTAGTCTCGTCCTCCTGGCTAATCTGACATGGATCAGTTTGCTAAACACAGTAAGAAGTTTAACAACACCAGGTTAAAGTCCAACAGGTTTATTTGGTAGCAAAAGCCACACAAGCTTTCAGAGCTCCAAGCCCCTTCTTCAGGTGAGTGGGAATTCTGTTCACAAACAGGGCATATAAAGACACAGACTCAATTTGCATGAATAATGGTTGGACCATTATTCAACCATTATATCCAACCATTATTCATATAAATTGAGTCTGTGTCTTTATATGCCCTGTTTGTGAACAGAATTCCCACTCACCTGAAGAAGGGGCTTGGAGCTCCGAAAGCTTGTGTAGCTTTTGCTACCAAATAAACCTGTTGGACTTTAACCTGGTGTTGTTAAACTTCTTACTGTGTTTACCCCAGTCCAACGCCGGCATCTCCACATCAGTTTGCTAAGTCAGAGCAAATGGTTTGTGCTATGACTGTACTGCCTGAACACTTCAATTTTATACACTGGGGCTAAAGTTAATTAAAGTACAACAGCCAAATCTCTTACTCCAATAGGTTAACGTCTTCACACTCAGTAGCCATTATTATGAATCCGAACTTGGCTCGACCAATTGGGAAAGCAAAAAAGCAAATTTCCTCTGCATATGTGCATTGCAGTGGGCAGAAACTTATGGGTTTCCAGGTATTCATGCTTTGGAACTTTATAATTTAAAAATAATTGCTTTGTGAGCCAACATCCTACTCCAGTTACCTCAGGCTGTTTGCAAATGCATTCCTCCACAATAACTCAACACACTTGCAGAATCAGGAATGCAGGCTGTGAATTTATAAGCTTGTGTTATGAAAGCAGATGTAACTCCAATTAATGTTGTAATTTTAAGATCTCGCCTCCACAATCCAGAACTGGTTTAGTATCTTAGCTGTTCGTGTGAAAAAAGAGCTTAGTGCTGTGTTATGCGTGTGTTGTTGCGGACATGAGAGAGAGAAACTGCATTTTATCCTCTCCCCATCTGTCATTAAAGAGAGGTGTTTTGATTTTATTTTAAGAGTAGGCAGTGGCATGTTTACCCAAACCACGGGCAGGATTTTCCAATTCCACCAAAGCCAACCCCCGCCACGTGTTCCCCGGCGGCGGGGCAGGCAAACCATGCAAATTGTTATTGAAGACCTGAAGATCCCATTGACAGCCAATGCCGAGCAGTCTCTGCCGCAGGAAAACCCAGCTAATGCAACAAGGTCAGAGAATAATCAGAAGGCCAGTTGTGAATTAGAAAAATCTGTACCCCTACTGTCCAATTGGATTTCCAGAAAGCAGACCGCTGGATTCTATTGCTTATCCTATTTTCTTTAGCCATAATTTATATTTGTTATGAAATATTTACCCTCTCTATTTTATTCAAGTAAACTTGTTTTACACCCAAAAAAGGAAGCTAAGTAGTCCTTCAATTAGGCTACTGCATTCTATGAGCAGTGCAATACCAACTTAATGCGTGACTATTGAATCATTGTTTCTGTTTGTGCAAAAGTCTTGTTTTTCCAGTTCTATAATGCTGCCTCAGAGTTTATTGTCATTCCAAGTTGCGTTTACTCACGCCTTGTAAATGAAAGAACTACAGACATGATTACAACAGTGACTGTCTTTCTAAAATTACTCCTTTGACTATAAAGCACTTAGATATCCGATGGTTATGAATGTTGCTATATAAAAGGAAGTGATTTTTTGATCAAATAGATTATTGAGTTCTTACTGAAAAACAGAAGATACAGGAAACACTCAGCAGGTTTGTCAGCCTCTGTGGAGAGGACAATTGAAATATGGTTTCAGGTAGCACTTAATAAGAACTGGAAAGAATGAAGAGTATTTAACAGGAAGAGAACAAAACATACACAGACACACATACACACGCACACACACACACACACACAGATACACACACACACATATATACACACACACACACACATATACACACACACACATATACACACACACACCACACACACGCACACACACACACATATACAAACACACATATACACACACACACACATATACACACACACACCACACACATACACACACACACACGCACGCGCACACACGCACACGCACACGCACACACACACACACACACGCACACACACACACGTACCACTTTCTGCTTTTCTTTCCAATTTCCAGTATTTACAATCTTTTGATTTTATTTACATTGAATCCTGTGCTATTTGCTCTGAAATAGATGAACAACATTTAGATTTTTTGCCTGATATTGTGGTTTCAAATGTCTAAAGGCTACAGAGATTGGTTGAGTGGTCAAGAACATGGCTGAATGCAGTGTGGCGTGCGAAATGTTTCAATGTGGTAGGAATTCCTTTTTAAAAGACAGTATTTTTGAATATAGAGTGACCTGGAAATATTTGCATTCAGAACAACCTCATTGCTGTACATGAAGAACAGAAAGTTAACATGCATTTAAACTGAGCAATTACCAAGGCATATGTTAGCTTTTGTTACAAAGGGATTGAAATACGAGTGTAAAGATGTCTTACTACAATCACAAATGGTATTGATGAGGTCACACCTAGAATACTGGGTGCCGTTTGAGTCCTTTTAGAACAGAGACTTAGGGCTGGATTTTATAGGGCGTTATCCAGCCCAACCCACATGATTCCAACAGCTACTCCACAGCAATTTAAATCTAGGAGCAGTATTAGTTGCTTTAAGGCGAGACTTCTGTCTCTTTCATGGGTGGAAGTCCCACCTTAGAGAGCAGTTGGCCAATCAGATTTTTTTCAGAACTTCATTCAAGGGACGTGGGCATCGCTAGCTTGGTCAACACAGGCCCGCAGCAGTTCTCCAACATAGCAGCACAACTCCCAACATAATTTAGAGGCCCCTTAATACCACCCCTCACCAGACCATTTGGTTAACCCCCCAACCACTGAATGCCTGACATCTGCTTGCACCCCCATGCACCACCCACATAGCCACTGACTCAATATGCACCAATGTTGTCTCCACTAAATCCTGCAAATCCACTGGCAGGACTAGGTGTACCAACTTGAAAGTCTTCTCCCAAGTCAATGTCCCCAGTATTGAAGCACTGGTCATGCTCGACCAGCTGCGATAGGTGGGCCACATTGCTCGCATGCCCAACACAAGACTCCCGAAACAAGTGCTCTACGCTACTTGCTCTACAATGCTCCAATAAAACCCTGAATTCAAACACACCATTATTGATACTAAAAAACCTACTCCAGTGCAAAGAAATGTAATCCTTTCAGTGCCTACTAGGTTTGTAAACAAACAAAAAACCATGTTAAAGGCAAATTCTCTTATTATGGCCTCTTAAAAGTTTCAACTATTCTTGTATCAATAGATCACCTGCTGAACTGAAGCCATTAGTAGCTTTGAAACCCAGCCAAGCATTCATAATTCCTATGGCCATCATAATAAAGGTTTCCAGCTACATTTGAAACTGAAGGCACGGCATGGTGTCACATTTCCATTGCTAGGCAGAGTACCAGCCAATCAATGGAGGGGAACTTTCAAAAGCAGCATTTTTAACAGCAAGAGCTATCAGTTCATTTCAACTGTCAATTGCTAAAACATGACAACAAAGGCTAACAGGACACCGTTTTCACATTTTTAATGTATTTTAGCACATGTAACATTGGAAAAGTACTGTAATGCATGATGGTAATTACACAATGCTGGTCAGTGTAAGGGTCAATTAAACTTGACATGACAGATAGCCATGATGAACCACTGCATTAGAAACACATCTATATTAGAATATGACATCTGATAGTGACATTTGAAGAGTTTTTTCAGACTATTGCTGATGCCTCAGCGTGCTTCCCCCACTCATCAGAATTCTCTAAGGAGGTGCATTTTTAGGGCTTACAAAACCTGCACTAACTCACAAAAATAGTGTACGAGAAGAAATACTGTGATCCTCACAACAGGGATCCCCGCATTCCAAAGAGGTGGTTTGTGTGTTTGTACCTAAAAAATATGGGGCTAAATCTTACCAAAAAATGTCTCTCCAGATCTTACGGCACTCTCAAAAAAACAAGGCAGTGGCAGGGAAGTGTTTCATGCCGTCACACTGGGGGACGGGACTTCAACCCACTGGTAAAATCCAGTTGCACAAAGATCCCAACACCATCTTTAAAGCACGTCCCGATCATAACTTGAGTAAACCTCCCCCCCCCCCCCACCCCCCCCACCCCCACAGCTCACCACAGAGGTCTCAGGGACCCCCCCCCCCCCCGGCCACGATCATCGGCCTCTTCTTCCCCCCACACTCTGAGCCGGCGCCCACATCTCACCCCCACCGGGGTGTGAACAGCTGGACAATTCCAACCTACATGTCTGCTACGCACCAGTTCCAAATTTTAAATTTTGAATATTGTAATGAAGGTTACCACTTTGTATGAGCTGATAACAGAATAGGTGATAGAGTGCAGGAAACTGGCAGAGCTTCAGGTGGTAGCAGAAGGATATAAAAAAAATAGAAGAGCAATTGGTGTATATATACATTTTGAGTTGCAAATGTTAAACATCTAATATCTTGGCTTGGGCCGGAGTGTTGGCTTCAGTTATCAGCTGGATTACCTCTCAGTAGAACCAAAAAAGTGGTTCATTGTGACAGTGGAATAGCTTCAGTCTGTAAGTGAGCTATCAAATGCCAAGGCAGTTCATCAGAAGCTACAATGTGACCCTCAATGGATTGTATTTGACAATGGTTGGCAGGGTAATTGGGAGGGAGGATATGGATTGTGATTGGAGATTAAGCACTGAAATGTTAGAGATTGTGGAGTATCAATAAAGAAAACAAACACTGGTTATTTATTTCACAAGCTACAAAGAAAGGAAAAGTTTGAATAAACGTGAGAAAGAACAAAATTTCCGACACTTGATATAGGCCGCAGTTCACCCGGATTGGGACTAAGAGCCCTCGCCAGCGGGAAAACTGAAGTGTTTCCTGCTGATACTGCCAGCGTCCAGTAGCTGGGATTCACTCGTCTTAAAAATGCAAATGAGGCCATCCGGAGAAATCCGCCAGCCAGCCCCGCTGTTCAGAGATTGAGGCGCCATTTTTAAAGAGATGCGATGGGAAATGTGGCGTTTAAAGTGACCGTCAACATTTTCACAGCGACAGGCAGGAATGAAGATGTTGATCATAGAGCTGCCTGAAATCACAGTGCCAGGGGTGAACTTCATGTCTACCAGGGCTAGAAGGGGCAGGCCAGCCACGAGATCCCAAGGCAGAGCGGTGAAGTCAATCAGTTGCCCTCAGCCCGAATCTCCAGGACCCTTGGGGGACCAGTTGCCACACCAGTGGGTGTGGGCACTGCCAAGGAGCATTGCCTTAACAGGGGCCTGAGTAGGGGTTTGAGGTAGGAGGGGGACTCCTTAGAGTTTGAGGGGGGAAGGTCTGAGTGAGGTCAGAGGAGGAGGGAAGGATCGCCTTCATGCCTGTGTGGTGGGGGTGACTCATTATTTGAATGGTGGGGGTAGGATGCGCTTCTTTGCTGAGGGGTTGGTGGTGCTCCCTGGGACCCTCAGGGTCTAGCACACCATGCCCAGGCTGATCATTACCAGCATAAAGCCTGCCGGAGCATTTCCTGCTGGAGAGGCGGATGAATGGAGGGGGACCAGTGAATGGGCCGTCAAACTCATTGTAATACAATTAGTGGGTTTGCATAATTATCCCGCCTGGCAGAAATCCCAATTTTTGGCCAATGCCCCATTCAGCGGGACGCCGGGATTCCCGCTGACCATCTGATGAGGGTAGTGTATCTCCCCCCCACCCCAATCTGATGCTTAGTGTAGTAAATACCAAACTCTTCAATTTGCTTCGGAAATAGAGGAAATAATGGGGGAAAAATGGAAGGTAAAATAAGCTAACGTGAAGTCTGGTGGAGACCAGAGTGTCACTGTAGACTCGGGGAATTTTACAGTAACTTCATTGCAGTGCTAATGTAAGCCTACTTGTGACTAATAAATAAACTTAAGTTTTTTTTAACAACCTTCCTTCCAAAGCAGTCACCTGCATAATTCTATATAGCAACTGGAGAAAGTTCCAGAAATTACTAAAAATGTGATGTTGAACATTTCTAACTTGGAGCATACTGAAAATTTAAAGGTTTCTTAATTACAGCCTAATTATATAATTTTGCATTTGTTCATACTTATTGAAGGAATATATATTGACAAGTTTATTCTTGTTTGGAGAGAAGTGCATTAATTTAATCCCTGTGATGTTGCAAGCAAATGATGGGTGTCAATAGAATATTATGTCTTTTTTATTTCCCAATACTTTTCAGAATGATGATGTCCTTTCATATTGTGTTATAGAAGGTAGTTCAGCATCTTTATCCATGAGGACCAGATTTTATTCCCTTCCCTTATTAGTCCGACCAAAATGCATTACCTCACAATTTTCAGGGTTAAATTTAATTTGCCATTGTTCTGCCCATCTGCCCAGCCCGTCTATATCATCCTGTAATTGCTCCTCACTATTTACCACACCACCCATTCTTGTGTCATCTGCGAACTTATTGATCATATACCTCCAAACATTCACGTCCAGATCATTACACTACAAACAACAAGGGACCCAGCACCGATCCCTCCGGTACACTACTGGACACAGGCTTCCAGTCACGAAAATAACCTTCGACCGTTACCTGCTTCCTCCCACTAAGCCAATTTTGGATCCAGTTTGCTAAACTGTGCTGTCACCCTCGACGCTGACAATAGTAGATAAAATCACCCTTACCTTCTAGAATCACGGTTGACAGCAATGTTTTTGAACCAAACTGTTCCATTTTTGAGTTTGCGCCTGACTGTGGAGTTATAGTAGTTATACCGAGAGGGTTAAAACAAAAAGCACAGAACTGAATTCTGATTTCCTTTCTAACCACTTTTATATATTCAGTCATGACCTTGAATACACACAAAATTTCCACAGCCAAACAGATATCAAATTGTGCCTGTGGTAAATCTAAAATCAGTGCGTATTACATTCATGGTTTCATTTTGTTGCCTTCTCAATGTTAGGTTGATGATACTGATACGTGATGTAAATGAAATGGTAACAAGTAACACATTGTGTTGAACTGTGATTAGTTAACACAAGCGTGGATCTATAGTTAGTGCAGTGCAGTGATTGATTCAGTTCACAGGTGTGTCTGTTCAAAGTTGTTTGTGTAGGTCAGTGTTGACATTCGTTTGCTAATGGAAGTTTTCTGCACCAGCCTCGGTTTGACTCCACCCTCAGCTGGGAAGTGCCTTTGCCATTACTCAGTAGAGCAGATTGCAGAGAGTCGACAATGATAACTACAGCTTCCTATAACATCTGCTGTGCCTGCTCATTCAGTATTTGTGCGTACCTGCCATGAGAACTATCAAGGAAGCATGAGGGCTGGTACTGAATGCTGTTCTTGCCGGTGCTGTATTAAAAGGATCCTGGCAAAGTGTTACTGTTGCTGTTGGAGCTGTAGAGGTCAGTTATTTGCACTTTATTTTTTGGGAACCAGCAATGAAAGCTGTGATTGTTCAGGAACTGAGCAGCTTTTTCCAAAGTAAACTTATATTTTAGTGTATCTGGAAACATAAAAGCTTTTTGTCAAATGTTTTTTAAAATGTCTGGAAAAAGAATATCTCTTGTGGTCCCTTTGTGCTGATCAAGCCCTTTATATTGTATATGGGGTTACCTTGCGGTAGAACTATACAATAAAACCCATAATTTATCAATGCACAATGGGTATTATTCTAAGAAATTCTATTAAGTTGATGAAAATCTGGACAGGATCTCAGGCAATTCTCTTTTAAAGGATAGTTACATATTTAAAACTTTGCATGTTCCAAAAATAAATTGCCTACACATAAAATATTTCATATGTATTGGTGAGAGATTATGTGTAAAGAATGCATGGTTTTAAAGTCTCTGAATATGTGGAGGTTTAAAACTTAGGTTATGTTGAAGTTTCAGTGTCTTTATCTTTCCAAAGATTGGTTTAAGCTATTGCAGCAGCAAGTTTCATAGTAAATTCACTGTGAAGCATTGTTGTAATTTTTGAATTGCTTGTACTTGGGGGTGGCAACAATATAGGTTAACTTTGTTCTTACAAACTAACTTTCCCATGGGAGGAGCTGGAATGTATGAGAGCATTGCGCTAATGCCCAATAGAGAGTCATTTAACTTTGTGTCTTCTGCAATTGGGTGTTCTTGTAAGCTGAAACTTCCAGAATAAAACTGCATTGTTATAAGTAACAACATGACCTGTGAACATTTCTTTCTGTTGTCAGGACAACTTCAAAAGCCTTTTTAATAACTGAGGACCTATGGCCCTTACCTAATTATTTGGCTTCATTTTGGGTTCCTTAAGTAATCTTTCTCTCGATTGAATTAAACAGACGTTTTTGCTGAAGGGAGTAACTTTGTTTTTTCTGTATCACAAGATACAAATTAACACCAGGGCTTGTAACTTTTTCATATGTTGTGTGAATCAGGGGTGCTCAAACCTTTGGCTTCTCAGGCCCCTTCCCTTATTATAAAAATTCCATGGACTTCTGTAACGCCAGTACTTTTTTCTGTGTAGAAATTAGTTACACAATGAAACGCATTGTTTTTGTTTTACTTAAAAGGAAACTTATTATTCATGTTTGTTTTCAAATCACTCCATGGCCTTGCCCCTCCCTGTATCTGTGACCTCCTCCAGCCCCTACAGCCCACAGATCTCTGCGTTCCTCCAATCCTTGACTCCTGTGCATCCAAGATTTTCATCGCTACATCTTTGATGTCTGCACTTTTAGTTCCAAGTTCTCAAAGGGTGGTCCGTAAGGATCCTCCTGGTGGTCCATCAGCTAAATAAAATGCAAGACCACAGCTGAGACCGTACGGGAAAACAAGCAGACTACTTTGCATGACATCACATAACTACATTGACTCTGATGTTCATGGCATGATTTGTCATAAGCCTGCGCAACTGCCATGTTGTTTTATAAGCAAAATTAATGTTACCGTAACAACTGCAAGGTTGGACTTTCAGCACATGTGAAGCAGAAAACAAGAAGGCCAACTGGTCAAGACATGAGCTGTCCAGCTTGGAGCTGAACATCATGATGCGCGATTAATTCACTCGGGAGGCTAGATCGTACCCGGGAATAAAGGCTTTTATTCGCAACAAGAATAGAGCATACTGCTTAACAATACAATCCCAGACTAAAGGGTCACTAGGAAGTGCAGTGACCTTTATACTCCTATAGGAAGGCGGAGCCAACCGGAGTGTACCACAGAACAATGCCAACAGGTGGAACACCCCAACCCTAACCCCAACAGTAACAAGAGTAACATATGTACAAGTACCCATAGTGATAACCATCTATGGTTCAGTACCCATAGTAGTAACCATCTATGGTTCACCACATTCACCCCTCCTTTAAAAACAAAGGCTGGTGGGGCAAAAAAACAGTACGAACTGTCCATATATTCACAAGTTCAGTCGTATCGGAGGTCTGCACCGTCTCTGCGACCTCCGCAGCACTGGCGGTAGTGCCGGTTCTGGTGACCATGGTGTCCCTCTCTCCAAGGTGGTGTCCAGTGACTCCTCCAGTTCCTCACGCACGGGTGGACTTCGAGGTGGCGACAATCTCCTGGACTCAGGCAAGCTGTACACGGGAGTAAGAGGATTAAGTGGAGGTCCCGATACTGCCCACGCGGTGTCAGGAGGGGAGAGAATGGGCAAAGGAACCCTAACCAGGGGTGCGGGAGCGACAGGGGTTTCCAGGTCCCCTGCAGGCGCCAGATCTCGGATAGAGACCGTGTCCTCTCGCCCGTCAGGATATGCTACATAGGCATATTGAGGGTTGGCGTGCAGGAGATGGACCTGTTCAACCAAAGGGTCGGACTTGCGGGCCCTAACATGCCGCCGCAGGAGGACAGGTCCTGAGTACGTCAACCAAGACGGCAGTGAGGTCCCAGAGGAAGACTTCCTAGGGAAGGTAAACATCCGCTCATGTGGGGTAGCATTGGTTGCCGTACACAGGAGGGACCGGATTGAATGGAGCGCATCAGAAAGTACCTCTTGCCAACGGGAGACTGGAAGACCCCTAGACCTTAACGCCAGTAAGACAGCCTTCCAGACTGTAGCGTTTTCTCTTTCGACCTGCCCGTTACCCCTGGGGTTGTAACTCGTAGTCCTACTTGAGGCAATTCCTTTAGAGAGCAGGTATTGCCTCAAGTCGTCGCTCATAAACGACGAACCCCTATCACTGTGGATATAACTGGGGTAGCCGAACAGGGTAAAAAGACTCCGCAGGGCTTTGATGACCGTGGCAGCGGACATGTCAGAACAGGGAATGGCAAAAGGGAATCGGGAGTACTCGTCAACCACGTTGAGGAAATGCACATTCCGATCTGTCGAAGGAAGGGGGCCCTTGAAATCAACACTCAGTCGTTCAAAAGGGCAAGTGGCCTTAATGAGGTGTGCCCTGTCAGGTCGGTAGAAGTGCGGCTTGCATTCAGCACATACCTGGCAGCTTTGAGTTATCGACCTGACATCCTCTATGGAGTAGGGCAGATTCCGGGCCTTTACAAAACGGAAGAGCCGAGTGATCCCCGGATGGCAGAGATCATTGTGGAGGGCCTGTAGCCAGTCCTCCTGCACACTGGCACATGTTCCATGCAACAGGGCATCTGAGGGCTCATTGAGCTTCCCCGGACGGTACATGATATCATAGTTGTAGGTGGAGAGTTCGATTCTCCACCTCAAGATATTATCATTCTTAATTTTTCCCCTTAACATGTTGTTGAACATGAATGCCACGGACCGCTTGTCCGTGAGCAGGGTAAATCGTTTTCCAGCCAAATAATGGCGCCAATGCCGTACGGCCTCCACAATGGCCTGAGCCTCTTTTTCCACAGAGGAGTGCCGAATTTCAGGGCCTTGGAGGGTGCGAGAGAAAAAGGCGACGGGCTTGCCCGCCTGGTTAAGTGTGGCGGCCAGGGCGAAATCAGATGCATCACTCTCCACCTGGAAGGGGATGGACTCATCGACAGCGTGCATCGTGGCTTTCGCGATGTCAGCTTTTATCCCTTCAAAGGCTAAGCGAGCCTCTGCTGCCAGGGGAAAAGAGGTAGATTTTATGAGCGGACGGGCTTTGTCCGCATAATTGGGAACCCACTGTGCGTAATACGAGAAGAAGCCTAAGCATCTTCTCAGTGCTTTGATGCTAGTGGGTAGGGGAAGTTCAAGGAGGGGACGCATACGGTCTGGATCGGGGCCGATTACCCCGTTTTCCACCACGTATCCGAGGATTGCTAGGCGGTGCTTGCTGAATACACACTTCTCCCTGTTATAGGTCAGATTCAGGCGAGACGCAGTGCGTAAAAACTTCAGGAGGTTGGCGTCGTGGTCCTGCTGGTCATGGCCGCAGATAGTGACGTTGTCCAGGTACGGGAAGCCCGTAGCCCGTTTTGGTCCACCATTCGGTCCATCTCATGCTGGAAGACCGAGACCCCATTAGTGACGCCAAAAGGGATCCTTAGGAAGTGGTAGTGACGGCCATCCGCCTCAAAGGCCGTGTATTTTCGGTCCTCTGGGCGAATGGGGAGCTGGTGGTAGGCTGACTTCAAGTCGATGGTGGAGAACACCCAGTACTGCGCAATCTGGTTGACCATGTCAGATATGCGCGGGAGAGGGTACGCGTCCAGCTGCGTGTACCTATTAATGGTCTGACTATAGTCTATGACAATCCGGGGCTTGTCTCCAGTCT
The DNA here is from genome assembly GCF_964213995.1 of Mustelus asterias. NCBI lineage: Eukaryota > Metazoa > Chordata > Chondrichthyes > Carcharhiniformes > Triakidae > Mustelus > Mustelus asterias. Next base: position 50,966,974 of record NC_135814.1, read on the forward strand.
TGACCACCACGACTTGTGCTCTCCATGGGCTAGTGCTAGGTTGAATGATCCCTTCCCTGAGGAGCCGCTGAACCTCAGATCGAATAAAGATCCGATCCTCAGCGCTGTAACGCCTGCTCTTAGTTGCGATGGGCTTGCAGCCTGGCACGAGATTTTCAAATAAAGAAGGCGGGGTAATTTTGAGTGTCGAGAGACTGCACGTGGAGCGCGCTGGGCAATTTGGAGGCTGCTGTTCTCCCACTGAAAATGGAGGGAGTGGCCCATCGTACTGCAGGGTCACACTCCTCAGGTGGACCATAAAGTCTAGCCCCAGGAGTACCGGAGCGCAAAGGTGCGGTAACACGAGGAGCCTGAAGTTCTAATAAACTGTGCCCCGCACCATTAGAGTTACCACGCAGCTCCCAAGAACGGTAACAGATCGGGACCTCGACGCCATAGAGATTGTCTGCCTGACAGTTTGTACGCGGAGAGCGCACCGTTTCACGGTATCCGGATGAATGAAACTCTCCGTGCTCCCGCTGTCAAACAGACAATGTATCAGGCGTCCGTTTACCTCTATGTCCATCATGGACTTGTCGAGTTTGTGAGGCTTGGCCTGGTCCAGGATGATTGACGCCACTAATGGTCGACGATGAGGACCCCTGCTGGTCTTCTGCGGCCGGTGTCGACCAAAATGGCTGCGCCCATGGATTGCACATGGTCGATGGCGTTGAAAGTGGCGGCACCCGCAGGTCGCACGTGTCTTGCGTCGTCGTCCTCAGGAATGGCGGCGCCCGTGAATCGCACGTGGTTGAAGACATCGACGAAGCTGGAGACGAGGAGACAGATCCTGGGGAGTCACACGCAGCACTGCTTGGCTTCGAAGGGGGCTTCGCTCGGCACACTTTAGCATAGTGCCCTTTCTTTCCACAAGCGGAGCAAAATACCGTCCTGGCCGGACATCTCTGGCGAGGGTGCTTCGCCAATCCACAGAAATAGCACCGTGGGCTTCCTGGAGCTGCTGCAGCCGTCAGGTCCGAGGTTGAAAGCACGATCGCGCAGTTCCTGGGAGCCGCTGGGTAGAGTTGAGTCGGTGGCTGTACTTGCCACGAAGTTCCCACGTGGTCGGTGGGGTAAGTTTCAAGACTTCTGGAGGCCATTTCCATCGCATCAGCCAATTCTACCGTCTTAGCTAGGTCCAAGTTACCTTGCTCTAGCAGCCGCAGGCGAATATAGGATGAGCCGATTCCCGCCACGAACGCATCTCGGATCAGATCGTTTGTGTATTGAGTAGCCGACACAGGCTTGCAATTGCAGGCTCTGGCTAGCTGCTGAAGTTCGCGCAGGTACTGTCCCGTCGTTTCGCCGGGCTGCCGCCGTTGAGTGGCTAGTAGGTGACGAGCATGAATCTCGTTTGGCGGTTTATGGTACAGCTTCTTGAGTAATTCGATGGCCTCTTTGTAGTCTTGGGAATCACAGATTGTTGCATACACAGTGTCGCTTACCCTTGCGTGGAGGACCCGCAATCTGTCGGCATCGTTTTGGACTGCTGTTGAGGCGTCGATATAATCCTGGAAACACTTCAACCAATGGTCGAAAGTGTTCGACGCTCCAGCGGCACGCGGATCTAAGGTTAGCCGATCGGGTTTCAGCATCTGCTCCATTTTATTTTTCAGAACAAAATTTGTTGCGAATAAAATTGATGCGCGATTAATTCACTCGGGAGGCTAGATCGTACCCGGGAATAAAGGCTTTTATTCACAACAAGAATAGAGCATACTGCTTAACAATACAATCCCAGACTAAAGGGTCACTAGGAAGTGCAGTGACCTTTATACTCCTATAGGAAGGCAGAGCCAACCGGAGTGTACCACATAACAATGCCAACAGGTGGAACACCCCAACCCTAACCCCAACAGTAACAAGAGTAACATATGTACAAGTACCCATAGTGGTAACCATCTATGGTTCAGTACCCATAGTGGTAACCATCTATGGTTCACCACACATCACCTCATTAGTGTCTTATCAAAAGCAGCACAATTCTTCCCATTAATTCTGATTAGATTTTCAGCAGTGGCGCACAAAAGGGGGTTGGGTAGACCAGAAGTTAGTCCACAGAGTCTTTTGTCCTGCCTAAGTGGTCTGCGGATGGAAAGGTTTTGAGACCCCCGCTTTAGCAGGCTAGTCCCACTGGAATTTCTTAACCCTGAATCTCTTTGCCTCTCTCTATCCCACTCTGTTCTTTTAAAATGTTCCTTAATCACCACCCGCCTCCTCCCACTGCATTTCATCTTTCAGTTATGTGTACTCCTCTTTGGCTCAAAATCAAATTTTGTTTGACAATACATCTGGATGTTTTGTTCAACCATCCTGGTTCCCCTGAATAAATGAAAACTGTTGAGGCAGTGGGAATTCCCAAAATTCCCACATTCTACTGCATACAGCATAGATTTGTTTGGTGACTATTCCGTGGGCGGCACGGTAGCACAGTGGTTAGCACTGCTGCTTCACAGCTCCAGGGACCTGGGTTCGATTCCTGGCTTGGGTCACTGTCTGTGTGGAGTTTGCACATTCTCCTCGTGTCTGTGTGGGTTTCCTCCGTGTACTCCAGTTTCCTCCCACAGTCCAAAGATGTGCGGGTTAGGTTGATTGGCCATGCTAAAAATTGCCCTTAGTGTCCTGAGATGCATAGGTTAGAGGGATTAGTGGGTAAAGATGTAGGGATATGGGGGTAGGGCCTGGGTGGGATTGTGGTCGTTGCAGACTCGATGGGCTGAATGGCCTCTTTCTGTACTGTAGGGTTTCTATGATTGATTTAATGAATAGCAGAACCAGCCCAAAATAGAGGAAACAATTGGGTTAAACCAGTTATGAATTATTCAGCGGGTATAATCTATCATTTTGTGACTGTGAAATTTAACTGGATTGACCCATAATTTATTCCCTCACCTTGAAAAATGTCTGCCTCATTTTGGTCGACCTGTGAGACATTGAACCAAGGTCCTGTCAGCCCCTTCATATGAAAGATCCCATTGCACTGTTTGAATATTTATCCCTAAATCAATATCATTAAAAAAGATAATCCGGTCATTACCACACTGCTATTTGTGGGAGCTCATTTTGTACAAATTTGCTGCCGGTTTCCTACTTTACAGCAGTGTCTAATCTTAAAAGGCACTTTGGGACCTCATGCAGTCATGAATAGTACCAGATAAGTGCAAGTCTTTCTTTCTAATAGAATTTAAATTATCTTGAATTTCTTGAAGATTTTCTTCCCTGGTTTGTAAAATCTTCCCTCTTGTACCCTGAGTTCTCTGATTAAAGCTACTCTTTCTCTGGAAAAATCGGGTCACTGTGAGTGATACGAGCTCCAGACAATCTGATCACCACCTCTGTCAATGTGAGTGTCAGACACTCACCAGGAGCTTCCCTACTGGCTAGACACTGTGGGAAGGCCTGGTTTACAGGTATCAATTCTGTTGAAAGAGACTTGCATCAGAGCTTGCATGTTTAGTTTAAATTTTTATTTTAATTGACAATTATCTTTGTCCTGTTGACTCGGTGACGTGTTTTGGGGAAACACTTGAAACCTTCTCGCGGTCCAGAGAACCAGAGTGTAGAGCAGTGGTGGGCAATCTGCAGCCCAGGGGCCACATGCGGCCCTGAGCAGGGTTCTGAGAGTGGCCCAAGAGACATTTTGTTGACCGTTGCCCACGGGCAGATTTGTCACATTCTCCTGATTCTCATCCACATAGTTTTTTTACCTACCTGTTTGACTGAATTGATACGCATGTAAAGCAAGGGTAAGTGAAATGAGGTGCCCTATGATTGCGCACAACATTGACTGTGTACTCCTTCTGCATCCAAAGTGTACTCATTATGAAATATTCAGCATGTATTAAATGTATTTAATCTTATTCATTGGGTCATGGTTAGTGAACAGGGCTGATTTCAATCTTGCGGCCCACTGAGATGAAAGAGGGCCTCTCTTGTAGCCCACTCACAAATCTAGTTGCCCATCACTGGTTTAGAGTCCCTGGTGTAAATCATTAAATAATTTGCTGTGCATTTGTTGCCCCCTAAGCCACAACTGAAATTTGGATGTCATTATGAATTATTTGTGGATGTCTAAATATCATATTTAGCTACTGTATTGCTGGGTTAAATGCACCAGCTTCTGACTATAGTTAGGTTCATCAGCAAGGTAACCAGACATGTGGCTGCTTGAATGGCCCATTTAAATACATTCTATTCATGAGATGCCAGCAAGGGAATTTCCCAGTTGGGAATTTATATTACACCTTCGTTAGTTAAAGACTAGCTGTACCTACTGATTTAGATTGATGAAATCGAGGAAGTTTCTTCACAGGAAAAACAGTAAAAGCAGGTCTTGAAATCCGGCAGGGTAAATATGGCTCGATTATTTATTTCTGTTCTGTTTAAAATTGTACAGGACAACTTCAAAATTGAATAAAAATAAAAGATGTGGTGAAAGAGAAAAGAAAAACTTTCAGTTATGTAGCAATTTCCACAATGTCCAGGCATCTCAAATCGCAAATGAAGCACTTTTGAAGTGTTGTCACTGTTATAAGATAGGAAATACAGCAGCCAAATTATGCACAGCAAGCTCCCACAAGCTGCAATGTGATAGTGACCAGATAATCTGACTTTTGCAATGTTGATTGAGGTATAACTATTTGCCAGGACACCAGGGCTAACTTCGTTGCTCTTTTTTGAATAGTGCCATGGGATATTTTGTGTCCCATTTGAGAGGGTCACAGGTTTAAGTCTTATCTGAGAAACGACGCCTCCGACAGTGTTAGAGTGTTAGCCTGGATCTTTGTGTTCAGATCCTTGAGTGGGGTTTGGACCTGGAACCTTGCAACTCGGAAGCAAGGGCTTTTCAGCCTGGGAAGGAATTATCTTGGAGCTGATCATATTAAGTATGTAATGCTGTTAATGGTTAACCCTTGGATATTCCATTCAATTCAAATTTGGAAATAGGATTAGGACTCGGGAGCATGGGTTCAAAGTCATAAAAAAGTAATAAACTGATATCAGAAAATTTATCTTCGCAAAACAAGTGATCAATATGTGGGAAAAATTCTAGATGGAGTAGTGGGGGCACAAACCCTGGAATTGTTGAGATAAATTACACAAGGATCGCTCACAAGGATGGATGAACTATGCTTTCCTCGTCTGTAATTATCTAGTGACGTTATTGCTACAATTCCAGACTCTGTCCCGGTTACATTGTAGGCGGATCCGAGAGTAATAGTGGCACCACACAAACAATTGTCCAATTGCCCCAAAGTGATTGTCAAAATGTTGTCTCTTCTCATACCTCTTCCCAGAGGGTGGTCACTGCTGGTCAACTGTGGAAAAAAACTTGATGGCTTCTACCCCCAATCCAGGCTTTTCCCAATCACTTTAGAAATCATAGAAACCCTACAGTGCAGAAGGAGGCCATTCGGCCCATCGAGTCTGCACCGACCACAATCCCACCCAGGGCCTACCCCCACATATTTTACCCGCTAATCCCTCTAACCTACACATCCCAGGACTCTAAGGGGCAATTTTTTTTTTTAACCTGGCCAATCAACCTAACCCGCACATCTTTGGACTGTGGGAGGAAACCGGAGCACCCGGAGGAAACCCACACAGACACGAGGAGAATGTGCAAACTCCACACAGACAGTGACCCGAGCCGGGAATCAAACCCAGGACCCTGGAGCTGTGAAGCAGCAGTGCTAACCACTGTGCTACCGTGCCGCCCGAGTTTACCTGTAGTTACGCAGGCACATGAAACACCATCTGCATTTTCAACAGTAGCAATACCACTTGCTCACCATGTCACTCTAGAACTGAGCTTGGGGTAGCTGCCACTCGCAGTGCTCTCTAAGAGGGGTAAGGAAATAGCCAAATCAGCAACACGGTTTCAACATTCTCACCATAGTGTTATTTTCCAACCTGTTCTATCACAGATGAAATGCTTGCCTCATGTTTTGTAAGTTAGGCACTTTCTAGACACTCGCAAACAGCAAATAAGATCATGTCTAAGTGATTTTGGAATTAGCTTTGGGTGTGTTCTGTGTCATTACCTACTTAGGTCAGCTGCGAACTGGAATTGTTTTGGAGCGTGGAGTACTCCCAAGGTTACTTGCTAACACTGCAGTTCTTGAGAAAAGTTTCACCAGCGGAGCTTATGCATAAATTTGCCTCACTCGGGTGTGTGCTGCAGCTGTTAAAAGCACTGCTCTGAGCTCTGTTGCTCGTAATGCATAAAATAATGGAATTAGCATCCAACGCAAGATCATCCCGCCTGAGGAAGATCATTTGGGCCAGTTTAATTTATCCTTCCTTAGAGACCCCAGATTACCCATTGCAGCACCTAATTATTTCTGAAATAAGTGCAGTTTTCATCTGTTACTTTGTTATCTCTGTTCTTTGTGTAAAGAAAAAGAACAACATGCTCTTGTATACGCTCCAGAATGGCTCACAGGAATATTATCTGACAAAAATTTGATATTGAGCAACGTAAAACTTATATCAGGACAGATGGCCAAATGCTTGATCAAAGAGGTAGGTTTTAAGGAGTGACTTAAAAGAGAAAAGTAGGGTGGAGAGCCAGAGAGAGGTTTGTGATGGGAATTGCAGGGTGCGATCTTGCTAGCTGTTCACACCACACTCCCATTGCAGCGAGTTCAGGGAATTTGGCGCCCAGCCAAATCTCCATTCACTGTAGCGAGATGGGAAAATCCCACCAGCGTGAATGGTGGTAATATTCCGGCTGCAGAATTTAGGTCCGAGACAGCTAAAGAGAGCAAGTCAAAGCAGGGGATGTACAAGAGACTAGAATTGAAGGAGCATGACTATCTCTGAGGATTGTGCGGCTCAAGGGGCCAGATGTAGTTTTTTGAAAATGAGAATTTAAAAACCAACGTGTGGCTTAAGTGCGTGCAAATGTAGAATAGCAAGTGCAGGGGTGATGGATGAACAGGATTTGGTTCATGTTGGAATATGGGTAGCAGAGTTTTGGATGAGTTTAGGTTTATGCAGGGTGGACAGTGGGAGGCCAGCCAAAAGTGCATTGGGATAGTCAAATCTAGAGGTGACAAACAGCAAGGATGAACTTTCAGCAGCAGATGAGCTGAGGCAGGAGCTGAGTTGGAGTGAAAATAGGCATTCTTAGTGAAAGCATAGATATGTATTCGGAAGCCTATCTTTGGGTCAGTTATGATACCAAAGTTACGAACAGCCTATTTCAACTTCAGATAGTTCTCGGGGAGAGGACAGGGTTTATGAGTAGGGAACGGGGTTTTACTGGAGACTGGAAGGAATGGCTTTGGTCTGAATGGTATTTAGTTGGAGGAAATTTCTATTAATCCAGTTGGATAAGGAGTCTGACAACTCGGTTATAGTGGAGGCTTTGAGAGGCATGGTGGTAATGTAGAGTTGGATGTTGTCAGCGACCTGTGCAACCCTGATGCTGGGTATTTGAATGATGTCACCAAATAGATGAAAAATAGGACAGGGCAAGGTTGGATCCTTGGGGGACACCTAGAGGACAGTGCACAGGGATGGACAGAGAAGCGTGGCAACTAATTTTCTGGCTATAACTGGATAGGTGGGACTAGAAGCAGATGAATACAACCCTACCCAGCTGAACAGCAGAGGAAAGGTATTAGAGGAAAGTGATGTGATCAGCTTTGTCAAAGATTGCAGGCAGGCTGAGAGGATGAGCAAAAATGTTTACCTCATCAGAGCCACATAAGGTGTCATTTGTGACTTTGACAAGAGCGATTTCAGTATTGTGCAGGACTTTGTAATGGAAAGAGAGGTTGGAGATGAGCTGATGGTTTGCAAGGATGGAGGGGGCTCAAGACAGAAGCCAGAGGGTGGTTGTAGAGAGTTGTTTTTCAAACTGAAGGCCTGTGACCAGCGGTGTGCCTCAGGAATCAGTGCTGGGCCCACTGTTATTTGTCATTTATATTAATGATTTGGATGAGAATATAGGGGGCATGGTTAGTAAGTTTGCAGATGACACCAAGATTGGTGGCATGGTGGACAGTGAGGAAGGTTATCTCCAATTGCAGCGGGATCTTGATCAATTGGGCCAGTGGGCTGACGAATGGCAGATGGAGTTTAATTTAGACAAATGTGAGGTAATGCATTTTAGTAGATTGAACCAGGCCAGGACTTACTCAGTTAATGGTAGGGCGTTGGGGAGAGTTACAGAACAAAGAGATCTAGGGGTACATGTTCATAGCTCCTTGAAAGTGGAGTCACAGGTGGACAGAGTGGTGAAGAAGGCATTCGGCATGCTTGGTTTCGTCGATCAGAACATTGGATACTGGAGTTGGGCCGTCTTGTTGAAGTTGTACAAGACATTGGTAAGGCCACACTTGGAATACCGTGTGCAATTCTGGTCACCCTATTATAGAAAGGATATTATTAAACTAGAAAGAGTGCAGAATAGATTTACTAGGATGCTACTGGGGCTGAATAGACTGGGACTTTTTTCTCTAGAGCAGAGGAGGCTGAGGGGTGACCTTGTGGAGGTCTATAAAATAATGTGGGGCATAGACAAGGTGGATGGTCAATATCTTTTCCCAAAGGTAGGGGAGTCTAAAACTAGAGGGCTTAGGTTTAAGGTGAGAGAGGAAAGATACAAAAGCGTCCAGAGGGGCAATTTTTTCACACAGAGGTTGGTGAGTGTCTGGAACAAGCTGCCAGAGGTAGTAGTAGAGGCGGATACAATTTTATCTTTTAAAAAGCATTTAGATAGTTACATGGGTACGATGGGTATATCGGGATATGGGCCAAATGCGGGCAATTGGGATTAGCTTAGGGTTTTTTTAAAAAAGAATAACGGCGGCATGGACAAGTTGGGCCAAAGGGCCTGTTTCCATGCTGTAAACTTCTATGACTCTATGACTCTAAGACCTTATTTTAAGGCAAAGGGTGATCATGGCATATTTAATGACAAGGGGTACTGTACCCAAAGGGAGAAAACTGTTAATAATATCAGCTAACGTAGGAACTATGGAGGGAAGTGGCAGGGACGGGAATGATATTTGGCAGTTTGGTGGGAATAGGGTCGAAGGAACAAGAGGATAGTCTTATGGACAAGATTTGTTTGGAGCGAAGAAGAGGACCGATAAGAAAGAAGCGAGTTCAGGGCTAGGGGAGGAGGAGCCTTAAAGGAAATTTGGACAGGTGGCCTGGTTGAAAGGAGAGGTGTCGCAGAAGCAGCTGAATGGAGGCGAGAGTGGAAGGGACACGGAAACAAGGTTTAAAAAGATGAGTTGCAATAGAGAAAAGAAAGCAAGGGGGGCGGGAGGGGGAAGGGGGGCGGGGGGCGGTGGGGGAAAGGGGCGGGGGATGTTATTTTAGCATTCCAGGATAATCCAGAAATATTGCACAGTTTTGGCAAAGCAGATCAGACCTGATGGGATTTAATTGGTCCACCCAGGTTTGCCAGGGAATGACTAAACTAATTATCTGCCAAATACTTTAAGGGTGTGGAGTGTACCAGAGGAATATAAATTAATTGTATTCGATATAAAAGTGGAAAATTGAATCACAAGCTGCTGGCTTCAGGCTTATCCAAGATAGAAGATAATGATCTGAATGAGGACTCGGGATCAGAGGTCTAAATGAGGGCGTGATTGAGTAGATCAGTAACTACAGAAATGATGTGGCAAGGGGTGGGCCAAGGGATAGACAGTTGGGATATTGAATATACGGTTGTAAGCAATGTGGAGGAGAGCTTTTTCTTTTGGAAAAGAGCACAGTAATGGGAGTAAGGATGTGGATGGTAAGTGATGCGAGAAAGTGATCAAAGATGGCCTCATCTGTGATTGACACAATCTGATTTGATTTGATTTATTATTGTCACATGTATTAACATACAGTGAAAAGTATTGTTCCTTGTCCTCTGCAGACAAAGCATATCTTTCATAGAGAAGGAAATGAGTGAGTGCAGAATGTAATGTTACAGTCATAGCTAAGGTGTAGAGAAGGATCAACTTAATGCAAAATAGGCCCAGCAGGGAAGAAGCTGTTCTTGAGTTGGTTGGTACGTGATCTCAGACTTTTGTATCTTTTTCCTGATGGAAGAAGGTGGAAGAGAGAATGTCCGGGGTGCTTAATTATGCTGGCTGCTTTGCCGAGGCAGCGGGAAGTGTAGACAGAGTCAATGGATAGGAGGCTGGTTTGCATGGTGGATTGGGCTACATTCACGACCTTTTGTAGTTTCTTAGAAATCACAGAAATCATAGAAACCCTACAGTGCAGAAGGAGGCCATTCGGCCCATCGAGTCTTCACCGACCACAATCCCACCCAGGACCTACCCCCACATATTTTACCTGCTAGTCCCTCTAACCTACGCATCTCTGGACTCTAAGGGGCAATTTTTAACCTGGCCAATCAACCTAACCCGCACATCTTTGGTCTTGGGCAGAGCAGGAGCCATACCAAGCTGTGATACAGTCGGAAAGAATACTTTCTATGGTGCATCTGGCTAATGAAGCAGGTTCAAGAGGGTGGTCATGAAGAAGGTAGGGAATTTTCCATGGAAGAAGAGACTAATTGAAGGTAAGGCAGTGAACACAGAGCAAAGAGAATTGAGTTGGAGGTAGAAATAACCGTGCGGCACAAAGGCTGAAGGGTGATACAGTGAAGATATCTTGGTGTGAAAATTGTCGTGATGCTTGGGTGGTTGACAGAGAACAAGAATTTTAAATGAAAAGTGGGCAAAGTGGAACAAGATGAGATGCTGAAAGGAGGAGAAGATTCTATAGGAGCAGGGGGACATATCAAAGTGGCATTTGATGCCGAGAGTCATATCTCCACTGTAGCAGTTTGTATAGGCAAGTGGTGAGAGGCATAGCCAGGTGTAGAGACGTCGGGACTTTATGGTCTCGCTCGAGCGAAACCAGAAATCCCCGCCCGAGGTCAACGGACATTTCTGTTGTCCGCCCCTCGTCCACTCTGATTCCATGGCGGGCGAGGCAGTAGAGTTCCGGTGGTCATTTCAGGAAAATGTGTTGTGATCACTCAGCCAGTTCCCCATCAAGGCACGATGATGATGATGATGCAATCATCCATAATACGTTCATGAAGGGCAAGGAATGGCCTTGTACTCAAGTGAACAGATATTTTTAAGGGAGGTGCAGAGAGGGATAGTGATAGCTGATCCTGTGGCAATGCCCACAAGTCTGCATCGCGAGTTGTGAGTAGGACAGAAAGGGGATAGGAAAGATTTTCCCCCAGCAGCCTGCTGGGTGGGAAGGTCGATAAGAGTAGAATTGGGCAGTCGGGGTTGCTGCATGTATGGATGGCAATGAGAAGTAATTTGATGGATCGTTTGGAGTCTGTTAAGAGAGTGCAGAGAAGGAAGGTGCAGTCTTCACTAAGAGGGAAACAAGTGTGTGACAGTTGCAGAGAATAGGAAGATCAAGGGCTCCTGAATAATACAAACTAGCAATCATAAATTTATTTTTTCACTAGTTTGAACTGTACTCTTAAAGTACTGTTCCAGATTTAATTTATTCACTGTTAAATTTTGACATACCTCCGTAAACATCAGCTTGCATGTGCTTCTCTTGCACGTTGAAAAATTTGTTTTCCATTCTTTTCTCATTCGGAATCGATGCGGGGTTAAGGTGAAAACATTTGATCTATCATGGCTTTGCATATGGGCAGACTAAGGCAAATGTTCAGGCTAGAGGCCTGACATGTGCTGCTGCCTTAAAAACAGCAGCCAGAGATAGACCTGTTCAAGCTGTTACCATTCCAGTGGGCGTGGAATCTGTGACCCCATTAATCAACAAGATGGCTGGTCTAATGGCAGCTTCAGAAACTCAAAATCTCTGAAACAGTCCAGCTCCCAAATAAAAAGAAGTCAGCAAAGGAATTGGGCAAGAAAACAGGAGAGAACCTGCAAATCATGCATGAAATTTAACATAAAACTGCTGGCAAAAGTCCACCAGCTCCAAAAGAGAAAAGCCAGGCAAAGATTCAAGGTGCAGTCCACCCCCATCCCATGCCAGCACCATTCCGCATTGAAAGAGAAACAAATTTACCTTTCTGGTGGCTGCTTGTTAAATCACATCCAAATCTGGAAAACGGGAGTGGAGCTGGCATCAGATGCTGCATCCAAAGCATCTTAATTTCCTTAAGGGATCCTAATATGAGCATTCGGGCCCTCATTGGTGTGCGGGAACAAAGTTGAAGATTATGTCCATTCTTTTTCATAGAATAGAATTCATAGGCTCCCTACAGTGTAGAAGGAGGCCATTCAGCCCATCGAACCTGCACCGACAACCATCCCACCCAGTCCCTATCCCTTTAACCTCACAAATTTACCCTGCTTAATTCCCCTGACACTGAAGGGCAATTTAATATGTCCAATTAAACTAACCCGCACATCTTTGGGGTATGGGAGGAAACCGGAGCACCCGGAGAAAACCCTCACAGACACGGGGAGAACGTGCAAATTCCAAATTCTTAAGAAAATCCATACCACTTTCAAATAATGATATTCCTCTTTACCATGTCTTTCAACACAGTGTTAATTCAGTTCGATTGCTGCTACTGAGTAGTTATTTCCCTTAATCTAATACATTTTTTGGGGGATATAAATAAAATCCAATTAAAGGCATTTATTACTATGAAAGATCGGAGAGTTTCAACATTATTTGCAGTTGTCTGCATTTGGGTTATAATAAAACAAGAGTGTCTGTTTCAGCAACAGGTTCTCCGCTTCATTCTACTTTCACTTTTAATTTGCATTGTTCTGGCAATGTCAAAAGAAAAGCAATTGCCGGCAAACCATTTGGGATCTGATCTGATTCTTTTCTTTGAAAAATCCTCACTATATCAGATTGTCTAAAGCTGTCCTGTCAGTGAGCTGTACATGCATGTGATATATAACATGCAGCACATACTCATGAGAATATGCAAGGCCTGCCATTTTTGTCCATTGTTATACAGGCAAATTGATCTTTGCCTGTAAAGAAATGTTATCAAATATTGTTTGATCACTCCTGGCAATTATCTTGGATATTTTGCTATATTAATGGCATATATAATTGCAAATTGTCGTTGATTCATTGGAAACCTTGCTTTTTAAACTGTGCAGTCTGGCAGACTTCAGAATCATTGCTATCACCTGAAAATCTAGACCATTTGCAGTATGAGCAGGAGAAAAAAACAAGGTCAGATTTAAAAGGTTCATTGCCTGTGGAACCAGATTTGGTTCAAATGCATTAAATCTATTATAGGGATGGGGCACCATGGTGTCTATTCTTTATACTGCAGTTAATGTTCCGCAGGGACTGAACTAAGATTGCACAAGTTCGCAACTTTGGTGCTGTATTTGATGCAAGGATGAGTTTCTGACCATGTGTCCACACCATTACTGAGACACACTTATTTTCACCTCTGTAACACAGTCTGAATCCACCTCTGCCTCAGTTCATCTCCTCTCTTGCCGAAACCCTCATCCACGCCTTTGTTACCTCTAGACATGACTATTCCAACACATTCTTTGCTGGCCTTCCAGGTTGTACCCTCTATGAACAGTCCTCATAAGCAACATTTCCTGGGAAATTAAGTACACTCCCTAGGAGCATCACTCCATCCTGGAATCATCCATCTGATCGTGCGTAATTGGGTTCTATTATTATTCATATGGAAAAGGTGACAGGACCTATGATAACCTCAGTGGTGTGGACTTTGCTTGGAGCTGCTATTGCGTCACCACAATAATTTTGCCAAAAGTGCAGCAGAAACCCCATTGACACATGAACGTCTGTGATTTCTGTCATACTCTCAGTGAGGTTCCAGCAGCAGAGCAGGAGCAGCTCTGCAGAAATTTCAGACTCAATTATTTATTAATTAAATTTAATAAATGAATTGAATTCATTTATTAACAATTAATTATTGAATTTTCAGAAAATGTCAAGCTGTTGTAATAGCCACATCCAAACATGAACTGTTAGGTAGTCGCATTATGTGCAAATGTCAATACCCAGAATGTCAAAGTCCATTTAATGGTAGACCAGTTTCAGCTGTGAAAAGATAGGTGATCCCTGTTAGTCTAAGGGCTGGTGCACTGCTGCATAGCAACAAATGGCTGCACTAACATCTAGTGCACACAAAAGACTTGTCACACATTTCTTTTCTACATAATTGTAGAATGCCAGGAATGTATTGAAAATTTTCAACTCTATCAGTTTTGGGGACATCATTTTAAACATTTTGAAAAGAATGTACATGGGCTTGCTTCGATCACTTGTTTTGATCCATGAATACAGGTTATGAAAATTATCCAGCAACTGTACAGATAATGTGTGCACTATAGTGACTGTGATAAATACTGTCAGAATGATTTCTGGCTGTAATTTTTATAATGCTGTTTTTGCAGAACAGTAACTGCTTGCACAACTGCGCAAGTATTTTTTTCCCAAATTGTGTAAATACGTGTGCCATGTTTATTATAATGTTGATTTAACACAATATGGTGGAGGTGTGTGCTCTGCTGAGTGCCTTCTTCATTTGTTTCTTTTTTGTACATCATGTTACCACCTCCAAGCGAATCTTCTCCCTCTGTCTTCAATGGGGACTGTTCCCACTGGGATTAATGGTGCTTCCACCACCCTGTCTTTCCCTTGGCACTTCCTTGTGCAATTGTAAAAGATGAAAGATTTGGTTCTTTACATCCTCCAATACCATTGGTGAGGGCCCTAGCTAGACAGTACTTGCGCGTTTTTCACCCATCAGTATACTGTATTCATTGGTCATAATTAGGGAGACTGAGTACCTCCATTCTGTCCGCAAGTGTAATATTAACCTTGTTGGTCACTGCCTCGACTTGCCATGTCAATTCCAAAAAGATCGTCTAAACAAACTTATTGTTGCCGTCCCTTTAAGGATTGTTGGTTCGACTGCTCCACATCAATGGATGAAACTTAAACGGTGTGTCCTCCACCCACCTGTACCCACATATGTATGTCCCCAGTTTGAAGAAGGTATCTGCCTGAAACAGGTGGGCACATTGACTGCTCATTCTGAATAACAACTGAATTTGGTGGGGGTTATATCAGGAGCAGGAATAGGCAGTGTCACAATCTTCAGGGTGTTATTGCCTATTCCTGCTTGGTGGGGGTGCTCAAAATTGAATCCAGGATGTTTTAAGAGCAATCGGAATAATTTTTAACGTTTACCCCAAAGGAAGAGCTGAAAATGAGTCTGAGTTTTAAGCCTATCAACTCCTCACTCCTAAATCATTGAGGCAATTAGTACAACATATTGTTGCACCTCCTCTGTTGGTTCCCTAATTTGTGAAGTATTGCATTTCCCTCTCTCCCTGACCTCACCAAACAAAAATCTTTTTCGGTGTTTTATGTTGTGAAATCACTTCAACCTGAAGCAGCTCTGCAAAAAGCCAGTGTTGTAGAATGTAAGTGAAAACCCAGAACATCAGCAAGATCAGGGAAAAATCTATATTTGTGCCTGTGTAGCTGTTGAAAAGTCACAATCATGTGAACGTATGAATTAGGAGCAGGAGTAGGCCACTGGGCCCCTCGAGCCTGCTCCGCCATTCAATAAGATCACAGGTTTAAATGTTTCAGTTGTGAGCCTTCGCTGGTACCTCATTGTTATCTTTATACCAATAGACTGTGCATGTAACCAGTGGATAGGCAAGAATACAATTGCATGTGCACATTTTACAAGTGCAAATGGGCACCTGGACATCCAATATGGCAGGTGGGATACAGACACCTATTATGTGCTGCTCACCTTTATGCTAAAGGGAAAAAGGGCTTGTCCAGGGCCTGCACCTGAAACAGGCCTTCCAGGCTGCCTTGTACTCAAATGGCACTGGGCCAGCTATGTTCAGGAAATACATAATCCAACAAAACAGTCACGATTGGACTTAGCACCTAATATTATCTGAATGTGGAGTTATGGGGAGAGGGAGTACCTATTCTGGGTCCACTGCAGTGCTAAAGACCATTGCTAGCCTCAGTCTTCCACCCCCTCCTCCTTTTCCCAAATGTTTCACCCTCACCTCCAATCTTGCGCCCTACTTCAGGACTACCGACAATTCTACCGCCCAAAACAGATATAAATCCTACCAGTCTCATGTGCATGAGGCCTGAAGCTCAATATTGGGTCTGCCTCAGGCCTACCCACTCTGACATGGGGATTGCTTCCAGTGCCCACTTTGTGCCAGTAGGCTGACATCGATCAATTTTTACACCACTTTGTTTGTCACTTACGGACAGGGAGGACAAACACTTCCTGCCATAGACACTAATGCTTCCTCATTTGATTTACAATGCATCAACAGGCTTAGATCTGTTTGCAGTGTTGTAAAAACATCAGGCTAAAATTTCTAAACTGTTGAAACCTGTTAAAACAGCATCCTACAGTTCAAAGTTGGCCTCATTGGCTGTGAAACAGGCTGAGATGCCTGAAGGACATGAAAGGTGTTGGAAGATGCAAGTTCACTCTTTCTTAAACCATCCTAGAAATAATTCCTATACATAAAAGCAAATTACTGCAGATGCTGGAATCTCAAACAAAAACAGGAAATGCTGCAAAATCTCAGGAGGTCTGACAGCATCTGTGGAGAGAGGACGGAGCTCACGTCAAATCTGGATGGTCCAGACTCAAAACTTGGGGGGTGATTTTGAGCCGGCGCTCTCTGTTTGCAGGAATGACGGCGTGTGCTCAAAATCCAGAGAGCGCGATTCACACCGGTGAGTTTCCGAGTTTCGATTTTACCGGCCCCTCACCAGTGGAGTGGCGTGAAACACACCACGGGACCGCAGAAAGGCCATTTTAATACATTACATGTCATTAGCGAGCACTCTCTCCAGGATATTCCCCCTCACCGGATATTGAGTGGGCACCGGCATGTCGGCATTTACATCGGGTCCACATAAGTGTGAGCCTGGCACCTTCACCTTCGAGGGAGATTTCTCAGAGGACCCAGGCTGTACACCTGCTGATCCTCTTGCCTTCTGGTTCCTGGGGGCCCCTGTGCCCCTCCATCGAAAGGCGGGGTAGCTGGATTGAGATCCAGAAGCCCCGATGGACTCTGGTACAGAAATTCATGGATTCCCACCAGTGCCTGCACCATGCAGTCGAAGCCCTGCACCATGGAGACGTCTCCTGCCATGGATTGCACGTCCTGCACCAAGGTCTCCACTGCTGATGCTACCCTTACAATGTTGGCCTCAGTGCGCTGCAGTGACGACACCATCTCCTCGGATAGAAGGCAATGTGACTGCTACAATCGGCCTTGCTGTCTGAGCAGGGCTGCTGTAATCCCTTCCTGATATTCGCAACTCTGCCTTTGCAGTCCAGCAGCTGTGTGATGACTATGCCCAGGGCACATCATCAACAAGGGACTCAGCAGAGTATTGGGCTCTGGCAGCTCTCCGAGTGTCGGTTCTCTAGGACTCCCCTGCATCCACCTGCCGTGGATCTTCAGCTGTGAGGTGCATATTAGTGATCCCACCGGAGTGTGAGTATTTGCGCTGGTGTCGCCTCTTCATCAGTGGGGTTGGAGAAGTCCCCCTCTAAGCTGTTGGAGTCCGGTGAGTCCAGGGGGCACAAGGATGGTCCAGCCTGTTCTGCTGGCCTGCCTGCAAGATAAGGTAGTCATGATGTGGAGATGCCGGCGTTGGACTGGGGTAAACACAGTAAGAAGTCTCACAACACCAGGTTAAAGTCCAACAGGTTTATTTGGTAGCAAATACCATAAGCTTTCGGAGCAATGCTCCTTCGTCAGACGAAGAACCTCGTGCCTGGTGTTGGCAAAGCCCAAGGTGGTTGAGTGAGAGAAAAAGTTGGGGGTGCTCGGGGTGTGCGAGAGGGGCCAGTGGGAGACTGGGGGTGGTTCACTTACCTGGCTGAACGAAGAAGCTCATTCATCTTCTTCTGACGAAGGAGCAGTGCTCCGAAAGCTTATGGTATTTGCTACCAAATAAACCTGTTGGACTTTAACCTGGTGTTGTGAGACTTCTTACTGTGCAAGATAAGGGACATAGCATCAGTGCATTACAGGGGACATGAAGGGAATATTGATTACTCACGAGACTTGAGGAATGACAGCATATATGCTGTGGATTCTCATGTTTCTCTGCTACCCCCACTTCACCAGCAATGTGGGCTTGCTCGTCCTCCTCTCTAGCCAGCTCACAAGCTCGCCCCTCAAAACCTGTGAGGGTTCGGAGTTCGGCCATGACTCCAGCTGATGTCTGTTGGGGTTGAGTTTGTCCTGCAATAACAGAGAGAAAGAGTGTAGGTGAGAGTGTTGACAATTAAGATGGCGATGAGGTGTGACAGGTGTGGGACCTAGGTGGGTGTTGGATTGTGAGGAGCATAGCACCTACTGGGGGAACATGTCGATTATGGGAGGGAGGGAGAACCTCGCGCCTGGTGTTGGCAAAGGCCAAGGTGGTTGAGTGAGAGAAAAAGTTGGGGGTGCTCGGGGTGTGCGAGGGGGGCCAGTGGGAGACTGGGGGTGGTTCACTTACCTGGCTGAACGAAGAAGCTCATTCATCTTCTTCTGACACTGCTACTCCATCCTCTTCTGGAATGCGCTTGTAGTGACTCGGACTGCCGCTGAATCTCAGGCAGGGGTGGTGACCCTCCTGGAAGGCCATCTCCTGGCAAGGGGATAGAGGGTGTTCCACCTCTGCTCCACTCCATCCAGCATCCCGGTGAGGGCCCCCTCCGAAAAGCGCCTTCTTGTCTGCCATCCCCTGCTGTTTATTGGAACAAGTGACGGGGAGCCGTTTATATGGAGCCCCCGGTGCTTGCAGCAGTTAAGTCATTGCAAGGTGGGTGAATTAGAGGGAGCATGCCACTGGAGCGGCATTCTGCCTGAAACACGCTGGTGCTGTCGAGGGGAAACTTTCTGTTTTTGTACCGGAACCAACACTCTGCCATAATTTAGCGATTTTGGGGCTTAGCTCTGTTCTCTCTGCAGAGATGCTGTCAGATCTGCTGAGATTTTGCAGCATTTTCTGTTTTTGTTGCGCTATAAATAATTCAGATTTGTTAGGTGTGTTGTTTTTCCTCTTGTAATGCACATGAGCAGATTGGGATGTGTTCTTTTAGATATTTGGCTGACAATTGCTGTGATCAAACTCTTGGCTGTTGGTCTGCAGTTGTGCTGATCACAGCTGAAACTTGTCTTCCCACCAGACTGGTTTCAAATGTTACAAACGCAGCAGAAGTTTCTATTCAAACATTGAACACTTTTCCCAGGCAGGCTGAAAACAGCTGCCATATTATTGTGACAAGCTTTAGAGCAGTTCAAATGTTTTTATTAATATTATTACTGGATACACAACCGCATTGAGTTTACATTAGTGGAAAATGCAGCTTCCATCTAGTATTAAAACGACAATGTCCTTTTTCAGGGCTTCTTAAGTATTTTTTGGAAGCTGCAGTTATGCGAATCAGACTGGTCCTATTAAAGAATTGTTAAGTAGAAAAGGGTCACATTACTTGCAGTGATTCATCTGTACACAAGATTTATCCCTATGGAGGGAGCCTGATTTTTTTTTCCTTTGTGTATAAATTATGTTTCAAAATTGGAAGCGTTACGACAGTGAATGTTCCAGAAAGAACGTGATATGTGAACTGAAAGTGCTTTCATCTTAAAAAAATGACCCAGCAGTTTGTAAGATCACTGAATAATTTCTTGGGTTAATAAGTATAGTTATTGAAATATTGAATACAGAATAAAAAAAGTTGCTTGAAGGAGTATTTTCATTTACTAAGCACCAGCCTTTCCCGTATTTACCTAGTTGTGAATTCTGGGAGTATTAAATACAAAGTTTTTCCAGTCCTTCCCTAAAATTTAATATGCAAAAACATCTGATTTGTGCTGCACAGTTCTGAACACTGATACCTCCAGCTTTTATTGCCAGTGACCTTGGAGGAGACATGGGATGGTACACAGGCTTTTCTCTCTGCATTGCTTATGGTGAATAGCATAGATGAATTTAATGGAAAGCTAAAAAGGCGCATGAGGTGGTAAAGGCTAGAAGAAGATGTTGGTGTGATTAGATGAAGAAGGGTGTGAGGAGGCTTGTGTGGAACATAAGCACTGCCTTATTGGACTGTGTTGTAAATACTATGTGAAGTAGCACAGAAAACGAGGAGAGTAAGGCGGAAGCCACCACCCTAACAGGTAACCTCTTCAATCATGTGCCTAGCAGCAGCACAAGTCATTCAAGGACCTTTCAAAGAGCTGTGTCCGAGGGTTGTGATTATCTAAAGCGGCAAGAGTATGACCATCGAAGATGTTCAGCCTT
Organism: Mustelus asterias; assembly: GCF_964213995.1. Taxonomy (NCBI): domain Eukaryota; kingdom Metazoa; phylum Chordata; class Chondrichthyes; order Carcharhiniformes; family Triakidae; genus Mustelus; species Mustelus asterias. The sequence continues at coordinate 50,987,308 of NC_135814.1, forward strand.
GTTCCACTACCAGAACAGCTCTGTCTGTCATTATAATGTCGGTGGTAGCCATAATGTGGAGATGCCGGCATCACTCACCTGATGAAGGGGCAGCGCTCCGAAAGCTCATGAATCCAAATAAACCTGTTGGACTTTAACCTGGTGTTGTGAGACTTCTTACTGTGCCTACCCCAGTCCACTGCCGGCATCTCCATCTCTGAATTTCTTAAGTACCTGATCCTTTAATGATGCTACATCAGCCAAGGAGCAGTCATGACAATCATTTGATTAGTCATGGATGTGTTCTTTAACAGAACAGCAGAGCTGATCCACATTGGCATGACAGGCAGATGGCAGAGGGAGAGAGCCAGGGAGTTCTGCCATATTGTTGAATTACCCCATGGTTCCAGTTTTCACAAATAACACAAGCAGGAAAGTAGCAGAAGAATAGCTGCTTGCTATTCCAAAACTGAAAGTTCCAGTTACTAAATGTTCAGAAGGTTTGTAACGCCAATCAAAATAACTTGTGTGTGAATGTCAGGCAATTACAAAGATGTTTTCGTTCTGCATCATTCACCACGCCTGACTCTTCCAAGAGAACACCATGGCTAAGGAAAGCACAACACCACAATGGACATTGAGGAAATTCAGGGACTTAAATTCACGGCTGAGGTTCAATATTCAAAATGAGTGATTGCAACTATAAAGAATTCAATACTGAGTTTGCTATTTTTGGTATCGGATCTGTTTCAGATGTGAAACTGATTGATTTGTTCAGTATCCTAGCAACATGATGTGTGAAACTATAATGCCCTATGATACAATTTCAATCTGTTCAAAGCATACTGATTTTATTTTGTTCCATTCCCACCACCACAGACCAGTTTTTGCTTTAAATGTGTGGCTTCCCTGATCTGATGATCACGAACCTTTTGATTGCGGTGGGAGGAGACACGCAGAGACAACTACATTTCATTATTTTGTAGTTTTTAAAAGTACAAACTCAGAAACTGCTCAAGAGATTTTGATGAATAATCATGTTGCAAATATCGTCTTGGAATGTCACTAATGAAGCGCAGAAGCACAACCACATCAGACCAAATAAAAAGTGGAAGATGAAAGACTAGGAAACACAAGGAAAACATTAAATAGGAATTTATACAGAAATCTATTTGACCCCAGTCATATAATGTCTCCAACACTGTAGTCTGATATAGCAGTTGTACGTAGCTCTCTGAAACTTTGGCAGTAGCTATCCACAAAACAACTTTCCATCTTTTAAATCGGACAATCGTGCCAACCCCTAAAATCTTAATATTAAATATTTATCAGGATAATTGCTTCATTCAGTCTTCTAGGAACAGAAAATAACTCGAAAATGTTACTCAACCAGTCACAACTACAACAAAATTGTTTAAACTTGTTTCTATTAGATCTTAAAAGCTTTCTTCATGATGTTGAGGCCTTGAACAAAATGAAATTGTTCAAAGGTGTGTTTTAAAACAATAATTAATCTTTTCATATAGATATCTATTCCAGTTAACAAATGAAAAATCTGTAAGAGTTACTATGGGGAAGCAACTGTTTCAAGGTTTTTTGTAATCAGCTCAAAATCTACAACTTCATTCTATTCTTTTCAGGAACAATTTTACAATGAGCATTGTAATAAATATTGTGACTTTTTGACTTCTCTAAATGATATGGAATAGGTGTTGCTATATTTCAGTCTTTGTATCCATATCACTAAAGTCACGCACATTGCACTTCGCACCTTCAATATGCAAAATCAAGTCTCATGTTTTTCTGATTGGTTTGAATAAAGAACATAGTCATATTATTTCTTCTGAAATGTAAATAAGAAAAGCTACCACTATGAATGAAGTATCATTGCTCCTTTCTGTAAGCTGTTCTAGAGGCTCCAGCTTGATTTCTGGCCCAGTTGTGTCTGTGGTTGGAAAAGTAATAGAATAAACATATAAACATGGAATAATTCAAGCTAAAATTGTTATGAATGTGATCTTTGTTAAACATAGGTATGAGTTTTGTGTCCAGTTCCATTGACATGAGAGAGAAGCGTCAAGGGAGGTTGTTACTCACTGTTCCTCCAGAACTATAATGTGAAGGGCACACTGTGATACTCTGTGTTACATGGCAGCCTGTAAATTATTGGTACTATTCTGCTTTCTTACATCAGCTCCCATGTTGGTTGCACAAGGAACCTATGGGTTGCTGGCAATCATTCACATAAGCTGTGATGCTTCATTCCACCCTACCTTGCAGTATGGCTAGCTGGGCAGTACAATTGCCTGTCCCCGATGTGTAATCAATATTTCTTGCCGGTTTAGCAGTTATCATCTGCTTTAGCTTTCCCAGTTCTTGTTTAGCTATTTAAACACCTCTTGGTTTATGGTGATTATTAATTCCTCCATTGTTCTGGTTGGGCAGCTCTGGAGGAGGTAAAATGTACTATTTAACCCACACCATGAAAGCTATAAAATTTTTGGTAATCTACTTTTATTTGTAACTATCAAAAATTAACCCCTAATAGTAGACAGAAAGGTCACAAGTTATGGAATTGATTGTCAGAACCCCAGAAGCTCCTGATGTACCAGGCATGGGAGCTGTTGTCAAGCCAAGGAGGTCTGGGGCCACCACAATCCAACAGGCAATGAAAACCTGTCATGAGCCTGCCATTT